>NC_046288.1:1250000-1562500 GCF_004115265.2 Rhinolophus ferrumequinum | reverse complement strand
AGCAGATCTCTACATTCTAATATCCACTGTCTTCTCAATGCGTTTGGTAAGCTGCTGATAAGGTGGTTGTAAGGAGAAACTGAAAACCTATTTCCAAATGTCTTGGAAAATAAAAGGGTATATAAATCTTTGTTGTTATTTTAATATCTTTTTGTGAAATAAAGATAATTCAGAAATACAAGTAACATTTTTCTCTTGAACTTCTGAGGGCATTAATTGGGGAAAATAATCTGGGAAAAATGCGTTTTTTATCCTAAATTATTATTTATGTAAATACTAGCTAAATAAAACATTTGAGAAGAGAAAGCATAAGTAGAATTGCATGCTTAGAAATTTTATGTGTTTTGCAAAAAAATAGATCATACAAATTGTAGAGCCAGCCAACTTCCTTTCACCTTGAATTTCAAAGCACTCCCTTTTGGAATTGGTTTTTGTTTCTTGTTTTATTTTTAATGTTTCCCCTAGTCTTTCAACAGCTGGTGCTGGGTCCTGTGCCAACCTAAGTCATTAACATGGTACCATTGGTTTTACTGACGGAGTAGGTTTGGCTAAGAATGGGGACTGCAGGGCAGAAGGATAATAGGACAATAACAATGGAAAATGCATATTTATGGACTTCTATAAGCACAGATTATGGATTTATTGCAGTTTAATAGATTCTACACTTTTCAAATTTCTTCAGCCATCTTTTAGAATTATTTTTCAATTCTTACATTAGTTTCAAAAGCTTTTCTTCCAATGGTTTGTAATGCTTGTTAAATTGTCACAAGATTATGTTTGTTTAGACATGTACGAAATGTTTATATTCTTTTGGCAAGTAGCAGTTCAGATTTTTTTTTTTAAAGCCTACGCCTGCAAGTGAAACAGTGAATGTGAAATGAGCCAACAGTCAAACCCAGGCAGTTGGCAACCACAGAGTGTTTTCGGGTCATTTAGGTGCTATCACAAAGCCCATCAGTCTGATCAGTGGGGACTTTCTTCTAAGTGGGAAACTTATTTGTAGGCATAACCATGTCTCCAACAAACCTTAATTTAGTGCATTCTTGAGGTCAGATTGCATTCAACCTGAACGCACTACTTTTATCTGAAGTTACACAAAGCCACCCCAACCACATCTACCCCAGCAGGACAGAGCACAGACAAGACAAATCTCAGCTTGAGCAGAGCAATCCTGCCATGGGGACTGTAGAGGGGCCATCCTGCATGGAGCAGAGACTCCTGGGAATATCTCTTTGGGATCTGAGTTCCCCAGCCCACTATGCCATGTAATGAAACATCCTTTAAATAGTCAGATCAGTTTCACGACCAAAGTAATACAAACTGCAGGTATAAGCCTGGAAGGAATTTGGTCACGAGGATTTAAGTGTGGTTTTTGAATTTAATAGGTTTAATTGAAATGGCTGTTGCGATAACATGGGGGAACTCTCTGACCATTAGGGCTAAGAGCGACAACTGCATCTATTTGGTCCCATTAGAGTGTCCATCAGGACGGCCAGAGGAAGCAGGAACATTCTCTCTGGCAGTGCTGAGCTGAGGAAGGACTGACTGTCTGCTGACCAGGAGAAGAATGACCTCCTTCTCCAGGACACGGGTTGGCAAACTTATTTTTAAATGAGCAGCCACTTTAGGGCCACAGAACCAGGACTCTTTCCAATAAAGGGAAATTTGTTCCTTCCAGGGCTAGAACATTTTGTAGGTGACTTTTCAAGTCGTAACTTTGTGCTCTTATACTATTTCAATGGAAATATTTATTTCCTTAAAAATATAGCTTAGTTTTCCCTCTCCAACTCTGAGAAGGAATATTGAGAGGAAGGGGGACAGGTGACCCAAGCATTTTGACATTCATTACACTTTCTAAAGAGTTGTTACAAAGCATCCTTGGTCCAGTTCCAGTTTATGAAACCTCACATCCTTTTTTCCACTCAGACAGTTCTCTGCCCTCACAGTGTTTCTTCCAGCCCTGCCTAAGAAGGAAAGAAAAGTAGAAATAAAAGAGAAAAGCATGACTATCCAAATATTCTTAGGTTCAAAAACCATAGATAATTCACCCAAATAACCAGCAGTGCCTAGGATTTAGTTTCGTTTACTTCTGAGATCCAAGGACTCTATATTTTTGCCTTGTTAAGACTTCTCCTGGTTTTCTTCTAGTCATTACTCATCGCAGCAACAAGGAAGCAATTTTTTATAAAGAAGGGCCGTTTAGTTAAACACCTACATCTCTGAAAATGTGGGTTTCCCAAGTGGGTGACCTGATTAGCAATGTGCACCAGAAGCGCAGCCAAACACATGACAGTCAGCACCATGAAACACTGTTCCCTGCATAATCCTAGGGAAGCGTCCTGCCAACTTATTGTGTAACTAATGTGGTCATTTTCCTCTCACTTCTGCGTGTTCTCTCTCCCCACAAAATATTGTGATAGCCCTCTAAATCTTATCCAAATCTAGAGAAAACTCAAGCTTGTTTCCTCTGGTGTATTGACTTCATTTATGCTTTCTAATTCACATTAGAAAGCAACTCTTTTTCCATTGTTTGGAACGTGAAATGCCATTCAAATTGTCCTGGCTTAATACCATCTCTTCTTCACATACAAATGCCTTTCATGTTCACTGCACACACACACACACACACACACACACACACACACACATACACACACAAATGGAGAAGGGGATAGACAAGTCACAGTGACACCACTGTTGGACCACTCTGCAGAAATGAGTTTGTCACCGTCCACTGCAGCCACGACAAATGGACACACTGTAGGTTTTGCCCACATCAGCTTAAGTCTCCCAAGGGATGCCTCTTACCAGTAGTTCATCCCTTCTGTCTCTTTAACAATTTTCTTGGCACAGATAATCGCATCTGTGAGGTCGTCAGTGAGCAAGGCTATAAGAGAGGAGGCATAGAGTTAGCTGAGACTGTTATTTGAGGTTTCCTTCACTTTTTTCACTGCTTTTTTGGAACAGGGAGGTGGGAAGAACTATGAGCTTAATAGTCTTATTTTTGTTGAGCTTCTTCACAAATCAATGAATTCTTTTTTTTTTTTTTCCAGACTATCCACATCTTGAATTTCTTGAAGTTTCAGAGGAATAGACCAGTCCTGAAGGGTTTCTTTAAAAAGTGTTTAGAGAAGATGCAATAGCAGAATGTTTTTTATGTCCTAAAGAAATACATGAGTGAGACAAGACAGTACAATATTTTCTTTACTCGGGTTAGTTTGACATATAAGATCTCTTTACAGGTAAATATTAAACTTTATTGTAACTTTCTAGTTTGTACATTAAAATATTTTTATCTAAGGTGTTTCTCATATGCAGACATTTTTAAGTTTTATGTCAAATACATCAATCTTTGCCTTTATTATTTTCTATGGTTTTCAGACATGACAAATCTTTCAATTGAAAATGTATTAATTGATATCAGCATTCTTTCCTGCTTGCCCAGAAGTGGCCTCAAAATCCTTCTCAATACAAACATGACAGGTAAAGGCAAATAAATATAAAAGTCCAACATCACTTCTATTGCAGGTTGGGTTCTCCAGGAGGAGATGCTGAGACGAGTTTGGATACAAGGTATTATTAGGGATCCACACATGTGAAAGCATTGGGCAGATGGAGAGGTGCAGCTCTGATGCAGGCCATTCAAAGACTCAGCCAACCAAGCCAGAAGCTCGGGAGTGAATACTACCCATCAGACTTGTCCACAGCAGGCCCAAATGGCCAGGTCTTTATACCTCTGTCCCCCTCAGTCACTGGATATGGGCTGCCCCAAAAGGTATAGCCTTAGGGAGGAAGCTCTCTGTAGCTAAGGCAGACTCTGAAGGAAGTGCCAGGTAGTCTGTTAGCAAATCACACAAATACAGCTGGGGCCAACATCTTCTGTTCAAGGAAATCTGGGTAGTATCTCCATGCCCACCACGAGTACCAATCAAACACATAAAAACTCACACCACTTGATATCATTTCTATTTATCAATTGAACAAAGATTTTCTTAAGAATTGGGTAATGCTCAGTGTTGACAAGGTGCAATGAGATAGGCACTCTTGTGTACCTGCAGGTGGGAGTATAATAGGTTCAACTTTTCAGGAAAACAATTTAGCAGCAGAAGAGCCATAAAATGGTTCTTATCCTTTTGCTTAGTGATTTCTCCTTCTGGCTCTATGTTAAGGAAATAATCATGAATACAAACAAATGTTAATTTACAAAGCGGTTTACTGTAGCTTTATACATGAGAAAATGTATTTCCAGATGGAAAAAACCTAATTTCCTCATAATTATGGAACTTCACATTAATAATAATTCCTGCATATAATGAAATAATGAGCCATTTAAATCATGTTTCATATGATTTAATAATGTTGGAAAATGCTACCAACATAAAGTTACTAATATTGTAAAAATTTCTGTCTAAAGCTATACTGTCAAATATGGTAGCCATTAGTTACACGAGACTATTTAAATCTAAATTAATTAATACAATTAGAACTTCAGTTCCTCAGTTGCTCTCGCTACATCTCAAATGCTTTATAGCTCCTTTATTGTGGCTAGTGGTTCTTTTATTGGATAGTACAGATAGATAATATTTCTATCATCTCAGAAAGTTCTATAAGAGAGCATTGATATTTAAAAAAAGGTCATAAATTCACCAGTACTTTATGAAAGATTAGCTCTTAATCATATGATCACCAATGCTTTTAAATTGTCACTGTATATTTTCTAAATATTTTAGAGATGCATTATTTCTATTGTCAGAAAAAATAACCAAAGAGAATAAAGTTAGTTTAAAATAGTGCATTTTAATGGAGTATTACAATATCAAATTACTTTGCAAACTCAGTTGAAAATGAAATCTTTCCTTGTGTATGCTGGTTTAGTTGCTAATTATGTTGCTTTCTCAGCTAGCCTTAACTAGGAGATAAACATAGTAATAGATTTTTGTTAAGCAAATTCGTTTTAAAGGCAGTTTATTTTTTATTTAAAGCAAACGTTTTTTAAAAAAAAAAACAAAAACGTTTTTAACCAAGAGAAAATTGAAAAAAGATATGATCTATAAATGTTAACACATTCAGGCAATATATGCAAATTCCCTAGCATTTGGTGTACAGTGAAAAATAAAGCTTTATTAGGTTATAAAAGTTTTTAGCCTTGTTTCTAGAGAGGTAAGCATTTAGGATAATAATAGCTATTACTAATAGCTAACCTTTATAAAAAACTTACTTTGTGTCAGGCACACATTAAGTCTCTTTATCATTCTCTCTCTTAGTCCTTAGAACAATCCCATGGATGGGTACAATTATTATCCCTATAAACTGAGATCACACATGCAGTAAATGAGTCTGCACTTCAATTTAGGGCTTAAAATTTGTTGTCCTCGGATACTTCCCTCTAACAGAGCCACTTAAGCAAAGCTTTCTGCTTATGGAACACTATATGCTAATGAAATTGACAATAAAAATATAAATGCTTTATTAATTTTTCAAGTATTTATTTACTAGGGTATTATCCAAACTTAAATGCTTGCTATCTGATACATGTTCAGATTACTTAGAAACACTTTATTTTGTGTGCATAATGCTTGCTTAGTGCTGAGATACTGTGGTTTGTGTTTGGAAGTGGTTGGGGCCTGTTTCCTAGGAGAAGTAGGTTCTGAGGGGCCCCAAGGGGTGGGAAGGACACAGATTATACACAGTGGGGAAGAAGCTGAGGGTATTCTATTACACTAGGATTGGAGCACACCCCAGATATGGCCACAAAGAGCAAGGTTCATTCCGGGTAAGGCAGTTTGTTTGGCTGGAGATGCCCTAAGACCATGAGTGGGAGACTAGCTTCTCTAGGTCCAGGTAGTGGAGACCACATAAGGTGTTTGTCAGCCTTCTGCTTTGTTACAGCATTTTGTTTCACACTTGAGATGTTTCAAAAGTGCTAGTTGGACATGACTTAGAATTTGCTTAGTAGTATGTTACGGAAGGTGGGGGCTGGGAAGTAAAGAACTTTGTGCCCTGTGTTGAGATGTGAAAACACAATGAAATCACCACAGAGGGGCAGCAGAGGGGCAGGAATGAGTTAAGATGACAAGTATTTTAGGATCCAAGCCAAGAAGTGCTTCTGCTCAATTTACTTTAAATAGACAATTCTGTCCAGTCGAACATGAATAAGAAAAGGGTTATGTTGAATGGCAAAACATTATTCAATTGAATAGTTTATTCTCCCACATCCAACAACAGAAAGCAGCAACAATCTACACAAAAAGAATTACTTATTTGCAGTTGTTCTGCTTCAAATCTCTCTGTGTGTCCCCAGCATCTTAGTATATCCCAACTAAAATATCACAATTTGCATCTCTTTCCCCCATCTGTGACAAAGGCCAACTCAGACACACAGCTGGTGAGAAATAGAGATTAATATAAGTCGACTAGATACAAAAGGCAATCTTTTTCTTAGACATCTCTTATTTTAAGGAGGTCTATGATGTTGGAAGAAAATAAAGATTACTATTATATTATTAATATGCATGCATGTGTATACATACATACGTATGTGTATGTATATATACACATATTGTTATATATAACAATATTGTTATATACATAAAACAATATATATATATATATAATATTCTGTCCAAACAATTTGGACAAGGTAGGCAGGGATTTTAGGAATACAATTTGGTATGGGAGTGAGGAGATTCTACAGCTTCAAAGATGGATATGGGTGGTATGTATACTGTACATATATGAAATGTCATGTACCTTATAAACATACCCTAATGCTAAATTATTTCCAAGTTCCCAAGAACAAATGTCCCTACTGTAAAATACATGGGACAGAATGACATTGTCCATAATTAAACACTCTGTGGCCTGAAGCTGAGGGTGATCAGTCACTGAGGATATAAAACTAATATCCTGTTTTCTATTTTAAAGTTGTCTCTAAAAATCCCATGCTACTTATGATAAGAAAACAGATATGAATGTTCCCTCACCTCTTACCATGAACTGTCCAACATTTTAATTTCTAGAATCCAAGATTCTCTTGCAGATATACATTTGCCCCAGATTTCCTCAATGGGAACAAATTGAACAATATTAAATTTTTATTATATTAAACTGCATGTAAAGTTAAGCATGGCCATGATGGAGTAACAGATTGTGTCTCCCACTGTAAACAACTAAAAAACTAGATAAAATATGACAACAGTTTTTCAGACATTACACAACAGACAATGCACGATCATGATTCTTGAGAGATAGAAACCAAATGAGGTGAGCCTTGTGATTGCTATGACTTTCTGCCCAGAGGTATTTTCCAAATGAGGGAGGTAAAATTCAGGTGGGAGATGGCAATCTAAGTGGAGGAGACAGAGATCAGAGGCCAAGGCAGCTGGAATTTGTGGAGAAGAATAGCTGAGAGGTAGGAGCTACCCAGAAGGAGAGCACCAAAAATCTGCATAAAAATCCAACTGAGAAAGGAATTAAGAAGTATAAATTGCCAGTTATAAAAATGGTCATGGGGATATAAAGTACTGCTTACGGGATATAATCAATAATATTGTAATAGCTATGTATGGTGTCAGATTGGTACTAGACTTACTGAGGTGATCACTTCATAAGTCATATAAATGTCTAATCACTATGTTGTACACCTGAAACTAATATAATATTGTACGCCAATTGTACTTGGAAAAAAAAAAGCATTCCACTGAGTCTTTGGCTGAAGGCTAATCTGACCATGCAGAGGATAAAACTCTTCAAGGTAGTCAGAGAACAATTACCAGGGACTTAAATAGTTACAAAAGTCACACAGGGCTGTGAGATATTTAATTTCTGACTAGCCAGGGGACAGGCCCCTTGCTGAACCCTTGGGATAGTAAAAAAGATACAAGAAGAGCCATGTCTTTGTACTAAAACTAAACTAGTTCTACCACAAAGACCACTCTAGAAGTTCTCTGATCAGTATTAACTATTTGCCATGATGAAAACACTCCCTAAAGGAAGACAACATAATCCAGACACTCAACAATGTGACATTCACAATGTCTAATGTCCACTGAAAGGTTATCATTGCCTGTGCAAAGAGACATGAAAATGTGATCCATGACCAGGAGAAAGATCAGTCAATAGAAAGACCCAGAAATGACAGGCTTGATTGAATTAACAGACAAGAAACTTAAACAGCACTTATAAATATGCTGATTTATATCAAGGACTTAAAGAAAATCATGAATAAAATGAGAGGAATGAAAGCTATAAAATAAAATAATTACCTAGCACTGAAAAACCTACACTATCTGAAATGAAACATTTAATTGATGAATTTAATAGATTAGGCACTTCAGAAAAAAAGATCAGAGAACTTGAAGATATAGCAATGAAAACTACTGAAAATAAAAGACAAAAAGGGAAAAAGGCTGAAAAAAAGATGAAGAGCCTCAGTGACCTATGGGACAACATTATGTTATCTAACACATGTGTCATTAGTGTCCTAGGAGAAAAGATGAAAATTAAGGGATCCATAGTATTAGTATCGAGTAAGCTAAACACAAGAAAATACACATTTTGATTAAATCACTGAAAAAATTGGTGATAGAAAGAAAATCTTAAAAGCAGCTAGAGGAAAAAGGACACATTACATACAGGGAAGACTGATAAGAAAATCACTGATTTCTCTTAATAAACAAGTCATGCAGAATACAATAGGATATCCTTAACAAATTAACAGGAAGACATTTGTCAGCCTAGAATTTATAGAGAAAATATTCTCCAAAGAAGAAAATGAAACAGACATTTTGAGATAAACAAAATCTAAGAGAATGCTTACCAATAGACCCCTCCCACTTGAAAAAAAAAGTCGAAGGAAGTTCTTTAGGCTGAAGGAAAATTATATCACTTAACTGCCTGCCCAAATGAATCCACCAAAGGAATGAAGAATGTTGGAAATGATAAATATATGATAAATATAAAGATCCTTTTCCTCTTTTAAAATTTTCACTTAAGAAATAATTGTTTAAGGCAAAAATAATAAATTGTGAGGTGTGTAAAATGTTGAAGTAAAATGCATGACAACATAGCACAAAAGATAGGATAGAGAAAATAGAAGCATACATTAGAAAATGCGTATTTGTGAAGTAACATAATGTTATTTGAAGGTAGAATGTGATAAGATAACTATGTATGTTGTAATCCCTGGGGCCAGCATTAAAAATAGAACAGAATTATAGTTACTAAGCCAATGGAAGAAATGAAAGAGAATACTGAAAAATATTCAATTAATCCAAAAGAAGGCAGGAAAAATGAACCACGAAGAGATGACACAAATAGAAAATAACTACACGGTGGATTTTAAAGTAACCATATCAGTAATTATATTAAATGTAAATGGTCTAAACCAAGGTTCATCAAACTGTGGCCTCCAGGCCTATGCACTATTTTTATAAAAAAAAGTTTAATTGGAACATAGCCTTGCCCAGTCACTTACATATTGTCCATGGCTGCTTTCGTACTACATGGAAAGTTGAAGTTACAACAGAGACAGCATATGGCCCATGGAGCCTAAAATATTTACTACTGGGCTTTTTAAGACAAAGCTGATCCCCTGGTCTAAACATACCTATTGAAAAGCAGAGATAGTTGGGCTAGACATAAAAGTAACACCTAACTACACGCTGTCTATCAGAAACTCAATGCAAATAAAAAGACACAGATACATTAAAAGTAAAATAATGGAAAGAAATATACCATGCAGAGACAGTTGAGTGGCTATATTACCATTAGACAAAGTAGATTTGGGGACAAGAAATATTACCAGAGTAAAGGAGCGACAGTGACTCTAATGATAAAAGGGACATCCTTTCTGGATACCCTTTTTTTTTTTTTCTTATTTGGATTTTGGCAGATTTCAATTCCTTGTGTTGTAGGACTGAGGTCCCTGATTCCTTGCTGGATGTCAGCTGAGGGTTATTCCCAGTGTCGAAGGCCTCCTCTAAATTCCGTGACTTGTGGCCCCCCCTTCCTCCATCTTCAAAAGCCATCAGTGGTGACTTGAGTACTTCATATTTTGAATTCTTTCTCTTCCTACTACTGTCGTCAATTCTCTCTCTGACCACCACTGGGAAAGATTCTCCACTTTTTAGGATTCATGTGATTAGATTGGGTCCACCTAGATAACCTAGGATAATCTCCCCTTCTCAAGGTCAGTGTTGTCAGTTACATTTGCAAAGTCCCTTTAGCCATGTAGGGTAACATATACACAGGTTTCAGGCATTAGGGATTGGATATTCTGGGGGGCCATTATGAGACCTACCATGGGAGGTAATGCACATGTCCAATCACCATGTTTAAGACTCCACTGGCGAACTCTTAAGGAATGCTAATGAGATCGACCAGGATGGGTAGGGTTTTAAAAGTCATACCTTCAGGAAGGTGAAGATAATAATACAATAGCCCAAAGAAATTGAAAATGAGAGTTATCTACTTAATCACTTTCAAATGTTTAATAAGTTTCTGTGTATAAAACAGAGCAAATTTGTTTTGAGTAAGTCCAGAAGGACAAACTAGGATTAATGGAAGAAAGCTATAAGGAGGTAGATTTTGGTCCAACAGACATTTTTCTAACTTAAGAGCTGATCAATGGTTAGGTGATCTGCTTCTGGAGGTAGTGAGCATTCTGTATTAATGCAGGGCTAAGGATAATTTACTAGATAAATTGTTCAATCATTCATACATTCAAACATAGGTATGGATCATCTTGTGTCAAAGAGAAATTAAAAGTTTACTTCCTGCTCTTAAAGAATTTGCCATAGAATATTTTATGACTCTTTGTCTTCACTCTTGCTCCTCATTCCCTCCATTCATTTATTTAATCAATATTTATTGAGCTCCACCAATGGCCAGGCACCATTCCAGGCATTTAGGATATATCAGTGAACAAAACAGATGAAACCCCTGCCTTCATGAAGCTTACATTCTAGAGGGGAAGTAAACAAGACAATCGTTGACTGAGCTGTCATTCTGCTACTGAATACCTTTTGCATCAGGCCCTTCTGTATGCCCCCAGCCAAGACCATTGTCAGGTCGCTGAATCTCTCACCTCAACAATTGCAGTGGCATTTAATAGTCCTTTCTTTGATTTCACTCACACCCTGCTATAGATTAATTTTTCCTAAACAATGCTTAATCAATGAATCTCTATTAGTTTCCTATTGCTGGCAGAAATCAGTACATCATTCTTCTTAGCCTGGCTTCTAAGGTGCTTCGCGATCAGATAGTAATCAACATTTCCAGTCACATGTCCTATTATCTGTTTTCATGTCCCCTTTGTTCCAGGTAAGACAAATGTCTCCCGTCTCCCTGTCTATACCCCACACATCGCACATTCACCTCTCTGCTTTTGTAGTTCCCCTTACCTGGGATGACTCCTCTCTGTCTCTGAAGAGCCAAATCTTATCTACCTTTCAGGTCTTAGATCAAATATCACTGTGTCTATAGAATTTCCAGGATTTTCCTAATAATACCTCTTTCCTCTGAAGCCCACAGCACTAAACCCAAGCCTATTTATAGTCATTCATCTGACTTCATATAAGCACGTATATTCTCTTCTTTAATGCCAGAATTTATGTCTGATGCATTTTGCTATCCTCAGTTCTGTGCACACCTATATTTCTTAAATGATTGAAGTAGAAGGTTTGGAAGGAAATTCTAGCTTTATTTCTACTGTTTAAGAAATGCTATGTAAAGTGTATTTATTTGTCTCATTCTGTACAAAAGAAGCATTCTTTTGAGTTAATTGCCTATGCAAGTTAGTTGGCAAACTAACTTGAGATTTCTCCTCAAACAATGAGATTTCTCCTCATTGAAGATATTTAATGTCTCCATGCATGAAAGTGTAGTAATGTCATTTGCCCATCCCCCCGTTTTCATGGTGGGTTCCATAAAAACCATCTTAGAGGGAATAAGTCATCTTTGGACAAGTAGGCCACAGGATCAAGAGTGTCACATTGAGGAACTGTTGAATAATTTATTGGCCTGGTATAGACCTACTTGGACATCTCAACTCCAAATTTCAGTTAAAACAAAATGGGTGGATATCCCACTATCAGTTTTCTTGTCTTTGTCCCCAAGGATGAAAATCAAAACTGTACCTGAGCAGGCAACGTGACAGTGGTTCTTCTCTTGTAGCTTTGCATGCCTGCACCACGTATAACTGTTTATCTGAAAAATGCCATAGTCAGTGCTTCCATCCTCCAGGACAGTCTGAGCTGTGGTGTTGTAGTGGCTCTCGTAGTACGCCATGCAGATCCCTAAAGGGGGAGATGTCAGAAATGCCAGAGAAAGAGATGCATTGTTTCTTCCAACCCTGTTCTTAAGGGACAGTTCCCTTATGTAGGCTATAATAATTCTTTGCTCCCAATAAACCTTGGAGAGGGTCAGGGCAGGTAGGGCACCCATGGGACACATGATGGGCAGGGATGGCTACCTGAGCTTCACACCTACTCGGTGGCTGAACCTGGACTAAACTAAAAGTCAGATCTGCCCCCTCACAATGCCAGCATGTGTGGCATTGTTTTCTCCTTCCCTTGCTGGTGTCATTAGTACAGGACTCCAGGAGTGGGGACATGAGGGACGAGGAAGGAGCAGAGAAGCCCCAGAGAGCAGCAGTTGAGGAGAACATATGAACACCTGGTGGTCATTCCTGGTGGAGCAGAACATGGAAATGCTGGGAACAGAAGGGAGTGTGGAGAGTGCCTCTGACATCATGGGGGAGACATCAGGGTACAAAAAGAACAGGAAGGGAGAAATCTCACAGTTTCCAAGGCTAAATCCCTGGTAATTGTCCAGGCCAGCCCTCGCAAATATTTTTGCCAGTTTACAGCGAGTGTAGATTTTGGGCTCAGTGACTGTGGCCAGACAGCCAATCAGGGCCAAGATGCCAGGAGCCTTCATCCCAGGGCCTGGTCGTGGCAGAACCTGTCAAAGATCAAAGGACCAGGTCAGACAACCTTGCTTCATCCTAAGATTAAGTCTGTCACCAATGAGAACTTCAAAATCTGCCAGCCACAGTTGTGGGCAGCTCTGCCTGGATGTTTCCTGTCACTTTTAATCATTCAGAACCAGCACCACAGAAAACCAAAGAGGATACAGCACAGGGAAGGAGTGAGTGCAGGCTCTTTCCTTAATACTCTCTACATGGTTGTTTCCAAGTAAGTGCTTCTGTTCCTAGGATCAGGCAAGCAAAGAATTCAATCCTCCTTTATTCATCCAGCTTGAAACCACAGAGGACAATATATTTCTAGGATTCCCATTAACTTTATGAACAGGACAAAAAGCACCCAGAATACAAAGAGTTCGGTATTCCCTATATATGTGGAAACACACACCCAGTTCCAGCCAGAGATGAAATATGCATGGGTCTGCATAGACAACTGCAAGATCTATTGTTTGGGGGTATCGGGAAGGGAGAAGATTTAGCACCTTATCTTTCTTCCATTCTCTTTTCTTGATACTTTTCCAAATGGGGACACATTGCTTCAAAAATATGTCTTATGTCACAAATGCAATGTTTTGCTGGGCTCCTCTACCACTGTTCCCCGGAGCCCCCTAAAGTCTGCTGTCAGCTGATGAGCAGGAGCGCATGGATGACGGTGAGTGATAGGAGGAGGAAAGTGTTGAGTGGTGGGAGCGCCCCCCACTGAATTACTTAAAATGGGAGTAGGATCAAGAGCTTCACCCCTTATTAGCTACTAGCCTTCCAGAAGCACTTCCTTTCTTGAGTTAACGTGTCATTCCCAAATATAACGATCTTGCTGGGATGGGGGTGGAGTGAAATTTCTGACAACTGCTCATGAGACCAAATGTGATATTAATACATATTTCAATTCAATGTCATTTTCTGCACCTGCTTAGAACTTTTTAAAATTATTAGTTTCTCCTGTTGGAGTTAGGTTCCCCAACTTAGACGTGAAGCTGAAAACAGGGCTGAGTGTTCAGCAAGGTCAGAGGGACACTCACTAGAGGGCTTTAAATTAACTAAGCAGTAAGCTAACTACCTGTCATCTGGGGCATGTAGAATGCATACTGGCCGATAGCCAGTGTCAGCAAACCTGTCCTTAACAGAGTCCTTAAAAAAGGACTGCTTTTTAAGCTTTATCGGAACGTAGCTACAGTCATTCGGCAATGTATTGTGTATGGCTGCTTTCTCACTACAATGGCTGAGTTGAGTGGCTTTGCTAGTGATCTTAGAGACCACAAAGCCTAAAATATAATCTGACCCTTTACAGAAAAAGTCCCCGCTGTACAGCATTGAGCTACGCCCTAGTATTGAGCCAGGTGCTGAGGGGGAGACAAATGAAGTTTAAGATGCAGAGTTTACAAACTAAGTTGCCTTAGAATCTTACTGGTCCCAAACAAATAAAACCAACAAAACAAACCCACCCCACAACATAATGTTCTACATCCTTCAAGCCGGGGGCTGACATTGCTGGTCCTTTGGGACAGGTGATTTCGTAGGAGTAATTTCAGTATTACTAAAAAGGTGTGTGTATTCCTGGTGCCTCAGCCCCCAGGGATGTCGCTCTGGTGAATCTGTGCAAGAAACACTGCTCTACTTACTCAGTCAGTGATTTGCAGCTCACATGAGCTTCCTGCATCCCCTGAAGCCATTTCTGATCCTTCCAAGGCACAAATGATCTGGTCTTCAACCAGGAACCTTTCTTTAGAGCCTTAGAGAAAGAAGAATTCTTGACTCTTTTGTTTCCAACTGCCTAGAGATTCTAGAATTCTACTTCTTGGGACTGAGGAGATTAGTGCATCCCAGCCGTTCCTGCCTCTCTGTTTTTCTTCTTCTTCCCCAACAGTCCTCCTCACTATTCAACTCAGCTAGGGCCTCTCATCCACGTGAGAACTCTTCTCTAAAGTAACGTCTCCAAACTTTATCACAAATCCCATTAATGCGTGTAAGCTAAAGAAGGCTTGAATGAACGCTGTAGTGCTGAATTAGAGACAGATGTTATCTATCTATCTATCTATCTTCAGATTGATACACACATGTATACACACATACATGTACACATATAGAGGGTGCCAAAAAATGTACACACACTTTGAGAAAGGAAAAAAACTGTATTAAAAGTGTAATGTTCGATATGTGCTGATAACAGAAGATGAATACAAGTCACATTTGACTTCTGCAATTACAAGAGGCGCTCAAAGTGGTTACCATCAGCATAATTTTAATACAGTTTTTTCCTTTCTTAAAATGTGTATACATTTTTTGGCACAGTGTGTGTGTGTATCTCCTATCTTTAACAGATAAATAATATAGGTATGTATGTATACATGGGTCAGTATACATACATATATGTCTTCTGAGAGGACCTAGATGTGACGCTCCGTAACAATGAGCACACTCAGCACCCAGATCTTGCTTTTAGCAGCATTATTTAATAAAATAAACCAAGAGTCCTTAGAAAACTGGTGGATTTCAGAACTGGGGCAGGGAAAATGCAAGAGGAGCCTGGAACATCTTATTAGTGCTAACAATTAAAGGAGTGCTCAAAAAGTGAGAAAGAGAAGGGAGGGGATAATATATCAAAGAGACAGAGGAGCCGAACTGAAAGAACTCCCAATGGCCAAACTGGGACAATTTAAGCAACAAAATAAATAACTGCAGTATTGGATTATAACTCAGAGAATAAAATAAATATCTGGGAGTACATACTGATATAAATAATGATTGAATAAATAAATATATAGGGAGAAGGGACAAATCTTACAGAAGAATTCTAAGTAATCTATGTGGAAAACACCCCCTCCAGGAAATGGGGCTCAATTCTCCTCCCTTTGGATAGGGGCTGGACTTTGTGACTTGCTTCCAACAGATAGAGTATAGAAAGGGGAAAATGGTAACTTTATATAAGCAGAAAAATCTGGTAGAGCTGAACTTATCCAGTGATGAAAGTTAATCCTACCAGTGATGAGTCACATTGTGTGCTCCTGATAAGGTGTGTTGAGAAGGGCAATTCACCTCTGTGGTTTTCATCCTCCAAAACTGTAATCCCAGTTTAATCATGAGAAAACATATGTCAAGACACAAATGAAGGACATTCTGCAGAATACTTGACCAGCACTCTTCAAATGTGTCAAAGTCATGAAAAACAAGACTAGAACCTGCTACCGATTGGAAGAGATTGAGGAGATCTGATGTCTAAATACAGTGTGATATCTTGAATTGAATCCTGAAATAGAAAAAAGACAATTCAGAAAAACTGGTGAAATCTGAATCAAGCCCGTAGTCGATGCATTGTAGTTACATTAATTTCTTGATGTTGACAGATGTGCTGTAAATATATAAGATGATAATATGAGGGAAGCTGGGTAAAGAGTATATGGAGACTATATTATCTGTGAAACTTTTCTATAAATCCAAAATTATCCAAAACTAAAAAAAGAATCTAAAAAATCTGTTAGTTTAGGATACCCCTGGTAGCCACATACAACAGAAAACCTGAACACATTTGAAATACATGTGTGATATTGTGATTTCTAATAAGAAATATGTATTTGGTCCTTGTCCCCATTTCTGAAGCAGACATCCTAAAATCCTTGGAATTTCCTAAGTGATAAGAGTAATAAAGGTGTCTTGGTATTCATAACAAACCTCTTTCAACCACACTGAGATTAGGTTAATGAACTGACTTTTGGAAAGCCCCTAAGGATGGGGGCTGGTTGTCAGGGAAACCAACGTATAATTAGAGAATTGAAACTATCTGCCTTACCCCCTAACTTCCAAGGAAGGGAGAACAGCTGGAAATTGAATTCAATCACCAATGGCTAATGATTTTATCAATCATGCCTATGTAATGAAACCTCCACAAAAAAACAAAAAGAGGTGCTTCAGAGAGCTTCCACATTGGTGAACCAGAATGGATCCATATGCTGGGAGGGTGGTACACCCCAAACTCCACAAGGACAAATCCTCCTGTGTTCAGGACCCTTCCGGACCTCAACCCATGTATTTCTACATCTCATTGTTCATCTCTATCCTTTAATATCCTTTGTAATGAACCAGTGATCTAGTAGGTAAACTGGTTTCCTGAGTTCTGTGAGCCGCTCTAGCAAATTAATCGAACCCAAAGAGGGGGTTGTAGGAGCCTCTAATTTATAGCTTGTTGGTCAGAAGCACCAGTAGCATCCTGAACTTGAAATTGGCACCTGAAGTGAAGGGTGATCTTGTGGGACTGAACCCTTAAGCTGTAGGATCTAACTCTGTCTCCTGGAAGATAGTGTTAGAAGTGAGTTAAATTATAGGGCACCCAGTCAGTGTCGGCTTTGAAATGGAGAATTGCTTGGTGGTGTTGGGAAAAAAACACACCCAATGGACTTGTGTATTGTAAAGTGAAAAATGATTACTCTCTAAATGTGACAACCCATGTAACTACTTTGCCAAAGGAAAACACAGCAAATATGTGGCACGAAAGATTTTCAAAATCACTTCTTCTCATTACAAATTATCGTGAAGATTTTATTGTTTAAATTCCTCATTTTAAGAAAAATTAACCATATTGACTTCTTTGAAATTAAACTTATTGGAGAGACAAAGATTTGTATATTACATAGGTTTCAAGTGTACATTTCTATAATACATCATCTATGTAGCACATTGTGTGCTCACCACCCAGAGTCAGTATTCCTTCCATCAGCATACATTTGACCCCCTTCACCCTCTTCTATCACGCCCCCTCCCCTCTTACCCTCTGGTAACCACTAAACTGTTGTCTGTGTCTATGAGTTTTTGTTTCTCTATTTGTCTTTCTTGTTCCTTTGTTGCTTTCAGTTTTACATCCCACATATGAGTGAAGTCATAGGGTTCTCAACTTTTCCTGTTTGACTTACTTCACTTAACATAATAATCTCAAGAGCCATCCATGTTTTCACAAATGGCACTATTTCATCTTTTCTTATGGCAGAGTAGTATGCCATTGTGTATATACACTACATATTAACTTCTCATATAGTTAACCCTTAAAAATATAGTCTGATCTTACTTACTTTTTTATTAAATGTGACCACATTGGTGATATTCTTCTGTGTCACCCAAACTGCCATATATTGCAATGAACTGAAAAGAATGAATGGATGCATTATTCTCAATTCCCTTATCTGGGGCCATGTATAATGAGATGAGGACACAAGAGCCATAGAGTTCAGGTATAAAGAGTCAAGCTGCTAACCTTATACATTTACCTACATGGAACAACCAGCCACAAAGCTAAGACCAATACAGAAGTACAAAACAAGTCAAATTCAGACTTTGTCATCCTGATGGTGATTACAGCAGCAGTGACTTTAAATCAATGTATGTAGTTCCTAGTCCAAGGCTTCGGGAGATCTGAAAATCTCCTGTAATTGTATACAAAGTGGGAGTATTTATGTACACTTTTCTGGGGATAAACTCTAAATTTGACCTAATTACAAAAGACTTCCAAAACATTAAGAGTTGCTACTTTTGAGCGTGCTCTGCCAAGGTTAAACAGCTCATCCTCTAAAGCTTTCTGCCCTGCGTGAAGGCATGTGCATGGATAGGGTAGGAATTCTTCATGTGTCTTTCGTGCCACGCTAATCTTGCACTGGGTTTTCCTTATTGTTTCTATTTTTGACATTTTTAACATTTGCCAAATGCATAATGAAAGTTCTCCAGTGTTCCAAACACTCCAAAATCCTGGCACAGTTTAGGACAGTAAGATAACATTGATTACTTCATGAAACATACATTTGCTAAACTTTGTGGCACCCCAAGAAATTCTTAAGTCATTTGTGTCTAACCCTGAGGGAATCTGTGTGTGTGTGTGTGTTTGTGTGTGTGTGTGTGTGTGTGTGTGTACACGCACGCACGTGCATGTAAACATCTGTCCTTCCCCCGGCATTTTTCCTACTTTTCCTTCAACAATTTGTGGACCATTTTCTTTGCCATCGTCTTTGCAAACCTTCTCTCATTTTTACTCTCATATGTCAGCATGTCATGTTATAGCCATTTCCAATTTTTTTAGTCCAAAATAAATGCAGAAAGAACTTGCACTGTGGCTGAACTCTCCTTAACTTCTTGAAAGGAAAATGTCTGTGTGGCATGACTTTTTCCATCATTTAATCCAACTGTGCACTCCAAATAAGGAAAACCAGAAACCTAGCGGGCTTACAATCTCTGGCTCCTGTCAGTGGCCAAATGGTTGTAACTGTGAGCCAGATAATCAGGGTAAGAGGTACCAACCAAACTACCATCAGCCTTGAACATGTCCCCCAAAAGGAAGCCCTGTTTCTGCTAGACTCCTGATTATGTTGCCACTATTAAGTGAGAAAGAAGTTTTATGGAAATAATTCTAAGGCCCTTGATTCCCTTGCTGTCATTTATTTATTGTATCTGAGGTTTGCAGTAATTTGTAAGGATGTGTTTAAAATTCCAGTTAACATTTATCTCCATTCTCAACGCTGGTAGGCTCCAATTGTGAGAACTGAATCATCTGGTGACCTTTTCAATGTATAATTTAGATTCAGGAAAAATCACAATAATGAATCTGGATTCGTGAAGTTTATAAATGAAAGACAAACTATTTATAAACAAATAATAAAACTAAAATGAGATTATTTTAACAGGAAGAAATTCTAGAAATGTTGTAGTTAGTACCTTCTTTTATAAATTAACAATCTGAGGCCCCCATCAACAAAATAGAAAGACAACCTACTGAATGGGGGAAAATATTTGCAAATCATATATCTGATAAGGAGTTAATATCCAAAATATATAAAGAATGCATACAATTCAGTAGCAAAAAAACAAACAACTTGACTAAAAAATGGGTAGAGGATCTAAATAGACATTTTCCCAAAGACAGACAGATGGTCAACAGGTATATGAAAACATGCTCAAAATCACTAATCACAAAGGAAATGCAAATCAAAACCACAATGCGATATCACCTCATACCTGTCAGAATGGCTATTATCAAAAAGACAAGAAATAACAAGTGTTGGTGAGGATACGGAGAAAAGGGAACCCTCGTCCTGTTGGTGGGAATGTAAATTGGTGCAGACTCTATGGAAAACAGTATGGAGGTTCTTCAAAAAATTGACAATAGAATTACCATATGATCCAGAACTTCCACTTCTGGGTATTTATCTAAAGAAAATGAAAATGCTAATTCAAAAAAATATCTGCACCCTCCCCCACCCCATTATTGCACCATTATTTACAATAGCCAAGATATAGAAACAACTTGTGTCCACTGGTGGATGAATAGATAAAGAAAATGGGACCCACACACACACACACATACACACTATGGAATATTATTGAGCCATAAAAAACAATGAAATCTTGCCATTTTCGACAACATGAATGGAACTTGAGGGCATTATTCTAAGTGAATTAAGTCAGACAGAGGAAGACAATACCATGTGATCTTACTCATATGTGGAATCTGAAAAACAAACAACAAGCTAATAGATACAGAGAACAGAATGGTGGTTGCCAGAGATGGAAGGTTGAGGGTAGGCAAATGAGCGATGGAAGTCAAAAGGTACAAACTTCCAGTTATAAAATAAATAAGTGGGGATGTAATGTACAGCATGGCAACTATAGTTAATACCATATTGCATATTTGAAAGTTGCTAAGGAGTAGATCTTAAAAGTTCTCATGGCAGAGTTTGTGCCACTAATGAGGTTGCATAAGAAAAGTCAAGGATGCAAGATTGCATGGAAATTCCACTTGCTAACCCCAAATGTGGTAATAATAGTTAATAATAACTCAGCCAAGCATTCTACAGATGTAAAACATCATGGGTACTTCCGGGGGCGATCATTCCTAATTTCATTTGGAGACTTGAGGAAAACTCTTGCTCCTTTATATTTTCTCTTTGGTTGCCTTTGTGGAGTATTTCAACCTCCCTCCCATCTCTAGTTTCTTCCCAATCCATACATTTTCCTGGTCATTAGCATCTCCCAAAACCAGTGGGAAAAAGGCAGGCAATGGAGAAGGCTGAATCGGTCTATTTTTTTTCCATTAGTTTCAGATGTACAAAGCAGCGTAATAGTTAGACATTTACACCTCTCACAAAGTGGTAACCCTCGCTCCCTGAAGCTGCTATCGCTCTGACATCTTATATGGTTGTTACAATACCATTGGCTATCTGCCCTATGCTGTACTCCACCTCCCGTGACCCTACACACACACACACACACACACACACGAGGTTGGACAATTAAGTGTGCAAACTTGTTGAACAA
Organism: Rhinolophus ferrumequinum; assembly: GCF_004115265.2. Taxonomy (NCBI): domain Eukaryota; kingdom Metazoa; phylum Chordata; class Mammalia; order Chiroptera; family Rhinolophidae; genus Rhinolophus; species Rhinolophus ferrumequinum. Next base: position 1,541,229 of record NC_046288.1, on the reverse strand, counting down.
TGTTGCTAACTTTTTTGATATCAGAGGGATTATTCATTGTGAATTTGTACCAACTGGACACACAGTTAACTAAGTTTACTATTTGGAAGTGCTGAAAAGGCTGCGAGAAAAAGTTAGACGACCTGAACTTTTTGCCAACAATTCATGGCTCTTTCATCACGACAATGCACCAGCTCACATGGCACTGTCTGTGAGGGAGTTTTTAGCCAGTAAACAAATAACTGTACTGGAACACCCTCCCTACTCACCTGATCTGGCCCCCAAAGACTTCTTTCTTTACCCCAAGATAAAGGAAATATTGAAAAGAAGACGTTTTGATGACATTCAGGACATCAAGTGTAGTACGACGACAGTTCTGATGGCCATTCCAGAAAAAGAGATCCAAAATTACTTTAAAGGGTGGACTAGGCACTGGTGTCAGTGCATAGCTTCCCAAGGGGAGTACTTCGAAGGTAGCCATAATGATATTCAGCAATGAGGTATGTAGCACTTTTTCTAGGGTGGGTTTACAAACTTAATTGTCTGACCATATATATATACTTGACATACAATATTATTAGAATAATATTGTATATAAAATACTTGACATACAATATTATTCTACTTCAGCTTCAGTTGTACAGAGCATTGATCATGCATCTACAGGTCCCTTTTGTTTTTAAGACAGTTCTCATAAAAGATTTCAAGGGAGAAAGATGTTAAAAATGATTGCTAAAAATGAGATTTGAGTTTCTGTGACTTTAAATTGGTTATGCTTTTCCTGCGCTCTTTGAGAAAGGATAATCATATTCAATCTGGTTTTTAGATGTCTAGAGACCTAGGAACTAGGTTTGGAATTATTATAGGCTCTTTGGGAAGATTAATTGAAGATACTTATTTGGGTCAAGGGAGAATCTGTTCTTTTATGTTTTAAAGATACTTTCCTTTATAACTAATTGCCCATAAAAGATGAAAATGTGCTTTCACCTATTAAAAAATTAGTACAACTTAATTTTTTTCACTTTAAGAATATACTGTGACATTTTTGCAAAACACTTTCCACTTATGGTGGGTTTTCATGACTGGGTTTGTTTTTCCCCTTTTATGTGTTTGGAAATATACAATATTTATGATTATGCTTATATATGTTTAGTATGAAGCAAAAACTAGAGATATTTGGAAGTCAAGAATTCTGCAGAATTTGAAATCCAGAGCTCTTTAAACTGTAGGAATGTTTTGAAATGCTGAATTTTCTTGGCTTAGAAAATCTAAATTTGTGTTTAGGCATCAACCCCTCCACCTCTTGCAGCCCAGGGTCCTGGAGAGGAACCAGGGGGCATGTGCATGTAAAATCTGCTACAGTGCCGGGCTGGAACCGGCTGGGTTTCTATCACCTCAGGGCAAAGTAAGGAAGAGCAGGGCCTCTGAATCTGCACAGAATGTGAAATGAAAAATGCTGGCGTAGCCCTTCTCCCTGAGGAAAATACACACAGAGCTCAGAGAGCCATTGCCCCAAGATAATATTCCTTGCCTCAGAGACAAAAAGTCCAAAGGGTGACTTTATTTTTGTGTCTAAAACGAATGCACACTCACATGAAAGGAAGATAGATTTCTGAATGTAGCTCTGTTGTTCGTCTTCTTTGCATGAATCACAGGCGCATGCCTGTGCTTTGTGCCTCATGCTGTGTGATGACACTTTTTAGACTTATGTTATTAAAGATCTGGGACATTACAAAATGTTTTTTTTTTCCAAATATACGAATAATAGCAAAAAGGTATGAATTTGAAGTGATTCTCTAACACACAAGTTTCTTTGGGGGAAATGCGTATTAATGGGGTTTGGTTTCATCTGAGATCCAAGCAGCACGTGCAGTGTACAATCTTTAAATATATATACATATATGTGTATATGTATATATATATATACATATATAAATTATATGCAATATAATTAAAATACTGTAGATAATTAAATATTAATACGTATTAGTATATATATTAATATAACTTAGTTTTTTTACTTTAAGACTATATTGTGACATTTTTGCAAAACAATATTTATATACAGCAGTATTGGATATTATCATTTATTTTCCTGCGTAGAAACAAAACGACCAATGTCCGGAACTGTACCGACAAGTAATGTTGATAATATTTTTACTTTAGTTTGTATCAGCCCCTGTCTTTGTAGAGGAAAAAATTATATTGGCTTTCTTTTACAACTGCCAGGAGGCTATCTTGGAAAGAACAATATCTTAAGAGTTTTAAGGACTGCGGATCCAAGGCTTTTGTCAGAACTAACTGCTTCCTTTGCCTCATAAAACTGCTATCTACATCAATCTATGTTTATTTTTCTCCTGCTTTTTGATTTGCTTAATGGACTTCAGCTGAAGACTTTTTCAATGTCTGAGGAAAGTAAAGTCTAATAAACCCCTGAAGATTTAACCATCAGAGTTCAGCACTTTTGGATTATTTTGTCTGACTTTCATGTTTGCTGCTGCAGAAACAATGGCTGTAGAGCACCCTGGACCTAACCCTGAAGATTTGGAGTCTAGGAAACAATAGTCAGACAAGTCACAGTTCCCTGCTCTCCTCTCTCCTTATTATGCTGCTCTCTCTGGTCCGGTCTTCTCCGTCTCAGCATTCTCTGCCTCTTTCAGTCCTCTATCTCCTTCTCCTTCTCCTTCTTCTTTTTGGTGTTGTTTTACCTCCACCTTTATCTCATTTACTTTTTCCACTCTTCCTTTTATTTATTCATAATCCAGAACATGATATAGCCTAATGTTTGAGCTTACCATACCAAGTGCTGTAAGGGTCCGGCATGATAAATGAGATGTTACTCAGGTCTTCAAGAAGCTCTCACTCTAGTGGAAATGAGCATTGGACACGTGGGGGGATGGTGAAAAACAGAATATCATTTGTTGGGGGATCAGGGAAAGCTAAGTTGAGAGAAGTAAGATTATGTGATGATGGAAGGTTTTCATGGCAAAGCCGAGGGCCAGCAGCCTGGCATCTTGTCCTGACTCAGGCTGGTCTCCGCTCTGCTGCGTGGGAAGGTGTACCCTTTGGCCCCAGACCTCGGCCTTACATGTCTAAGGAACATGTGAGGGTATTGGGTTTGGGCTCTCCAAAGCCCTTTCCACACCAGGACTTGGAGATGTAACGATGTATAATGAAGTTATTGGTGCCCTCAAATGCGTTCATCGGGGACAAGAGGCCTCAGCCTCACTTTTCAGCACTACAGAAGGCAGTAATCCTTTCATCTTTGGTTTTCCAGAGAGAAGTGATTAGGCATTCATCTGCCTAAAGGAAGTACAGCTTCCAACATGTATCCACAATCTCACTACTTTCCCACCACGTCCTTGTTAACCCCATACTCCTGGTGATCTTATCTCACTTGGATGCTGCACTGGCATATAACCAACCTTCTGCCTTCACTCTTGACACTCTTTAGTCCCTTCTCCTCATTGTCTCCAAAGATGTCCTCTAACATCCAAACTGTGACACAACAGCCCCTATTTTCAACTGCCCTATGCCTTACCTGTGCCAGCCAAACACACTCCAAGTTACTTCCTTGGCCTGCGGTGCTGTTCCTGTTCTGGCTCCAGCCTTTCTCTCTCATTCTCTCCTTTATTTCTCAGAGGCCAGCCACATCGGCCTTTTCTCTGTAACATACCAAATTTGTTGAGCTTGTTGACCATTTGGGCTGAAATAGTCTTCCTATAAAGGTCCTTATGGGAAGGTAGTGGCTTCAGAAGGACAGATATTTGGGTTTCCGGATGTTCTAGAGTTGATACTCAGAGCACTTTCATCAGAAACAACTGGCTAACTATGGAAAATAGTTTGGAGGTTCCTCAAAAAATTAAAAATTGAACTGTCTTACAACCTAGCAATTCCACTTCTGGGTATTTATCTGAAGAAATCCAAAACACTAATTCAAAAAGATATATGCATCTCTATGTTCATTGCAGCATTATTTACAATAGTGAAGATATGGAAACAACCTAAGTGCCCTTCAATGAATGATTGGATAAAGAAGAGGTGATACACATATACAATGGAATATTACTCAGCCATGGAAAGGAATGAAATCTTACCATTTGCGACAACATAGATGTATCTGGAGGGTATTATGCCCAGTGAAATAAGTGAGACAGAGAAAGTACCTCCTGATGCCACTTACGAGTGTATGTGGAATCTGAAGAACAAAATAAATGAGCAATCAAAAAAGAAACTCATAGGTATAGAGAACAAACAGATGGTTGCCAGATGGGAGGGTTAGGGGACTGGTGAAGGTATTAAGAAATATGAACTGGTAATTACACAATAGTCATGGGGATGTACAGTACAGCATAGGGAATATAGTCAATAATATTATAATAGCTATGTATGTTGCCAAGTGGGTACTAGACTAATTGGGGGGATCACTTTATAAATTACATAAATGTCTAACCACTATATTACACACCTCCTAATATAAAATAATATTGAATGTCAACTGTAATTGAAAAATAAAAATTAATTTAGAAAAAGAGACAACAGACTAACTGGTTAAACATCCAGATTATTGGGTTTAGAAACCTGGCCTTCTGAGTCAACATTTCTGAATCGGGGCCCAGGAATCTACATTTTCAGCAAATCCCTCAGGGGATTAATTACAAGTTGGAGAATCATTGACCGAAGCTATGCGGAGCCTTGAAATTCATGAACTTACAAAAATTATTTCACTTTTAAACTTTCTTTCAGATGTTTTAACTGTGTCTTTTAAAAGCAGCATTTTAAATAGGTGAATGCAATAATTTTATGTTTATTGACACATTTGGGTTTCTTCCTACCACTTTTTTCTCTCTCTACTTTCCTGACATCTGTTGAATTGATAAAATATTTTGTTATTGGTGGTGCTGATGGTTGTTTTGGATTTGCTCTTATTTTCTTTATGCTGGTTTGAATATTACAGTTTATAATCCTTCACTTTTATGTAAAATTTGATTTTAATGTATATATTTTATTTTGCATTTTCCTAATGATATCTTCACTTATCCAGTGCCTCTGTCCTCCTCCCAAACAGCAAAGATACGATCTGTAGGTCGGCGGGCTTTCCATACTTTCCATCTTATCTCCCCATCTTCATGTTATTGTCATCTGAAATTTCAGATCTGTCTTTTTAAAAACAAAATCAATCAATTATTAATATTTTACTATCAGTAGTTAGCTACATCATCAGATTTTACCGATGTCTTTTTTGCTATAGACTATATTCCTTAAAAATTCAGGAAGGTTCCGTGGGTACTTAGACAACTTTCTAAGTTTTTATGTGTTTGAAAATGGCTTTTCTGGGCCCTCATGTGTGAATGACCTTTCATCCTAGTACACACTGACAGTTCCTTTCTCCATCAATTTGAGGATATGACATCACTGTCTTCTGGTATCTAACATCGGTGAGATGTTTGCTGTTACCTACAGCAGGCAAGCTTGAAGGGGGTCTCTACCATCTTACCTCCTGATGTTCAGGCTTGTACATAATCCCCTTCTTTGAATGTTGGTGGGCGCCTTGTTTCTAACCAATAGAATACGACAAGGGAGAGGGGGTCTCACTGCTGGGATGACATTACCTTATCTAAGAGTGCCTTGCTAGCAGACTGGCTCTAAAGTCTCCCTTTCATGCTGCTTTGAAGAAGCAAGTAGCCATGAGTCTGACAATTGCAAGGAAATGAACTTGCTGACAACCTGAGTGAGCGTGGACGTGAATCCTTCCCCAGTCGGGCCTCCAGCGAGAATTGGGTCCTGGCAGCACCTTGCTGCAGTCTCACAGAGAAGCCAGGCAAGTCGTGTCCCAGCTCCTGACCCACAGAAACTGTAGGATGAGAAATGTACGTTGTTTTATGCTGTGAGATTTGGGTTAATTTTTAAAATGTAGCATAGACAACTAATACATCACCCCAATTATCACTCATTTGTAAGTATTCTGTCATTTCTCCCTTATAACTTCTAAAGATTGTGTCTTTTTCTTTGGTGTTCTACAGTTTCACTACAAAGTGGTTATTTTTCTTTCTCTCTTTCACATTTGGCATACACTACATAGATGAGGATATTTTTCCCTTCAGTTCAGGAAAATCCTCAGCCATCAGTTCTTCAAAAATTGTCACTTCACCATTCTGTATATTCTATGCTTCTGGAACTTCTATTAGATCCATTAGCAAGGGTCTCAATCTGTCTCTAGGCTGCCTGGCTTCTTTCCCATTCTTCATATTTCTTCATCTGTCTGTGCTTCATTCTGGATCACTCAGTACAGTATTACAGCTCTCTCACTCTGTGGCTATGACAAATCTAATTTTATTATCCCTTCTGTTTAGTTTTAAATTTCAGTTTGTACATTTTTGTTTGTTATAGTATCTTTCTGTTGTAATCGTCCCTGTTTTGGATGCAAGTATTTCTGGTTTTTTGTTTGCTTGTTTGTTTCATAATGTCTTGTTCTTGATTTAGCTTTCAAGCTCACCTTGAAAAGGTTGAGTGTGTGTATATGCATTCACACACGAGTATTTTGTTTTCTTCCCCCATGTTAATGCCTCTATGTGAATAGTTTACTATTGGTCCCCAGGTCCATGGCTCAGAACCATTTCTCCTTTTGGCGTGTCCTGTGGCAATGTCACAGCCCCTGTTCCTAAGCCAGCAAAGGGCTTCCTCGCCTCTAGACAACACAGCTGCCTCTATTCTCTCCCACCACGTCAGGCAGCTGCTCTGAATGGTTTAATAGTCCAGCATAGAAGCCCCATCGAAAATGAGGCGCCTACCTTAGACCCTGATTGCATGCATGCTTCAATCTGGAATCTCACTTATTGCTGTGTGTTTTGTTCTATTCATCTCATTTTTAAGCATGATTATGATTTAAAAAAATAGTTTGTTTTAACCTGTTGATGGTTTATATTTGGAATACAGGCAGGAGAGTAGCGTGCAGTCACAGCATCCTTTGAATCACTACTGTTAAATTTTCTTACTGTTATATATGGTTAGGATAGAATATTTCCATATCAATTACATGCATTTTTCAATCACTGACCAAACTCCTTTTTGCCATTGTTTTTAGAGGGTTAGAGGGAGTATATGACAAGCACTTGAGGACCCATCTTGTTAGATTATAGTTGTTATTATCAGAGTTTATCAACTACCTTAATAGGCAAATGTGACATCAAATTACATTGGTCTCTCTCTCTCTCTCTCTCTCTCTCTCTCTCTCTCTCTCTCTCTCCCTTCCTCTTTTCCTCCCTCCCTCCTTCCCTCCCTACCTATCTGATCTTCAGGGGAAATTAATTTCAAAATAGTACATGCAGGCATTTGACTGTTTCTGAAAAAGAAGTTACAGAAGAATTTTGAGCCTCCATAATTGTATAAGCCAATTCCATATCTATCTGTATCTATATCTGTATATCTATATCTATATCTATGTCTATATATCTACATCTATACCTATATCTCTACCTATATCTATATCTATATCATCTATATCATCTATATCATTTATCTTCTCTGGGGTTTGTTTCTCTGGAAACTTTATAGGATCAGAGTAAAGGCAAGAGACAGGAGGAGAGGCAGTTGGGAGCACAACTTTGGGACCAAAACCAAGGCTGGCTGGATTTGAAACCAAGCTCCTTCCCTTACTTCTTACACGACATTAGACTTTCTGTGCCTCAGTTTCCTCATCTATAAGATAGGGATAATAATAGACCATTCTTTACAGAGTTGTGGTAAGGATCAAGTGAGTCAATCCATGTGGTCTGCCCAGACATTTTCTGGCATGCAGTCAGTACTCAGGGAAGACCAGCCATTACTAGAACTGTAAAGACTACTGAACTGGCAGTTTTAAAGCGAATAATAGGCTTTCAGATGTTTAGGAGCCAGTGTGTCTGTTAAAAGGATTAGCCCCCTAGTGATGGTTAATTTTATGTAACTTGATTGGACCACGGAGTGCCTGGACCTTTGGTCAAACATTATTCTGCGTGTGTCTGTAGGTGTTCCGGGATGTGAATTTCGGTAGACAGAGTGAAGAAGATGCCCCTCCCTAATGTGGGTGGGCCTCATCCCATCAGTTGAAGACCTAAAGAGCAGAAAAAGACTGAGTAAAAGGGAACTCCTCTTGTCTAACTGCCTTGAGCTGGGACATTAGACTTGTCTTGCCTTGGACATGAATTGAAATGTCAATTCCTCTTGGGCCTCAAGCCTGCTGGCCTTCAGACTAGAACTTACACTATCAGCTCTCCTGGATCTCCAGTTTGCTGACACAGATCTCATGACTTCTCAGCCTCCATAATTGTATAAGCCAATTCCATATCTATCTGTATCTATATCTATGTATCTATATCTATACCTATGTCTATATATCTACATCTCTACCTATATCTCTACCTATATCTATAGCTATATCATCTATATCATTTATCTTCTCTGGGGTTTGTTTCTCTGGAGAACTCGAACACACTCTTTCCCTTCTAGCTGAGCTTGGATTTCGACCTCACTGATGTTAAACGATATTAAGCTCAATATCTGTAGGTCAGATGAAATCCTCTTGCAGACGTGGAGCTCAACACAATTACAAAGGGTTCATTTTGTTTGGGATATATTCTCTTCCATCACCTAATTTCCGACTTGAAGTATGAAGCAGCGCTTGTCTGAGCCTCTGGGAAGCCTTTTCTTTCTGACAAAGACCTCCTCCTCACATGCTGTTCCCTGTCTCCTGCATTCTTTCAAGTCAGTGTCTGGACACTGAGCGTGGGCCTTAGACATTTGTAAAATCCTAAAAGTCAACCTTGCCTTTGGAGACATTAAGACTGCTCAGTGACTGCCTCCGCCCACGTGGGAATTAGGCTCTGCCTTGCCCTTCCCCAGACCTCAGGGCCAGGTTCTCAGGAAAATGTTGGAGTAAATAAATCCTTCCTCTACTATAATTATTCAATTTCACAATATTTGTTCTTTCCAAACTACGCTTCTGTTTCTAACGGACTTTTTCACTTTTATTTTACTTTATGCCAGTGGTTCTTACCCTTTAGAAAGTTGTCTGCTCAGAATTTGATAAAAACCATAGCCCTAGAACAATGTATATTCCCACAGAAACATGGAAACACACAGAGAGGACTTAAGGTAGATCCACCTTAAGAAATCCTATGGCTGTCAAAATACTTCTTTCGTGGCAAATCCTGGTTCAGTTCCGCATTTCCTAGGAAGCTGAAATCATTCTACTGCCATATACTCTCTTGTCCCAATGGGTTATAAATAAGATCAGTAGGCATCTCTTTAAATCTGTGGGAAATGTTGCATTACCAGTTAAATACCAACCGAAGAAAGCCAGAAGCAGATTTTATGAAACTGAAAATATATTTGTCATGTCACTTCTCGAGGAACTATTTCACTACCTGACAGATGAATGTGCTAAATGCAATACAGCTTCGTCATGGATTCTGTCATTTTAAAGAGAAACTCAGACTTCAAAAACTAACAGTACAACGTCCCCATCAAAGCACAAGGGAGGCTTACTTCTGTGACATTTCCTTATTTTCCTTTAGAAGGCATGACTTTCAAAAAAAAATATTTGATATTCTTATATCAGTATTTTCTTTTAAATGGGCAGATTTTTACTCATTGCCAGGAATATTGTTTTCCTAAAAACATGAAGTCATTTTATCTCAGATATTTTCCTCCAAATGTTTTAGAGCAACACGCATTTCTAGAGGAACTCCTTCTTTTGAAATACATCTTGAACAAGGAACAGATGGATTGTGCATCATTCGCTTTATTTCTGTTGCTCTTCTAGAGTGGAGGCCCAGAAAACTGACCACAATGTATGTGATAAAATGCTGGTATAAGGGGTGGTGGGATCATATTCATCCTTCTGGGTGAGATGTCCCCAAGCGTGGAGATACTCATGATTTATAAGACTCTCAAAGAAAATGTCTTTATATGGACAACATACGAGACCTGGCCCCAGGTAGAATTACCTAGTAGGAGCTTTCTTGCACACGTCTTCTTCTAGGGATATCCTTATTTCATGCCCCCAATCTGGAAATATCCAGTGTCTACTGGTTGCCTTTGCTCTAGCAGCCTCACCAGCCTTACGGTGCCACACCCTGTGCCTGAACAGTGTTGACATTTGACTGCCCTGTGTCCTTTCCTGAGGCTTATTCTCTGTTTTTCATGCTCAAGTTTAATGGTGGTTCACTGGATTCGGTCTCTCTCAAATAAAATATCTGTGTTTTAAAATGAATCTTCTGTGATTTTACCTTAAAGGGAAGACCCATATTGTGAATCACAGGCCCCAAGCTGGAGCAGCACGGATGAGACTTCAATTGCAAAAGACCTCAGATTTCTTCACATATAGAAAGGAAAGATGACTGGTAGGGCTGTTAGTGACATTTCTTAAAGACCCACTGTCCTGACTGGAGTTTTCTTAGCCTTAACTGGAAGTCAGCTAACCTGAAAATTGAGCGGGGTATACAAAGTCTTTGGTAGCAGTGATTAGAGCAGACAGACAAAGCCCAGCACTTAAGGATGAAGATTCTTTCACCTGTCTAGAGTGATAAACAAAGATATGAACCTCCTGTGCCACAGTGGAACATCTCGTGTTGTAAAAATAAAGTAGAAATTTTGTGTCTAAGCTGATAGATGTACTAGAATTTTCTGGGGAGTGGGGAATAAGATGGCCAGTGCAGGAAGTTTCCATTATCTATTCCTAATACATATCCTCTCCTGATGTAACTTCTGTATCAGCTTCCTATGAGGACTGTTTAGAAAGGAAGCCCTGTTAAAAAATGCTGTCTAACTTGTTTTGTGGAAGAAAGGACATATCCATGGAATCATCATTTTTATGTAACTGAAGATACCATGACTGTATGTACCTTATAGAAAGTTCTAGAAAATTCTATAGAGTTCTATTAAAATTCAAGAGGCTTTATATGCCCCCCCACTTTTTTCCAAAGTCCGTAAAGAGACTCCTAATTTGCTTCTACTATTCCTTCAAATGGACCTCAAAGTTTCCGATTTCACTTTGTTAAAAAAAAATTATTTTATTTTCTGAGACCCTGTCATGAAAATCATTCTGTCTAATAGGAGGGAAAAGCCACTTTTGTGGGAAATCTGTGAGTTTCCTGTGTCCTCAGTGTTTGTGAGGAAAGACTTTGTAGTGTTCCCAGGCAGAAAGTCACAATTTGCATTTTGGAAATATAAACAAAACAAGTACAGAAATAAAGATGGGTCCCAATACTAGGGAATAAAAACATCTCTCTCTCTCTCTCTCTCACACACACACACACACACACACACACACACACTCTATAAGGGTAAGTCAGGCGAAATATTGTACTCGGCTCATTGCAATAATTTGTGATTAGTTGTTTGCTACTTTGAAAATTGAGGATTCAGGAGCCTGGAAAACTGGCCATTTAATTAACTAGACTATGCTCCTCAGTGTTGCTTGTTATAAAGAGAGTGGAGCAAGTAATCTCATCCTCATTACTGCTTTGGTGACACTTTGCACATGTTTTTTTCAATAAAAGTACACCATGTAACTTGCTGGGTCAATAATGGAGCAGGAAAAAACATTTCACTCGACAAAGCAAGTAGCCGAGACTCCAGATTGCCTTAGAGGCAAAGTGAAGTAAGGAGTTCATTCCAGTTGGACTACTTGTGCTCTCTCAACACTTTCCTTGTTTTCTTTAATTTGTTGAAATTTTCCCCCTTGTCCTATAGTGTCTTTCTATGTCCTCCCATTCACAAATGGGATAGTTTACAAATGAACATGAATCTCATGTTGATAGCTGCAAAGATAAGGAAAGAAGATTCGGAGTGGTACCTCTGAGCATAACCATTCCTTTCTCAGGTAGAAAAGTAACAGATGGTTTTCACAGCAGGGTGCAAAGCATACGCCCTTAAATTTCCTGGTATTTCAGCATATGATATAGACACAGCCACTTGTTTCTCTCTGAGGCCAAGCAAAGAAATCAAGATGACCCCCACTCTGTCAGCTTGCCTTGGCTACTGCAGAGCCCTGGGTGTCCCTGCAAGAGGGCATTACTCGGTGCCAACTGTCAACCTCTGTCTGATTTCATCTGATAGATACAAGTAGACACACATTAAATCATTTACATTTCAATACATAAATTTAAATGTAAAATATATGTATATATGGTATTTAATTCTTTCCACTCTTGTGCAAGCTGTGTAAATATGTTGACTAATTGTCACGATTGTGCATATATATATATATATATATATATATAAATACTCATTCAGAACAGTCCACAGTTATCTATACTTTAAGTACAAAAGCTGGCCCAGAATAGCTCTGAAAACTTTCAGAGCCCTCTACGCTCCCACAGAATTTTTATCTTGGAAAATACTGCTCTAAACCTTATTTATTTTGCCTTCTAGATCAGCAAAACAATTCACTCTCTTTGACTAAAGTTGATCAGACCCAGCAATAATAGGAAATGATACAAGAACCAGTGTTTCTTAGCTGCTGGAATGAGAAGGGTGAACATAGCATGTGAGGGAAGAGGCGAACGAGGAAGGAACAAAATATTCAGGTACAGATATTGGAAATAGTGGAGTTTTTAACGTGAATTTCTAACTAGGTACTTTTAAAAAATATGTAAGAAGAGATTAAAAACAGGTTTAATACTTCTTTTGTGGCCTTTCCCACTTCCTCCATTGATACTCCTTAATGAAAAGTTGACATGAGGGGGAGCCCGAAGAACCAAGTGTTAACTGTCCCCACTCACAAGCAGCCCATCTGATGGCTCTGCACCTTGATGTCTTCCTCCATGAGAAGGGCTAGTGCCATCGGAGAGCTGTGACCTGGTGACTGGGCACCCTATGAGCTGCCAGCTTCTTGAGTGTAAGGGTCATTCCTCATTCATCTTGTACCCCCGCACACAGCATAATGTCCCTATGTAGTAGATGCTCACTAAATGATCACGGAAGGAATCGCATGTGCCTTTCTTTACTTCTTGGAAGGAGCCCCACCTTTCCTGAGCCTGTTTTCAGGGCACAGCTCAATGGAGTCCTTCACTGGTGACAAAGTGGTGCAGGGAAGACTGGGGACTGTCTACAGGGGCAGTTGTCCACACAAGAGCACCCGGGACCAGTACCACATGGACCAGCCACTGGAACATGAGTTGGAGAACAGAGGTGGGGCACAACACATGGGGAATTTTCGCCAGGTTTTCCAGGGTAGGATGGGAACCCACAGGGTTTCTCATAGGCTGTAGGTCTGTGCGCTGCATTTGAGAAAGTGGAATAAACAGTACACAGTTTCTCTCTCTCTCATTTCTGTCTCTTCTCTGGAAAGTCAGTTCTACCACAGTTTCGAATCTTTGTCTCTTCTAACTCTGGGTGACTGCTGCTGTTTCAATGGATATGATCAAGCTGAGAAGCCCCAGGAAGGGCAAATGGTTGGGTGTCTCTCAGTGACTTCCATTTTTATAAAATTCTTGAGATGGCTCCTAATATCTCTCAGCTAAGTGCGTGCAAGAATTCCAGAAGCCATTATACCCCTCCCCCAGCTCCCCGTCCTCTTGTTCCTCTTTCCATCTTGCTCTTTTCTTTCATGTCTGAAAATTTCCTTTATTTCCTTCTGCTCTCAGGTGTAAGAGTTCCAAAATGACACCATGGCAATGGCAGTGGGGACTCTTACCACACATATCACAGGGTGAGTAGGTATGTTTTAAATAGCTAGCTAAGTTTTTTAACTTCTCCCTTTTTATTTTGACAATATAGTCTTAAATAAACATTCTTGAATATACAATTATAATATGTTTCTATTATTTGTTTTGGGCTTGCACCAGAATTGGTCACTCTAAGGGCTTTTTAGATATTTAGTAAAAAATTATTTGTCTAGAATGTTCAGGCTTTACTGTTTATGAATAATGGTATTTCTAAAATTTAAGCATATTATTTCAAATGGCACAGTTATTGAAAAAGAAAATAAAAATTATTATCCTCAATTATTATCCATCAACATCTTTTGAATGCAACTCTTTCCCCCTTATGTTGTATGTATTAAGGGGTTAGATGTATATTGCTTGTATGTGTTTGTGTATGGCTCTCTAACAGATTTTGCCATCTCAGTTCATTAAGAATGCATTTCCTATCAAGTAATAGAGAAGCAGATTTATGTTACCTTATACAAATGGGACTTAGTACCTAGGAGACTAGGGACTGCTGGGGGTACTCTGCATTGAAGCTTAAGTCTCTGTGATCCTCTTGACCTTCTCTCACGGTCCCAAAATGGTTGCCCCAACTCCAGGCTTCACATCCTTATTCAAGATGGAAGAAGCTAAGAAGTATTGGCAACCTCTTAAAATTGTTTTTTAGCGTTCTATACATAAAGTTTATTTATTTTTAACAGCTTTATTGAGGTATACAAAATTGATATAAAAAAAACTGCAAATTTAATGTGTACCATTTGGTGAGTTTAAACAAATGAAAGCACCCATGATATCATGGTAATACACATATTCAACACCTCTCAAGAGTTTCCTTGGATCCTTTTGTTTTGTTTTGCTTTGCTTTGCTTTGTTTTGCGGTAAGAGCACTTAAATCGAGATCTACCCTGTTAACAAATTGTTTGAAGTATACAATATGTTACTGCTAACTATAGGTACAATGTTGTACAGCAGATTTCTAGAACTCATTCATCTAACATAACTGAAAAGAAATAAACGCCTAGTAACCAACCTACCCTAAAGAAATGCAGGTCTCTGAATTACCTGACAAAGAATGATACAAACCTCTTTTTACAACTCAGTTTAGATTCATATCACATGGGCACCCCTGTCTGCAGATGACAAAAGTGAGTTTTGAGCTTCTCAGTTTTTAGGGTTAAAATAAACAAGGGAGAAGAGATTCACAAATGGGGTTTGAGACAGCCAGCGGTGTCTGCCATATGTACACAATGGCTATGTATGTCTTCTTATCCGTGTCCTGTACCCATTGTTCTCTGGGTGTGTGTGTGATGTACAGAAGTTTTGTTTTGCATCCATTGCTCTTTTTCCCCTATGGTTTCTACTTGTGTGATGCTTAGAAATTCCTTCCTTTCTCATAGCTACATTTTCTTCTTTTATGACTTTATGTTTAAATATTTAATATTTTTAGTCCATTTGGAATTTCTTTTGGTATAAGCCATCAGGAAATGTCTAATTTTTGTTTTCTAAAGAGTTAACCAGTTATACTTCACAACCTAGTTATAACCTATGTGCTTCCCACTAAATGGACGTGCTGCCTGTATCATATAATATTGCATTTTGGAGTCTGTTTCTAGACATTCTATTCTGGTCCATTGATTTCTTTGTCCACTCTGGTACTAATGCTGTATATGTTCCATTATTGTAGCTTTATAATCTATATTAGTCCCTGGCACTGCAAGTCTACTCATTTGTCTTCTGAAATACTTTGGATTTTCTCATCTGCTTCCAGTTTCTTATTACGCGCAGTGTTGGTGTGAATTATGGTTAGTTTAGTTAAGTCCTCCTTGAGCAGCCTGAGAACCTTTGGAAAGTGGTTGGCTCTCATGGCTTTGGATGCTGTAGGCTAAGGAACCATTCTGGACTCTCCTCTATCTGAGCCTTTTTACAAAGTTTGACACTTGAGGTGAAATTGGTGGAAACCAATTGAGGTGAAATTGGTTTCCGGAAAAGGTTGACCTGGAGATTCATAACATCATCTAGAAAAGCTGGATGGGTAGTTTCAACAATCAGCATACACTGAACTTTCCTCAGAAGGGGATTCATTCATGCATGCATTCATTCATTCATTCATTCACTCATTCACTTTTCTCTTAAAAATCCTGTCTAAGGTCCCTGACTTCACAGGCTCACAGAGATCAGGGCCTGGACAACACAGACGCTGAAGACACAAATTGATGTCAGCAGTTGTCAGTACTTTTTCCCATGTGGGTTGTTTTGCTTTAAATGAGTCTTTATTTTTAGTACAGGATGAAGGGCATTTATAGCCCCAGTTTTTCACAGCTCAGACACCATGCCAGGTATGTGGTTGAGACAATGGGGAACCCGCCTGATGAAATGCCATGCACTCCCAAATCCGGGGAGATTTTTCTCTAATGGTATATTCCATGGCTTCCCCGCTCCATTCCATCATGTTGATCCATGTGCCAAATTCCTGGGCTTGACACATGTAAAGAGATAATTCACATGATCCCCAGCTTGTTTTTGACTTTGTTTAAAAAAAT
Source organism: Rhinolophus ferrumequinum (assembly GCF_004115265.2). Taxonomy (NCBI): domain Eukaryota; kingdom Metazoa; phylum Chordata; class Mammalia; order Chiroptera; family Rhinolophidae; genus Rhinolophus; species Rhinolophus ferrumequinum. The sequence continues at coordinate 1,525,019 of NC_046288.1, read as the reverse complement.
GCATTAAAACTTTACAGTACAACCAGCATGACTCAATGTTGTTTCTGGATTTCAAAATATTGAGGTTAGATGTGCTAATGATTTGCTCCGGAGTTACTTTTACAAGGCGAGCCAGGGCCCCTCTTGCCAGTACATCTGAGAAAGGGATGGCAATGTGTTCCCAGCACGACCCTTTCCACCCCAGTGCCATGTCTGCAGCTCCAGAACCAGAGCGCATGGCTGATGGAGTTAAGAGGCATCCACAATATAGCAGCCACCACCTTTAGATCATAAATGAAAATAAAACACAATTCCGAGTCATCTTGTTGCATCTTTCCAAAACGGTTGGAAGCAATGGAGAATGCATCTTTTACTAAAAGCATCTAGATTTAGTGGCGCGCTCCACAAAGATTGAAATATCTTTCTCACTCTCCTCACTCATTAGCTATCTCGTTTGATCTCTTGCTCCCTCTTTTATTATCTCATTTACCCTAATGGCAGGCAAGATCAAAGAGAGTGAACTGGGTTCCTAGAGAATAATCTCCTTGTTTTGACAAGGGAAGTTTTGGCTTCTCTGAGAATTTTATTTCTACAAATGCCGTAGCATTTACCTCATAGAGAAAGACTACTATAGATGACCAGAGTTCACCTTGTCGCTTCAATAAAACCTTTTATTTATGGAGAGAATTTTGTGGCATGTGTGTTCATCCCTGTGTCACATCTCGGTGAGCAGCTTTAGTTGTCTTAATATTTTGCCTAAGATCTTCTGTAAATGCTCCTGTTTACAGACAAGCTTCTGTAGTGCTTGAATATCTCAAATTCTGTGACATTTCTTTAAAACACACTTTTAAAAAGGCTGAGTAGAGGCTACAGTGGGTGAAACACTCTTTAAACTTGCAGTCCATCCACAGGTCACATGGTTTCCTAATTAAATTGGCTGATAGGAAAAGATGGAGTTTAAAAAAAAAAAAAAGAGATGGAGTTGAGCTACATTTATCCCTAAAATATTTTCTTTTATTGAAACATTTTACAATCCCGTGACACACACGGACCCCTTCTAGTCTGATTCAGCATATCCGCATGATCCCAGCTAACTTAAGGTAGCAAGCCCTGACACCCCATCCGGGGAAATCTAACACGTTAATCATGGTTCTGCATCCCAACCCCCTACTGCCACTGTCTGGGTTCTCTCCCTCTCTCCTCCTCCATCTCCCTGAAAGAGAGAACTGGTAAAGGAAATAAGGTCTGCCATATGCCAGAATCTGACTTTACGTCCATTAAAGTCAGTGTCTGTGGAAGGAAATGAGGGTCTCTGACAGGGTGGCAAATGGAATGTGTATTAAATGGGGTGTCACAGAATGCGACTTCCCCAAGTGACATGAGGTAAGCATCCCATCTTTATGGCCTCCAAATTTTCACCTCTAAAATGCAGTAAATTTTGCTTCTCTAGACTACTTAAAGATATTTATGAACACATTAAGGCTCTCCTCTTTAAAAACTGTTGTTGGGTCTGAATGTGATGATTTTATATTAGTCTCTCTCTTTAGGAGAAAAGCAAATATTTGTTTGTTCAAATTTCTAACCTGGAGAACTTAGGATTTCAGTTTATTATCCATTAATTTTTTTTTCTCTGATATATATACTTTCCCCAGATAAAACAAGGTCCCAATGTTTGGTTCAGAAATTATTGCCAATATGTAAACATTGCATGTCCTCCCCAGAGTATAAGTGTGTGTGTGTGTGCACTATTTCAATCACAGTTCATTCTGCCTGATATCCATAAATAAAATTACACTGATGATGTAATAAAAGAACAAAACTCATCCGCGTATCTAGAGTATAAGTCAGCACAGTGAATGTCTTTTTTCTTCCAGTTTTAGTTTTTCCCAGTTTAATTGAGAAATAATTGACATACATCACTGTATAAGTTTAAGGTGTACGACCTGATGGCTTGATTTACATATAGTGTGGAATGATTGCCACAATAGGTTAAGCTAATACGTATGTATCATCTCATATACATACAATAAAAAGAAAAGAAAGAATAAAGGAAAATAATTTTCTTTTTGTGATGAGATCTCTTAGGACAGTGCTGTATCTTTCACAAAGAATGCTGACTGCTTGTGATTGTTTATAATTATGCCAGCATTTGAGATGGGCTCGGAGTGCTGTTTCTATTCAGGTACTCAGGGAAGCCTTTGTCTAAGAGCTGTGCCCTGCAGATTTGAGCCTGAGTTAGAGCATGAGCTTTCAGCCTATGAAAAAGCACTGAGAAATGGATGCCCTGGGGCTGGTGGCTTTAAAGACCAGGCTGGAGAGAATGTCGCTATACCACCAGTCCTGTCCTGCCTCTGCAGGCTGCTCCCTGGAGCCCTGATGCTATCAGCATTCTTGGCAGAGTCTGTCTGCGTGATGGATGATTAATGAGCTGTAACTACAACTACCTTTGACAAAAAACAGTGGACTGAAAGAGTTGAGGGAGTTGGCGGTGGGAAGGTAAAAGAGGCTCATTTCATTTATAAAAATGCCCTCCCATAAAAATGTCTAAGGAAGTTCCCTTCGATGCAGGGAACCTAATTGTGTGTGCAAGCACTTTTGTGGCACAAAGTGATTTTTGTTGTTGTTGTTTTGTTTTTTACCATAGCCAACTTTTACAGAGAATTTTGAGACAGGAAGAGAACTTCAGGTCTTTTTATTGTTGTTGTTCAAGGTTTCCAAAGCAGAATCACCTTTCATTGATAGCTCTGGGGCTGGTGTGCTTGACTTGTTTAAAAGTGTATTCATGTGCAGTTCCTACAGTGGTGTCAGAAAGTGTGTAAGAGAAGGAAAGGGAAGTTTGCTTTGAAGAAGTTAATATTCAGGCTCCATTTGTTATTCGGGTCTCCTGTTGCTGGCCGGGGCAGTATATAGTTTGTTCCAGTAGAGAGCTGTTCACTCTCTACGCAGATTGAAGCATGCTTCATGGCTGTAGGTGTCCTGTTGAAACCCAATCTGGTTGTATTTCACTGCCAACATGAGCGATTACATTAGCCTTTTAATATGTACTTTTGTCCACAAAACCACTGCTGTAAAAGCTCTCATATTAGGAACAGGTTGTAAATAATCTGTTGCCTGAGCATTGAACCTCCTATAATTTCTCCCCGAACCATAGCATATCTGCTTAGTGACAAGTCCAAGTCATGTGCTGTGCAGCACATTAGGTCATCCAGAGTTTGGCAGCAATGATGTCTATTTCAAATGACAACTCCAGGTGACTTCATACCCACCAGCGCAAATTCCTTCCCTTCTCCCTACTGCTGGAAATGGTCAGCTCTTTGTGATGGGTGCAAGCCAATTTTCCCCTCCTTTTCTTTTAGAGCAGCTTAAAACTTTACAGCCATTCCCGTAACCGTCTCCCTCATCCCATAAACAGAGAGAGGAGAAGGCAGAGCCCGTGCAAGGGGCTGCGTCGAGGGCTCCTTTTGACATCGGCACAGCCTGGCACAAGGATTGACATGCCCCACATCCAGTGCGGAACATGTCACTCCCCAGGGTGTGTTGCTGAGGATGGAAAAGAGCCAGGAGACGTTGACGGGGACAGTCTTATGACCTTTGACTGCACTGAGGAGCCATCTGCCTCTTCTGTAGCAGCCGACGGGCTAATGATCCCCCAAGGAAATTTCAGATTCATTTTCAGGATGGAAAAACCAAAGCATCACTTGAGCTCATCTCTGTTGCCTTTTAATCATCTGCCAGATCAATAAACTGCTCCCTGAGACTGGATTCTTCAAGACCATGTCTGGTATAGATTCTCTGCATGGTATAAAGTCTGTCAGCTGAAATGGGTCCAGACTTACAACAGGCTTTCCAGCCCAGCGGGCCGCGGCACTGGGGCGGGGGCTTTTGACTTGCCCCTGCCCCAGAGGTGGTGAGTCTGAGTGAAAGCCCCAGGGGACAGCACCCTGAGTGTGCCCACACATGAAACATGAGGCATCTTAGATGCTGCTGCCAACTTAGTTCATTCTCGCTTCCCTATACTGGTAGGAGGTAGAGAGGTCCTTCAGAGGCTCTAAAATACTGCAAAACTTATAATGCTCCCTGAAAATCCAAAATATAAACATTACTGACCTATAAAATAAGGGTCACAAGACTAGCCAAGCTCTTATTTTCTCAAGATAAGTATTTTGATACTGGGTATGTGTAGGGACAGAGTGTCAGAGAGCAGGTTCCAGGCTCTCGGACTCAGTGGAAAGGTGCTGGCTTGGGTAGTAGATGGCCGTCAGCTGTGACTAGTTGGCCATCAGCTGTAACCAGTTAGCCGTTGGCCACTGATCTAACTGCCGTGGCTGAGCTAGCAAGTGCGGATTGCAGTTAGCAAGTGGGGTCGGTTGGCAGAGAAGTGGACAGCAGGTTGAGGATTGTGTGGCTCCGGCTCCCTGTGTCTCCAACTCAGCAGCCAGCGAGAATATAGTGGTATGAACCCCCTACTTTTGGCTCCGTGGGTGTGCCTTTTTGGCCTCACCATATCCTGCGTTCTTGTGTGGGGAACGGGAGCTGAGACCCTGCATGCCAGTAAATAATTTCTCACATCCATTCTTTTCAAAATTCTGCTGGTGCTCCGCTTTGCTGATACCCAAAGGTTGCCCTTGGTCTGTTTATACGAGCTCTGATTTTTATCAGTCTCCACTATTTGGCTCTCTCAGTTTACCTGCTGAATACATATAAAGTCCTATAGTCAGGAACAGGAGAGGGGACACCTTCCAAAGGAGAGGCGAGAGCAGTGCACAAAAGCAGTCACGGTGAATGTTGCGTTGGTTGCAAAAACCAGAAACCAGAAATTTCCAAATGGAAGAGACCTTTGAGCTTGCCTAGTCCAGTTCAGCACATGCAGGTGATGAAAGTGAATCCATCAGTATATTAAGAAGTGGTGGGTGGAGCTTTGGGTTGGGTTTGAAGTCAGAAGATACAGGTGGTCTTATTTTTTAAGAGATGCACACCGAGCACTTTGGGGTGAAATGAAGGATGTCTCTGAAATTATTTCAGCAAAACAAAAATAGTGAAGCAAATCTTGAAAGATATTAATTATTAAGACAGGTGATGGGTGTAGAGACTATGACCTATTCTCTCTACTCTTTTTATGTTGGAGAATTTTAATAATAAAGACATACTTGGATCGCCATTTTGATGCTGATGTCCTTGGCTAGGTCACGCAAAGCCAGTTGTTCCACCTCTTGGCTTCCTTAGCTGTAAAATCAGGAATTAACTCTCATAATTATTTTGAAGATATAATGGACAGATGAAAAATAATTCTTTGTAAACTCTAAGGTACTACACAGGTTGTTTTGTAAGTTGTTTTGTGACGAAAGTGGAAGGTATATTAATCAGATGCCTGATGTGACAGCCAAGAAGTGACGGAACCAGGCCTAATGCAGCCCCGCCCGGTAATCCTCTTCCTAACTCCCCCTGATGGTGTTCTACCTGGAACTTGGTGCAGGTCCTCGCCTCCACAGGCAGGTTTGAACCTTTCCTGGGAGTGTGGTAACACAAAGTTTACTCCTGGGTTCCATTCAACGGTGTAACTGGTGCGGAAGAAAGGGCTGGGAGAAAGCTTGGCTGCAAGTAGTTGGCAGAACGACAGATGTGCTCTTTTATTTCACTGTTGATTTCAGGGCATCTGATGCTAGCAATTTGCTTTGATTTTTGGCGTGGACCACAAAATCTTGATGGGAGTAGGAGTGGTGACGAAGCCTCCCGTACTGCCTCCTCTCGGGGATGACTGAAGCTGATACTGCCTAAAGCGAACCACTTTTGCCATCACTACGGACCACAGCGTCCCTGGCCTTTGGGTGTGTCCAGGGTTGCCGTACTGGGTAGTGAGAGAAGATGTGTGCTCCACATTGGGCAGATCAGGCTGAAAATCCTAATCCATAAAATGGGCTCTTAATGCCTATCTCCTAGGACGGTTGCATGAATCAAGTGACATCATATCATTTATGATGTGGTAGGCGTCACAGCAAACGGAAAAATCTCAGCCTCGCAAACCTTTCTGAAAGCCACTTGAAGGGCTGATGCTCAGCCGAGTAGTGAGGAGAGGACGGTTACCCGACCCATGTCTCCTAGAGTACCCTTCTTCCAATGTCAGATACACAGCACCTTTCATCTGACCTGATCCTCTCCTCACCATTTCAACCTCTCCGCTCTTTCCTCACGCCTATCAAAGCCTACTTTAACCAGCTGTCCAACTGAATAGGTCTACAGGCTGAATGTTTCCATTTACTAGGGACACTTTCATTTTATTGGGATGACCACTTAACCCCCCCAAAATGAGATGATATTTCAGGCCTGTGGGACACATCAGTGGGAAGAGGAACTGAGTGGCATGCAGCCTGGTGGGGGGCACATAGTATGTGTCAGGACACATTTGGAAAGAATGCTGCTTTCGACACACAGGCAGTTCCAAACACAAGATGGACTCACCTAGATGCATTTGGCATTTTTCTTGCCTGTCTGCATACTTACGCAGCTTTAAGGTAATGTCCATATTTTGTTCAACTTTTCACCGTTACAGGCCCAGGGAAGGGATTTCTACTGATGGAACATCACTACAGCTATAGGTGGAAACTCACATCAAAGCTGCTGCTAAGTGACGTTTCTAATTAAGGCCTAGTCATTGAATTGATGAGATGAAATATCTGGTGCCTACGACTTTCTCTTGTGGGAGCTGTCACACACTGGCATTTGAAAGACAGATTCCCTTTTGTGACAGGTCTCCTTCACTGACCTATTTGGGGTTATATATTTGGAATTCAGAGTTCCCACCTGCGTCAGTGGAAATCCTGTGGGCGGGTAGAGGGCAGGCATTCTCCTGCACACCCATCCTGGGCAGAAGTCTTTGTCAACAGGGTGAAGCAGAGAGCTTTGCTACCAGAGGGATTTCATTGTCCAAGGTTTTGGAATTACACTTTTAGTTTAGGGAGAATGGCTAGGTCTTGATTACTATTTATTTTCATACTCAGAATAAATTGGTCTAAAACTAGATATAAAAACTTGAAACATAGATATTTATATTTAAAAGACATTGATTTCACAATTTCTAGGCCTCTGAAATGTCAGACAAATGACCGCTAAGGTGATCTCCCCTGCCGGATGCATCATGGGGACCTGTCATAGTGACTTTTAAAGGGTTTGAGAAAGAAGACAGAGGAAATGGCATTTTCGCACTGTATCTCTGAGTCACCTATGTTTTGAGTAGAAAGTCTCTGAGACTTACCCATGCATATAAATACAGAAAAAGACACATTTAAGGAAGTGTCCCATAACCAATGACCAATGTTTTGCTGTTGCTTCTTTGGCATTTTTCCCACCACAGATCAGCCTCTCTACCATGTGCTGGAACAGAATCAACTGCCTTCAAGGGAGTCCTTATGTCTGAGATAAGATGAGAGCGCTCCAGCTACACTTTTCTCAGCTCCCTGTACAGTCTCCTTATTTGTTTTTAACCAACAGATTCTTTATTTGAAACTTTCAGATTAAATGTATTTAATTTTGTTGTGCCTCTGTTTCCTTTGTGACTTAGAGAAAGTGAGACACCCTTCCTCTGCAGCCTTAGCAGAACTTCAGGTGGCTGGGGTTTTCACTTGACATTCAGGGCAAAATAAAATGGAAAATATTTATTTCTGGGCAAATAAGTTGGAGGAGACTCTCCATCAAATTCCCTCGGTATTTTGGGAACGCTTCTCAGCTCTGTACTCTTTAAATGCGCAAAACATTGTCTCGCTTAGTGTCTTCATAGGCTCCTGATACATGTCCACAGATTTAAATCCACGTTTGTATTACATTTTCTAGTGATGTGGTATTTGCTAGAGGGTTTTGTGCTTTGGTTAGATGATTTGCTTGAGAAAGATGACTCCTGAGATTTCTACCTGTGAATTTCTATGGGATTTTATCTGAATCTCTTTTATTGCACTTCACACTTCCTACCCTGTAATATTGTTATTGAATATGGAGATCTCTCCTTGTTAATGAAGCTTTTAAGGTAACAGTCATATCAGACTAATCTTTGGTTTTCCCTAGAGTGCATTTTTTTTCGTCTGAAAGCTTAGTCTAAAGAAATACTTTCTGAAAGAAAGAGCAGAAAATTGTAGATTTTAAGTGAAATAGTTTTATATCTGTATTTCAAAACAAACACAATCCTTTGTAGATATTATTATGGGATTCTCCAGCTGCCTATGATATTTTTTTTTCTTCAGAAGCTAAATAGTACAATATAGAGAGAGACACAGAAATGGAAAAATTAAAAATTGTTACAGTCTGTATTTGAATTTATTCACTGAAGTGCTAGATGAGAAAAGCAGAAGAGAAAACTGGTTTTGGAACCGTTGGTCTACCAGTAATGGGGGAAGCAGACTTCATACTCTATACCTATAAAAAATAATAAGACATATGCGATAAGGTTCATAGCAGATTTGTTCATAATAGTCCCAAACTGGAAATAACTCAAATGTCTATCACCAATAAAATACATCAAGAAATTGTGGTGCATTCATACAACAGAATACCATTTAACAAAATAGAGCAGCCTACTGATACATGAAACAACACGAGACAAAATGCTGAGTGAAAGAAACCAGACATGAAAAGACTATAGACTATATGATAAAATTTCCAGAAAGTTCAAAGTCAGTCAAATGTATGTTTGGTGATAGACATCAGGAAAGTTGCTTCCTCTGAGGGGTCAGGTATAACAGGGAAGGGGCATGATGGAGCCTTCCAGGGAGGTACAAATGTTCTCTATTTTGAGCTGAGTAATGTTTAAACATCTAGCAATTCATCAAATTCTACATTGAAGATTTATGCTCTATGTATACATTGTGCACTGTATATACATATATAAAAATTGAAATCTTAAAAATATAGGGGGAAAAAAGCACTGCTATTTATTGAGTGCTTCCTATGTGCCAGATAAAGTGCTTGAGCGCATTAATTACTTCAAAATATTAAGTAATTTGTCGCAGGTCACAGAGTCTATGAGACAACCTTTACTCAAACCCAGCTCTCGCTGTCTCCAAACTCCAAATCTTTGTGCTCTGGGGCCCTACTCTCCTGCCGCAAAACCAATCTGCTTTGCCGTGACTTGGCCCTTTGGCCGGCGGGTCCTCCAAGCAGAGCAGGTGGGCCTGTGGAAGCGGCAGCAGCTTTGCACAAAGTGTCTGTTTGATAACAATAAACCTCTGTTGCCGTATTAACGGAGCTGTTAAAACATTTCCCTTGCCGTTGGTTATGTCAAAGGCCCTTGCCAAGTCTCAGGGACAGTGGCCTGATTGTTGAAGGGAGGAACTTACTGGAAGAACAGTGAATGGAGTTTTCAATAAGGCATGGAGGTAAGAACAGAAAATGCATTATTTGTGGTATTTCTTTATAGTTGAAGTTCATTCTGGCTCACTGCTTTTTTTAGGGAAAGAAAACCAAAAGTGAGGTTTCAGAACACATTTCCCCTCCATCAACGGTTCTCCCCATTTGACTTAAATATTTTAGTTTAATTTGTTAGAGCTGTGAGGTTTAATTTATAAACCTGATGAGTTACTAACATGTAATAAATGGACATTTACTATCTTAAAATTTAGTAATGATGGTTCAAATACATGAACAACAATACTCACATGTTCTCATAAATGAATTAAAAGAGAAACCCATGCCTGGATTGTAATCTGAGTAATCCTTATCCTTACATCTCTCCTTCTGCTACTGTCCAAAGTCACTGACGCCCTCCTCGTCTCTCTGTCCGCCATCTTCTGTGGTGGCGAATTTCTGTCATGCTGCCCTCACTTAGGAAATGCTGAGGAGATGACGACCTAGTCCCCCACAAAACTTGCTTATGACTCTGACTCCATTTATTTAAGCAGATCCTGAAGAAATTCCTTTGCCTTCCTTTCAAGTCCTGAAGTCTAACTCTATATGCAGGAGAAGAGACAGAATGGCTATAAAGAGCTCAATCACTCACAATGTTACCTTGGGCAAGGCACTCAGCTTCTAGGAGCTTCCTCAGGTTCTTTGTCTATAAAATGTACAATATCTACCTGCAGCAGGATTACACTAGATAGCTAATTTTCCTAGCAGAGTGCTTTGCACATGGAGGGAACTCACTAAATAATGATCGTAATGATACCTAATTGAATAGAAGGAGCTAAATGTCTCCTTTCCTCCCCACCCCCGAATAAAATGTGAATAAGGGCTTCAGTGCCACACACCTACATAGTGAATTTATTTTCTTTACTGGGTATAAATTGGGCCTGCAAAGGGCTAGGCTTTAAGCTCAACCATGTTCCAAAATTTATTAAGCGTAGGATTTTAAAATTAGAGTCCTAATTGGAAATGGGAAACCTTAATAAAGGGGACCAAAATCCCAATTTTTGGAACTGTGAATTGGTTTATGTTAATGATAGATTCAAACCTTTTTTTCAGACAGACATTCTGTGATTCAGAAATGTTTGGTCAAGCCTGGTTGTCTGTTAACCAGGTCAGACATGACTATTGGGACCATCTAGTGATACGGCTTCCCAATCCAGGCTGCAGCCGTTTCTGCGACCAACCTTCTTAATTACACTGTAAAGCTCTCAGAATCCCTTTCCCTCTGGCCCCCAGGCAGCCCCAGCCAGTCCACCAACGTGGCCTCAGAGATGCGCACTAATTTTTATCCCTTGCCCAGGTCACTGGTCAGGTACCAATGTTTTTTTTTTTACCACTGATCTAGGATGATTTTTAAAATGCAAGTAGAGCAAACCATGCTAAACCTGAGCCTAAGCGAAGCATCTTAGCACATGGCTCTGACCAGAATTTGGAGTTATGAACAGAATCACTCACCACTGCTCACCTTTTAATTGGTTTCCTTCCCTTTTCCCTGTGTCCAGTAGGTGGCACTCCCAAGAGAGGCTTCTTTGCTAAGGTGGTAGAGTCAGTCCAAACACAGCTCTTACCTGTGTAGTGCATAGACAATTGGGACTCTCTGCCCGATGCATGGCAGGGGGCCGCTGGGTGTCCCTACTATCTGAGGTAGGTGATGGCAGGCAGAGAAAGGAAACACAGGAGCACCCAGTGAAACTGGATAGTTCAAGAAAGAAACTGGGGTGGTAGTGGAAATGTCTCACTGGGGAATGTGGACTCTTCTTTATCCAAGGTCTAACGACATGCTTCAAGTTCCTGTGAGCAATGTTTTCAGAACTTAAAATAACATCAAGTTTATCTAGAACTTTCCACGCTCCCATTGGTAACTAATCTTTTATATCTAGGCCTTGCCTCCCTGGATCACCAGTTTTGTCTAACCTTTATGTGAGGGGAATTTAATATGCACTTGGAGCCTTTTCCAACTTCCCGACAAGGCAGGGGGCATATTGCCTTTGACTCACATACTTGCCAGACACGCTCGTGTGGTCTGGCTCGTGCAGCAAGGTAATTCTTGATTTCCTTATTTCAATTGTCTCTAGCTTCTTCTTTTTATAGCAAACTGGTTTCAGAGAACAGTTATCACATATCTGCATCTTCAAGACTGAAGTGTTTCAGTTTGTAAACTCATGAGATGCAATGGCCGGGTGGGGTTTGTATTGTCCCTGGGGAAAGCCAACCCAAATTTAAGATGGCTGCCCCTGTGTCTGTGGAAGTCACACTTGAACAGACTTATCAGGGAGCTATCAGCTTCAAGAGCCCCTGGCATCTTATAATATTGTTTCTGATGGCAGCAAAAAGCCATCTGCCACAACGTGCATTTGTTCTGCCCCCAGTCTAGACGAGAGTTTCACAACCTCAACAGTACTCAAATTTTGGGCTGGATAACTCTTTGTGTGTGTGTGTGGTGGCGGGGGTGGGGGTGGTGGCGGCCGTCCTCTGTGTTGTTGGATGTTGAGCAACATCCCTGGCCTCTACTCATTAGATTCCAGGGGCATCCTGCCTCTAGTTGTGACACCCCAAAATGTCTCCAGACATTAACAAATGTCCCCTGGACCCTCTTGAGAACCACAGGACTAGATTAATGTTTTTAGTGAGGTGCTTTTAGCTCATTTTTATACTTTTACTCAATACCATGAACTCATGCTCATTTGCCTACAGCACTCAAGTACATGTCCTCCGCAAGGGTTCTAATTTTTAAAAAAATGACAATAAGCAGGTTCAGGGAAAAGGTCAAGTTTTGACATTGCCCAACCTGAACCGTATTATTAATGCGTATTATATTTCGTGAATGGAAGTCTTGACCACGTGGGGCCACCTTTCTACTAGATTATTGCTGTTCCTATGTTATCTTGATCCCTTGCTTTTTGGTTAGGCACTCTTCCCTTCCTTTCTCTCCATTCCTCTTGTATTCACAGGTTTTCTTCCTATTCTCTCTCTAAATACTTCCTTCCATTTCTAAATATACTGAAGGTTGTCTCCCAAATCAGTCCCAGGCATCCATGGAGTACTTCATCAATAGAGACCAGCTTTTTTCTTAGCATCTCAGGCACTGCTTTGCTGTAATTGTGGGGAGGGGGGTCACTAGACTGTGTTTACATAAGCCAACTGGCTTAGGGGGAAAAGTTTAATTTAGTCAAACTCCGGGCTATTGTATAAACGACTTTAGTCAAACAGCAAGTTGTTTTCAAATTCCATAACTGCGAGGGACCTCAGGGAAAACTATATCTAAGAAACTCATTTTGCAGAGAAAGAAACAGGGACCTCAAGATAATACTGTGATAACTAACATTGAGGGATACTTATCCTGCAACAAGCATGTCGCTGAGGGGTGGCATGAAAAGTCAGCAAGTGGGGGACAGCCTAAGCTCTAGTCTCCTATGCTCGTTCCCACATGACAGTTAATAGTCAGGGAGAAGCACCCCCCAATATTTCCAACCCAGTGGAGGGCACTCCATTTCTGTGATACTCTGGGCCTTCTTCTCTCTCTATCGCAGTCCCTGGGAAAGTGGGGTGGCTTATCTGATTGGTACATGTGGTAAGGGGAACTGGGCATGCTTAGCTCTGCCCTTGTTCCTGTGGGAAGCCAGCGTCCTGCTGGGAACACATGTCCCCAGGCTCCTGCAGTGGCTCTGCACCGGCCCTTTCCAGCACGGCATGGCTGTGGGACTCCTCTGCCTCAGTTTAGGGTTCAGAAGCCAATGTATAGCAAATACATAAACAACCTGGCCTCCATCCATAACAAGTAATACTCTGAGCATGTCTGTGTGTGTGTGCACACAAGCAATCGCAAAGGCGGCCTGAGGCTGCTACTTGGCACTTGTAGTTCATGGAACATTTGGTTGCCAGGAGCTAAAGTTGGCCGAGGAACTACTGTTTCAGTGGTTTCTCCCTCCTCTGAATTACTTTTCTTTTAAAAATAAGTTTTTAAGCATAAGCCCTAAATTTTTGCCAAGCCACAGAGTTCAATTTAGCATTTTGAGGTAGTTATTTTAATTTATTTTTACCTTGGATTCTTTAGCATGCAATCAGGAGCATAGCGCCAAGAATTGTGCATTACCTCTCTCATGACATATGTGACTAAAAATAAATATTTCTTTTAAATCTTACTTTTATAGACCTGATGACTATTTTTCTTTATAATAATAATATTTATTTCAAGATGATGCCACCTCTCAAAATATATTTTAAAACATTTCTTGGACTTTTTACGAGCCTGTTTATAAGCTAACACAAGAAAAACAGTATCATTATTTTACTATCTCACTTTATTTTAGTAGCTAAAACTCTAATATCTTTCTTGATTACCTTTTTTCCAAATCAAATACAAACCTCAATTTTTCTTAAAAGAAAGGTGGGGTTTTTTTTGTTTTGTTTTTTTTGTTTTCTTTTTAAATCACTCCTTTTGCTATTTAACAAAAAGATGAGGCAGTCTCTGAAAGTAGAGATTTATTGAGGGAGTCACACGTATGTTCTGAGGAAACCTGAATTGTCTATGTAGGCTTAGGGATTTTTATGTTAAAATACAAGTACTATGACCTTGTAGATGAACTTTATAAACTTCACAGACGCTTACCATTGTAGCGCCAGAGCAATTTCTTTGTGATGAGTTTCTGGTTCTGATGGCTTTACCTAAAGAAAGATCAGAGAAGCAAGCCACAGAGGTCACTCGGATGTTAAGTGAATCATCTGAAATAACTTGAGCCGAAGCCGGCAATATTTAAGTCAATGCTCTGGGACACTTAGTGCATTGCTCTATATTCATCAGGAATGAGATGGAAGGAAAGGAGCTGATGATAAGCAAGTTAGGGACCATTTGACCTTCTTTACGCCAGGCGCTGTGTCCCATCGTGCAGGTTGTGCACTCACGACATCACAGTGCACAGGACAGCTGTATGGAGAACAACTGTAGCAGCAGCCCTGGGATATCTGGACAGCAGCCTCCAAATAAACTCAAATTAAGAGAGATATGTGATGGCCACAGACACTCTAAAAATAGTGGGGCCAGGATGGAAAACTTCATTTTTTTAAGAACGTCGACAAATTCTTAGAGTTTGACAGTTTAACTGAAAGTATAGGAATACAGCACAAGGGACCTGGCTGTGTGATAGCTTAGGGGTTCAGAGCCTGTGCTTAGGGTTCACACAGACGTGATTTTGATTTCTGACTCTGCCACCTAGTCGCTGTGTGACCTTGGATGAGTTACATGTGTTCTTGTCAGTAAAAATCGAAGACCAGTAGGCAATACCCAAAAAGGCTACTGTGAGGATCAAATAAGACAATGGCTGGCACATCCCAACTGTTCAATAAATCCAACCTGTTCTTATTCCCACAAATTGGAGAATCCACTAACCAGCTGGTGGAGACCCCTGCTCTCAGAGTACCCAGGATTCTATCAGCATTACCTCACTGACACCAGGCTGCTGTTGGCTCCCCTAAGACTCCATTTTTCACAAGGCACTTTCAAAAGTGCACTAAAATCCTCTCCCTGGAGGTGATAGGACCACAAAAATTATAGAGCTGGTCATAATGTAGACTCGAGCACAGAATAGAAATGACTCTCCAATGTAACAATACAGCAAACATCCAGCCCTCTCGGTGGTTAGCATGGCAGGCAGGGGACTTGAACCTCATCTCGTTTCTGCCTGGAATCTGAAGTCTCCCTGCACAACCCAGATGATCGCCTCGGCTTCCTGATATTAAAATATCATCAGGAGCCCTTCAGAGAACTACAAAGAAGAGGTCACCAGGGTTGGGGAAATGGGGAGTGGAAAAAAGAGACATAAAAGTCCCTTATCAACATGTCTTGCCCAAGCAGCCAGAAGATTTGTTTGAGCCATGAAATAATATTTATCCTGCCTGCCACTGACCAAGTTCAGCTCCTTTGATCTATTTCTCCACTGGAGGTTTTGTGTGTGTGTGTGTGTATTTTAATTCCTTCTGCCTAGAGGGTAACAAACAAGTAATGTACTTGGTAGTGAATTCAGAAAGAATTCGGAAGACTACATATGCCCACAGGACTCTGAATCCTCCATCCTGTCCCCAGGTCCCCCTCTATGGAATGACCTGTCCATCGTTCACACAGGAGCCTAGCACTTCACTGGGCCCCGAGTGAGGCTCCTTCCAAGCCAGGATCATTTTGTATTAAGCACACAAGGGCAGTCTGGCTAAATCCAGCTCATGATTGTGTTATTAAAGATACACTTTGTTTAACTCAATATATCTAGAATATTACAATTTTTCATGTAATAAATATAAAAATTATTAACAATAATATATTAATGATATGTAGTTCATGATGACATATGAATATTATTTTACCTTTTTTGTACTTAATTTTTGAGTCCAGATTTTTCACCTGGCCTCAGCACATTTCAAGTAGCTAATGACCACCATATTGGACCA
Organism: Rhinolophus ferrumequinum; assembly: GCF_004115265.2. NCBI lineage: Eukaryota > Metazoa > Chordata > Mammalia > Chiroptera > Rhinolophidae > Rhinolophus > Rhinolophus ferrumequinum. Next base: position 1,509,218 of record NC_046288.1, on the reverse strand, counting down.
TGCAGTTATAAATGCATACGTAGAGACTCAGAGATTAAAGTTACCTCTTGCCTGGATATCAAGCAGCCAGGGCTTTTCAGACAAAATTCAAGCTGACATGTAGGCATATGCAGATCATGACTGTACTTTATTTTTAGGCTCCTTCTGAAACAGTCCTTATCTCAAGAAGGTGTTTTTGTTTTTCAGTTTCCTAAATGTGTTTCGAGATATATTGGACATGGGAAAGTGATGTAGATAGGACCCGAAGTAATTGAGATTTCTCAGCCAGTAACCCTGGTGCTGGTGGCTGGTATGTCCTGGTCCACTTATCTCAAGTGCCGAATGCCCTGTGGGACTGGAGGAGTGTAAGGAATTCTCTTTTGAAGCACACCAGACAGAATCTGTTTAAAAGGTAAAAGACCTGCAGAAACACAGCAGCATGTTCCTTGGAGGAGTGAGGCAGGCATAGAGATTATTAGCAAGCTTTGTAAGAAGTTGTCAAGGTCAAGGAGTGGGAGCCAGACCACCAGGACTTAAACAGGTTCAGCTTTTATGCTGTTCTAGGCAGTCCCCAGAACAGCAGTTTTCCTTCCACGACCCTCCAACCCGCTGGCCAGAATGCGTGGTGAGAACACGTTAGCCAGGCTGGAAATGACAGTGGAGCCAGAACCTCGTGTCTTATTTTCACTCGTACAAGCTCAGTGTGACCTTAAAAAAGCTGCTCTAATTAATACTGTTTATTTTTTTCCACTTGCAAAATGGGAATAGCAATACATACCTCGTACAGTAGTTGTGATGTTAATAAAAAAGAGAATCTAAATCACTTAGTACAGTACCTAATATAATAGAAGAGGGCGCACAGAATAAATGTTTATAATAATAATTATTATTAAATTATTACTACTACTACTACCACAATTGCTTCTACTACATTAGTCAACAAGAATTATCGTGTACTTGCTCCGTATCCGACACTGCAAAAGTTCCCGGCATAAATTATCAAAACATATTTTATCAATTTGTGCTAGGACCTGGTGTGTAATTAACTGGCTCAAGAGAGCTCCATCTTCACCTTCAACTTGAAGCTTCTTTGGGAACTTAAAACAAGGTCCATGTCAAGTACTTTTCTGGAAGGTAAAATCTTGGAGGGAGGAGTCGGCAGACTTGCTTACCACACAGTCAATTCGCTCTCAGTCCTAACTTCAGGCCTCCACTGCAGATCGCTGGTTGGAAATCCTCACCGCTCCCCCATAACCTTGGTTACATTTGCCTGGGTGTGGGAAATCCTCTTTCCTGGCAGCTCAGCCACACAAAGTTGGGATTTTTCCAAAGGAACTTGACTGGAAAATTAAGTTTAATGGGTCTGAGAGATTTTCGTCCTGCTCTGTCTTAGGTATACATATGCTGAGTAAGAAATTACCCCAAAATTTAGTGTCTTAAGACAAGAAACAGTTATTCTCTCACAAATCTGCGGCTCAGGAATTCAGGTGTGGTTCAGCTGGGTCCTCTCCAGAGGCTGCAGTGATCTCAAGGCTCGGTGGGGAAGTTCTGCTTCTGAGCTGTCTCACGTGGCTGTTGGCAGATTTAGCTCCTCTTGAGCTGTCGGTGGGAGGCCTCTCTCAGGTCTTTGCCACTTGGCCTTTCCACAGGGCAGCTCGTAACATGGCAGCTGGCTTCATCGAGTGAGCCAGAGACAGTAAGAGAGAGGCACAGAAGATGGAAGTCACAGTCTTGTGTAACCTGTCTTCGTCCAGTTGGATTGCTATAACAAACTATCACAGACTAAGTGGCTATGAACAACACTTATTTCTCACAGATCTGGAGGCTGGAAGTCTAAGATCAAAGTGCCATCAGATTCCGTGTCCAGTGAGGGCCCACTTCCTCATTGATGGCCATCTTCTCACTGTGTCCTCACATGGTGGAAGGGGCAAGGGATCTCTCTAAGCCCTCTTTATAAGGGCAGAAATCCCAATGACTAACAACCTCCCAAAGGCCCCACTTCAAAGCACCATCACATTGGGCACTAGAATCCAACATATGAATTTTGGGAGGGACACAAACATTCAACCCATCACATAACTTAATCACAGAAGTGACAGCCATCACTTTTGTCATATTTTATTCATTCGAAGCACGTCCCTGAGTCTGTCCCTCACTCCTTAAGGGGTGGAGATGACACAAGAGCATGAGTACCAGGAGGAGGCATGTTGGCAGCCCTCTCAGAAACTGCTGACCACATGTGCCCTCACCATGTTTTCTTGATAAACAAGATGGGGCGTTTGTTTCAAGTCTGCAGAAGGAAGACAGAATTGTTCCATGTAGCGCACACAAGAGATGGGAAGAGAAACAATGCTGGAGGAGGATGGCATGGGTTCCGCCCTTCACTCAGGCAGGGGTGAGAGCTAGCAGCTAAAGGAACTCTTTTCTTAAGAGCCTATGTAGTTGTGCAGCACAAGCCCCTGGGAGCCCTGGTGACAAGGTGTAGCAAGACCTTGGCAAGTGAGCCGCTCTCTGACCTCTCCACGAGGTCCCCTGAGAACCAGGAGCCAGCAAGTCTTGGAAGAGAGCAGCCTGGGAGCAGGCCTTTCTGCTCTCAAGGGAGGTGTCTTCCCAGGGGTAGTGGTGCTGCCTCCTCAAGTGAAAATGAAAACAGTAAACACTGACTGTCAGGAGCCAAGGAAAAGTGAGGCCAAAGGCACCAGTGACTAGCTGAGAACTGACACATGAGACACCACAGAGAACACTGGAGAGACTTGGAGACAAGGTCTGACAAACCTTCACTCAAATACTTGTTGCCATTGCAATTTGGGAGGTCCTTGTAATGTGATTATCATTTATACTCCAACGCTGGCCAAGGTGCCTGATTTTCACAAAGTAGGGAAGAAAACAAAAAAGGTCCTTCTAGCAAAAGCAGATAAGCTAAAAAAAAAATCCTTATTTCAGGTTTGCATTCAGGCCCTGACCTTTTACTGACTCCTGGCCCAGTAATTTGTTCCCTACTTGTTGGCATGGATGCTGGTGAAGTCAGCGGCATAAAGATGCATTTAAAAAAGCAAAACAAAATTCAAAAAGAAATACCACAGAAGTTACAACATGTATCCTAAGATCTTTAAACCTTAGTCTAAAACTATCTTGGCTTGTGTGGCTTATTGGTCACATGGACCCATACCTCATTTTCTTTTTCTTTTTTTTTTTCCAGCCGTATTTTGGGTTGAAGGCTAGATCCGATTACTAATACTACATGTAGAGACCAATCAGCAACACTACTGAGTGGACCAAGAAACTTTCTTCACTGCCAGAATTTGCGGAAGCATCATGGGTAGTTGAAAGATCATGTGTTTTGGTGTCAGACAAATCTGTTTTCAAATTCTCACTCTGTAACTTACTAGCTCTGCGACTCTGGGCAAGTCCCTGATATCTCTCAGACTTGGTTCCCTGCACAGTAGTGTGACTGAGAGGCATTGTAGTTTGGTTAATGGTCAGGAGCCCAGGTATGCGGTTAGACTCCCGTTGCAGTTCTGGTTTCATGACCTACTGTGTTTTCCCGAAAATAAGACCTAGCCGGACCATCAGCTCTAATGCGTCTTTTGGAGCAAAAATTAATGTAAGATTCAGTATTACATTATATTATTATATTATATTAAAAACCCAGTCTTATGTTATAGTAAAATAAGACCAGGTCTTATATTAATTTTTGTTCCAAAAGACACATTAGAGCTGATGGTCCATCTAGGTCTTATTTTCGGGGAAACACAGGAGCTGTATGAGCTCTAGGCTTCAGTTTTCTCTCCTGTTAAATGGGCATAATTGTCCTGATCATATAATATTGTGGCTGGTCAATACATCACATATATAAAGCACTAGACATAGCCAAGGCCTATGGTATGTGCTCAGTAGATGTTAGCTCTTATTAACACCAATAATGTATCTTATACATAGGAGGTACTCATGAAATTTAATCCCCTCCGCCCTCTCCTATCTATACTCTACCTCAGTGTGACCACCATCATCTGGTTCCAGGTCTACCTGGAGGGTCATCTGTCCTACTCCTCATTTAACCCCAGGGTGCTCTTCCTACTTTCTCACCCATCAACTAAGAACTGGCCCCGTGCTAGTCCCCAGAAGGTCAGTTTCTCCCACAAAGTTCTTTCGGGAAGTAACTTCGCATTTTTGTTGACGGTCTCTTGGGTCTTGAACCTTGAAATGCTACTCTCTCCATGCTGCTAAGGTGATTGGAGGCAAAGGATCTTCGAATTATCCACCTGGAATGAACGAACATTAGTGATGGTCTACAAAGGATGAGGAAACCAAAGCTGTGGGAATGAGTGGCGTGTCTAGAGTTGGTGTTCTGCTACATCTGGGCTGTGTCCAAATTTAGTCAGCGACTCTCTGCTGGCTGGGAAATCTGAGGGAATTGTGTCATGCTACTGTTGTTAAAACAAACCCCAAACCAAAAAAGCTTGTTATGGAGTCTAAGGAGAAATAGCTCAAATCATTTATTTATTATAAAATAACGAGTCCCACATGCAAAGAATTACTTTTAAAATTCCAAAATTAGGCAAGATCTAGTAATATATCTCCTTCATTATCAACATCAATGGAAGATTTATTATTTTAAATCGAGTTTTGTTTTGTTTTGAAAGTACTGTCTAGCATACCCAGGATATTTACACCAGAAAACCCTGTGTTGTCTGTCCCTGATGGAAAGGGTTTGCGCTCAAGCATATTTGGGAGCTAGTGTCAGCACCGATGGGCGAGGCCAGAGCAAACAGGGAACCGGCCAACCTGTTCTTCAGTGCTTCTTAGGGCCTCTCTAGCCTTCAGTGGAAAGCTGGGTAATGTTCTGGGCTGGCCCATGACCTTGGTCTCATGTAGGTGGTGTGCCCTGCAAGGCAGGCACCACCATCCCCAGAGCCTCTGTTCCTCACATCCCCCCTGGCATTGAGCCAAAGATGGGGACGCTGCTCTTGCAGAATGGGTACTCCATAGTGGCCTGTGTGGGTTCAACTGCTTGATGGAAACAAGACGACTGCCCAAATGTTCTGTGCAAGCAGGTCCAGGGGAAGCTCTCCTGTCTCTTGAACTACTTCTGGGGCTGGAGGAGGTGCCCTGTCATGGACTTTGCAAAGTTCTGGTATCAAAGTTTAGTGCTTTATTTCCCCGAATGAGAAATAATATATGCTCATGATGAAATCTATAAACAGCACGGAAAGATATTTTTCAAAAATATTTAGCATTCTACTTCCCAGTGATAATTACTGTTAACATTTGGAACACTCTTATGGACTTTTTAAAATGTACACACAGTTTAGCAAAAGGGAAATTTTACTATATATCCTGTCTGTAACCTTTTTTTTTCTCTTATACTCTGAGAATCTTTATATACGATGTCATTAGTTTTAATAACTGCCTAGAATTTCTTTGTTCTTTTTTTGACTGATATCCTCTTTAGGTTGTTTCCAGATTTTTTGTTTTAATAAATAATGCTATGACTGATGAATATCTTTCTAGACACATTCCTGTAATTTTTCTTGGGTCAGAGGGCAACACATTTAAATTTTTCATACATTGCCAAATTATCCTCTGTAGTACTTATAGAAAGTTTTACATTATAGGATAAAGAAGCAGATAATATCCACCAAGAGCGAAATGAAGATTCTTCTCTGGCTCCTTAATTTTTCATCTGAAGTTTTCTTGGACCTCACCTCCAACTTAAAAATCTGGCATGACTTGGAATCAAGATAAAAAGAATGAACAATGAATACATAACTCCTCACTATACTCGTTAGATGGAAATAAATAGGAAAAATATCAGAGTGTAAAAAAACAACAAAATAAATAAGCAAGTGAACCAAAAAGGATGAAGAGTGATTTCATACAAATGATTGTTCTCTGTCTTGTTTTGAAATTAGGTACTCTGAAGGCAGGAATTTCATCATAGCACTAACACTCATATGTTTACTCATTATTTTAAATGTCATATGTTGGAGGTTCTGGATAATAATAACCCAGTCAGCTTTCTTTGCACAGTATGATTTTCTAATGAACCACAAAAAATTTGGCCTTGTGAGCAATATCAGAGAACTCCTTTGAGAATTTTATTAATGAGCAGAAAATGACGATTCTAGGCGGGGAAAGTGTTCAATCAATAGACAATGAGAATAATAACCAAAAGAAATGTCTTCTCTTAAAAGTAGTTAGATTCAAACCGATCTATTTTCGTTTGCTTATGAGCACAGGAAGTTTTTGATAATAGTAATAAAAATGCTGCCTGAGATTCATCTACAAGTTTAACTTCCCAAATTGTATTCACATGGATTGAAGAAGAATACAAAAGAGACAGTATTCCTGGGGGCTCTTTACATTTAGATAAGCAGGAAAATGCCATGATTGTGATAAAGGACTCAGGGCTTCCTTTTAGGGACAAAGCTGCTGATCTTTGAGGGGCCCTTGGGAGCCTAAGTATAGGCAGAGATAGAGGTGGTATCTTCCAGTCCTCCAGAAGTGTTATGAAAAGATTGGAGAAGTATCTCCCTGCTGGGCAATGTTCTTCAGATTACATTGGAGGACCCCATTACAAGGCAGCTCATCAGTCCTTGAATGCACACACTTCTTGGGCTTAATCATGTCTCCGAATACTAACACCTATACGGTAACCACTTGACATGTCAGGTCAAGTCTACAAAGATGACAGTCTGCTCTCCCAATGACAGACTATATGTGTGTTTGTGTGTGTGTGCGTGTGCGCACGCACACACACATATGTATTTGTGTATATATATATGTGTGTGTGTGTGTGTGTGTGTGTGTGTGTGTGTGTGTGTATATATATATATGGAGAGAGAGAGAGAGAGAGAGAGAGAGAGAGAGATTCCAATGTGCTTCCGGTCCTCATCAGCACAGGGTAAGTGCAGGTCAGAAACTACTTTTTCTCTTTGCATCTCTACCTCTCCTTTCTTTGCTATAGCTGAGGCCTAATCGGAGGCATCTCTATTCTTAAAATCAGTCACATGGAGCCAGACGCCCATTACCCCTTGTTACTTCCTCCCATCACAGATTCCCTTTCATCCCTTTGCCTCGAAGGGCTACCAGCCACTTCTCTCTACCTCTCTTCCGATTTCTAGGAGCAAATTTTCCAGAGAACCTTAGCAACTTCAGGAAGAACTCTCCATGCCCACTTCAACAAACATTGATTAAAGTCTCATTATTTTTCAGGCCCTCAGGGGTAGTATTTTTTCTCAAGACAATCTAGTTTGGGAGATAAGCACATAGGCAAATAATTGTATTATCGTTTCCAATAGACGTGGGCTGACATATCAGGCATTTTACCATTTGGGTGCTGGCATTCCCAATGATATTTTGTTTCAGTTTCTCCTGATTGGAAATACTGTGCTCTATTTGTCTGTATAGCCAGCTGAAGAGTTTGAACTTTGTCTTATGGGTGATAGGGAAGTGAATGACAGGTCAGGTTTTAGTCATGGATCTTTCTGATGGGGTGTAAAGGATGTATTTGAGGAGGACAACTGGGTGATGAATTTGAAGCATGTTGCACTAATCCTCATGGGAGGAAATGTGGACCTCAGCTAGGGTATTTGGTTGTCAAGAGCAGGAGCAGGTTGGAGATGGATTTAGGTCAATCAAAGCACACGGTGGCTTGTTAGCAGTGTGGCGACACAATACGGGTGGAATGAAGAGTGAAGAATGATGGTTACCTGCATTTGGGTAGTACAACCAGGGAAGATGCTGCCAGTGGAGACAGAACACACAGAGGAAGTACAAATCGAGGGGAAGTTTTGACATACTGAGCGTGACATGCTAATTGACACTGGAAGGAAAATATCACAAGGCAGTTGTATATAGGAGTTTGAGCTTGGCGGTGAGGATGGGAGGATGTGATGAGATGTGGCAAGGACATGCAGAATTACTCATCCTTTATATGTGAATGACTCTGACTCCCAAATCTATGAGATTAATTGAGCCCAGACAAGGGACAAATAGAGTGAAGATAGCGCCAAGGATCAAACTTCCATTTAAAGTGATGGGGAGAAAGAGGAAGCCAATGAGGAGACAAGAAGAAATAGAGTTCAGGATGTGTGCGGTGGGGGGTGTGGGGGGTGGGGAGGACTTGGGAGGGCATTTCAAGAAGCAAGCAGGGGTGAACACTATCAAACAAGGTAGATGTTCAGAATATGAGGAGTCATCATTATTATTAAGGTCCCTCAGGTCCTCAGGAAACAGGGTAGCCTTGTGAGGACCTGAGACAGTGAATGGGAAGGAGTGCCTTGAGGAGCGAGCGAGAAATGCCAAAAGGGAGACAGAAATGGTACAACTCTCCTTTCATGAAGTTCAGCTAAGAAGGGGTTGCTCTAAAGAAAGGGTAGTAACGTCAATGGAACTTATTATTTTTTGAGTGAATTAGATAAGATCGATTTGAACATTTTATATGCCATGGGGAAGCTAGGGGTGTTGGAAAGAGGGAGAAGAGGGTGAAATGGAAACTATGGAAGAGAGTAAGGTAGAGAAAGTCCAGTAGCAGATTTGGGGACCAGGGTCCAGGGGGTTGTACGACATGGAAAAGGAGGAGACACACCTCATTTTATGATACTGGAAGTAGCCCAGGCCTGGCGTGGAGGTGGGTGAGTTTGCAGATAGAGGGCCAGAAGCTGAGGGAGCTCACCTCCATGGGCTTGTTTGACCCCAAAGCAGGAGCCCATGGCCTGGGTGAGAGTGAAGGGGACCAAGGATGTGTTGTCCTATCCAGAAGTGAGGACACTCAGGATCTCAAGTTAGGGCTTGGTTCCACTATCCCATGAAAATGAATTTCAGCTCCAGAAAACTTGAGAATAGAAAGGATGTGGCATAGTCCTGAACAGAACTGGGGTACAGAGCTGAACCAGGAGGAGCTATGGAGTGGACCACCAGTGAGCGCAGGAGGACACAGACCGGCGTCTGTGTCAGCCGACTGCACAGAGGGAAAGTAGATATAGCCCTGCTCTGAAGTGGGAGAATCTGTGGATGAGCACACCAACAGCAGAGAGGAACAAGAAAATTCAGAGCTCTTGCAAATGCCTGTGTGTAAAGAATAGGGGAAACAAAACAGGATGAAGAGTGCCCCGGCTTCTAAGGAGCTTGCTTATAATATCGTGGGATAAGAGTATAAATAATTAGGAAGTAAATGTTTGTTTTTGTTCTATTCGTGCTAGTCAGACAGAGTTAAAATTCATTTTCCTAGGATGTTGGAATTAGAGGGATGTGTTCTATCATCTACCCTCTTCTTAAAGACCAGCATGAAAGGACATTTCGTGCCCTCCTCTGTTATGCATTCCAGTGTCTCACAATCCTCAAGGAATTTTCATCTGAATGTCAGACTTCAAAAGGACAATGCTGAAAAATTATATTATAGAGTTCAAAAAGAAAAAGAGAAAGAGAAGGATTCATTCCTTGTTTGACTGGCTTCAGAATTCTCCCGGCACTTCCAATTGGACATGCTATTCTCTACTGCCTGAAGGCACGTCAGAAAACCATTAAGCAGTTTTGATGTGTTCAGTTCAATGTCTATTGTGTTTCTCCCCAGACACGGCTTCATTTTAGAAGCCGGCATAGTTAGCCTTCTTTCCCAGTACACATGTCTTTGCACACAAATCCATGTAAATATGTGGTGGAATATGTATATATTCCACATGCTAGTCAACTTTTATCTTTATGAAATTATTTGAAAACTTGGAGAAGGACTAGTGTTATTAAAATCCAGTTTCTATAAACAAAGTCAGTGTTGCTATAGAGGAGTAGAAATTTTAGTGACCACATTGTTGTAATTGTTGAATTTTGTGATTTTTGTGGTGGTGGTGGTGGTGGTGGTGATTCTCTGCTTAAATCTAGGAAGATTCCAAATTTTGTTTATCTTCACAGCACTTCCAGCTCCTCTCCATAATATCATTCACTCAAGATCGCGTCTTTCAGACTTTGGAGAATACTGCTGAGATTAGAGCTAGACACTTTTCATTTTGATGTCTCCAGAGAGAGATGCTTATTACTTCTGATTGGTCTAATCAACATGTGAAAAACCAAGCATCTTTTTGGAGCTGTGTTATTGGCTCTTGTAACTGAAACTTTCAAATCCTTTTTTTCTGTGATAGTAACACAAAGAAGAATGTGTTTTTTCTGGATAAACACAGAACTAGAGAATAGTTTTCTCTATGAACCAGAGCTGCAAAAGTCGTGTCCATCCCTACCAATTTGTCTTGGATCAGGGCATAGACCAACCATTTATAGACTTTTCTAAAGTCATCTGACATGTTTAAAGTGGAAATTTCTTACAATTCGCTGAAATTTCTTCAGTTATCTATACACTGCCTTCCATCTCTTATTATTATCAGAACAAGGTAGGGAATCTAGTCTTCTAATTGCATTTCTAATGAGTGAAACTTGGAAGAATTCTTGGGCCTAACGGTCAAAATAGTCATAAAATTTTTATTTGCTTGGTCCCCCAAGATATCGCACTGGGAGGTAGGTGTAGTGTCATGTTCGATTACTTGTTGCTCAGCATCTCAGGCACCATATTTTCTCCCTGACCTGAAGATTCCATATGAACTAGATACAGCAACCTGTCTTGAATACAAGGCCAGCTTCAGAGTCGATCATTCTTTCATTCAATAAATATTTCTTGAACACCTACTAAATATAATAGAGAGCAAAACAGGAAAGAGTCTTCCCTCTTGGTCTAATCTCACTTTTAGCTTAATATTTTCAAGGTTGAAGTTCACATCCATTCAGCACTGATTATTGAGCATCAACTCATATGTGTGATACTCTGTGAAGCACTAGACATGCAAAAGTGAATCATGCCACTTACCCTTTGGGAGCTTATATTTATAAACCTTCCTATTTCCCCGGTAGTTTTTTTTTTTTTTTTTTAATTTCCATATCTTCTAGAAGGAAAAATGATTCATAGTGGTCTACTGGTGGCCAACGTAATTTCGTTTTCTATTCATCTTCATACCTTTTAACAGGTCTCTATGAGAGTGGAGAAAGTTCTTATGGAAATTCAAGAATTTAATGTTTTTAATTTAGACTAGCAACAATACACATCTGATGATTAAAGTTTGGATTTGAGACCAAAATGTTAATTTTGAATACAGCATTAACACAACTCATTATTAAATTAAACCAAATTTAATTAGATCAGCCCTCTCTTGACATAAAGAAAATTCATTTTCTTTAAAATGTAGCAATTTCTAGGAAACTGACCCCATACTCCTAAATTAAAAGCAGGATTTCACAAGTTGGATTCATGCTTCCTTTAGCCCTCAGTATTGTATTCAGTCTGTTTAGTTAGTTAAATAGTGGCAACAAAAGAAGACAGGATGGATAATGTTAAATAAAAGGAAACGTAAGAGAGTAATTATGGCATTAGGCTGGACCAGAGGTGAGGGTTGTAAGTAATAAGATATCTGCTTTTTAAACAAAGTGCTGTGTCTCCATTTGGCATGACCCTTCCTGGATAAACTGTATATTTTATCCCAGTCCCATAGGCAATAGAACGTGAACTCTGAGGAGAGTGTTGGGTGAGACATTTATAGGTTAAAATATCTTGTGTGAAGTTGCTTAAATTCTTGTTTTAAATGAAGGTGTTAAAATTCCAATGAAATAGAATATTGCTATAGTGACCCAGGTTTGGGGAGGTACAAAAGGCTTGGAAGTTTACTTTCCAAGAGCCCAATGCATGAATAGTCTACCTGAATATTTAGTGGACACCTTGGATAAAAAAAAAAAAAAAAAAAAAAAAAAAAAAAAAAAAAATCAAGGGAGAAACCTTAAGATAAATGAGCCCTGGGAGCTTTTTATTTTATTTGAAAGACATAAATAATGGAACTCCACGGGCAGTGCTGGAAGAGCTGCTTCCAGTGACAAGTGAAATGATTACTCCTGGAGAGTCCTTTTATGGCCCAATCTTCAACATAGGAAGGGACCACTTTCCCGAATGTTGATGGGTGGGGGGTTGGGGGTAGGGAGAGAGAGAGAGAGAGAGAGAGAGAGAGAGAGAGAGAGAGAGAGAGAGAGAGAGAGAGAATGGATTCTACTTAAAATGTTCTATTTGAGTGGTATTTCCTAGTTCATCTCTAAATATCATTTCTCCTGGCTCTTCACTCAACCAGAAAAACTCAGGCTAACACATTTTGGTCGATTTTATGCTGATTTATTCTATATGCTAAATCATCAAACAACACCTTGATATCTTAGATCTCCTGAGTCTGTTAATTACCCTCTTCACAAGACTTTTTTGTCTATAACGGTAAATAATGCAGCATCAACTTCGTGATTAGGAGCTACTATTCACTCATTCATAATACGGCTAACTTATTGTCTAGATTGGATAAAGTCTTTATACAAATGTTCTTATTTAGTCTTTAAACATTAAGCCCATGAAGTATATACTGTTATTATCCCCACTTTTAGAGATGAGGAAATGAGCTTAGAAAGGTTAAATCATCTCTCCAAGTTTACGAAGTGAGTAGGAGGAGTTATAATTAAAAATGGACAAACTGACTCCAAAAGCCAATGCTCTTAGCCACTAGAAATTTCTGCCTCTAACGTCTCTAGGATGTTCCCAAAGTTGAACTTTAATTGATCTCATTTGTCATCCAGGAGAAGGCAGTGAGGTAGCTTTCAAAAAGACACAGAGGAATGAAGCAGTAAAGTTGCCTTGAACACATACCCAGTTTGAGGCATTTCTAAGTCTGGAATGCAAACCTTTTCAAGGGACAGTAGTCCCCCCCTTATCCATGGTTTTGCTTTCTGAGACATGGAAAATTCCAGAAATAAACAATTCATAAGCTTTACTTTGCACACCTTCTGAGTAACATGATGAAATTATACAGCGTCCCGCTCCTTCCTACCTGAGATGTAAATCCTCCCTTTGTCCAGTGTCTCCATGCTGTAGACGTTCCCTGCTCCTTTAGTCACTTTGTAGCCAATTCTACAACCTGATTGACAGTCACGGAATCACAGGACTTGTGTTCAAGTCACCCTTATTTTACTAATGGCCCCAAAACACAAAAGTAGTGATGCTGGCAATTCGGATGCCAAAGAGAAGCCATAAATTTCTCAACTTAATAAGGAAAGAAAAAAAAAAATCACATGCTAAGATCTATGGTAAGAACAAATCTTCTTTCCTTGAAATTGCCTGATTTATAAATTAAACTTTATCATAGGGATATATGTGTGTGTGTGTGTGTGTGTGTGTGTGTGTATGACAAAACATAGTATATATACATATACTGGGAGTGTCAAAAAACTGTATACACACATGACTTGTATTCATCTTTTGTTATCAGTATATATCCAGTATTACGATTTTTAATGTAGTTTTTTCCTTTATTAAAATGTTTATACATTTTTTTGGCACCCTCTGTATATGGGGTTCGGTACTATCAGCAGTTTCAGGCATCCACTGGGGATCTTGGAGCACATGCCCCACAGACAAGGGAAAACTACTGTATTTATTGGTTTGTCTCCTTGAGCTCTATTTTGCTGTACTGAAATTTTGGGTTCAATATATAGTCTTGTTCTGGATATTGCAAATCAAAGCTGATATCACATCTGATTATGGATCAAAGAAGTGTACCTTTTTTGAGACTACAGTTTCTGTGCTTTTTTCAGACAGATCAAATCAATTTCCTCCATTTCCCCTGCTGCCTTCCCAGGGAGATGTTCCTCTGCCGATGAGTTTATGGATACCTCCATCCCAACGAATTCCCCTTTGGCCTGGTATCTTCATGATCAAACCCCACTCATCTTGCTAGGTCCCTTACAGATGTCACCTCTTCCACAAACAACTTTCTGGCTTACATCCTTTTAGTCATTTCCTACCTCAACCAAGTAAATTAGTTTCTATTTTTTCAAGACTTTCCTAACATCTTGCCTGTAACTGTCTTTTGGTTTTTCTCCATGTGGTCTTAGAGTTATCTATGCACGTTTTTCTCTTCTGTACGTAGATCGTAAGTTTCTTGAAGACAGGAACTGTGTCTCAGTTCATCATGGAATTCCCATAGTACCTGGTCCATTTGCCTTCACTCTCATAGTAGATACAGTTAATATTTGGTGGGTGAAAGAATGAATGCAGAGTGAAGGAAGAGTAATTCTCTCTTAGGATCTTACTTTCTTTGCCTTGGTGTCCATTTCCCCATGTCCTGTTCTCCAGATGATTATGATGCCTAATTAGGTAAACTGGCTTCCTCTGATGTTTTAGGTTGCACATGTGCTATGACACCTTAGAAACAGAGATACGTATGTATCCTTGAGACTTCTCTCAGCCTACACCAACAAGGAAATCCTGTTCAGTACTAGGATGCACATTTTTGTTTAAGTAGCTTTATTCTTCTTACCTGGGTGGCCAGATATCTCATTAACACTAAAGACCAGCCTAGGTCTTATCAGTATGGTACAGAAATATTTTATTCAGAGAACAATTTTTTCTCAATCAGGAGCCAAAAATCTTATCTGCCTTCTTTTCTTTGAAAGAAGGATTTAATTTTTTTATTGTGAAAAATCTTTTTTCTACAAAATTCGAATTGGTTTTGCCTTTTGACCCCAAATGCCAAATATCAATCCCTCCGCCTCTCTTCCATGAACAAATTTCTTGCTGAAACAGAAAATATTCAATTCAGTTGAGATGGCTGGTCTCTTCATCAGGATGTTAGAGCCAAATAGAGTACCGCGCCTCACGCAGTGGGTGGACCTACAAACTTGAGTTGATTTGGAGTGGTTCCTCCACGGCATGGGCATGGAACTTGCCTGTCTTTGCCATGTGCTTCCCACTGGCATGTGTTCTAGTTAATGAATGGCTGATTACTACACATACAAGAAATAAAAAAGAGCAACAGGGAGAGAGATCTCATGCAGTTCAGGTGAAAGCCAACAACTAAACCACTGTGGCTGTGCAAGGTCCAACAACATTTTCCAAAGCATTGAGATTTTGAACTCAGTGCGTTGATGGGTTTTTAAATCATCAACAATATCCTGCCAGTTTGCATATCCAACTGCTATAGGAGTTTTCAATTTTCTCCTGCATTTTCTGAGCAATTGTATAGTGAAGTAAGGACAGCTGTCTTGCTTACTCCATTTTGGGGGCAGTTTTTCAGCCACATGGATGTTCCGTTAGTCATTCGATCAATACGTATTTACTGAGATCGTAGGCTATGCCAAGTGTCCCAGAAGCTAGAAGGAAATTTCTGTCATCAGAGTGATTTTATAGAAGACATAAACAAACAACAAATGACTATAAATCAACAAGCTAAATACTATGAAATTCTTCATACATGTATGAACCATAAGCTGCTGCTGGAAATGGATTTTAGAAGAATAAGAGCAGAAGTGGGTTGGGAGGGGAGAGTTATAAGAGACTAGGGATGATGGCTTGGTTGAAGATAGGAGGAGTGGATATGGGGGCTAGAAACAAAGGGAGATAGATGTGTTGTTGTTGTTATTATTATTATTATTATTATTATTATTATTATTTCCTGAGGGTACCTATGCAAGAAGTTAAAGCCAAATGATTAGAAAATTTTCATGCTAGATCTTCATCTCCAACATAATATTGAATCTATCACCTGTTTGTTAAGGCTAATAAACCAAATCACTGACACACAGAAAATTTCTCGTTTTAGTCCTGTTAGGATAACTTTCTCTACTCATTAGATTTACGTGATCATGCAGATCACCTTGGAAAGCAGGGTTATTGAAAGATGGGGGTTGGGGAAAAGGCTCTGAGTGAAAAAACCCCAATATCAAAAGGTGGGATTCTATTTATATAACTTTCTCAAAATGACATAATTATAGAGATAGGGGACAGATCAGTAGTTACCAGGGATTAGGCAATCAGATGGGAGAGTGTGACTATAAATGGACAGCAGGAGAGAGTTTCATTGTCCTGCGGGAATGGTTCTATATCCTGATTGTGAAGGTTACATGACTCAGTAAACACACATACACACAATCAATGCACGTAAAAACTGGTGAAATTAAAATAAAGTTTTGATCATTGATAATAAATAATGAACTATGGTTATGGAAGATGTCTCACTGGGGGAAGCTAGGTGAAGGGTACATGAGACTCTGTACTAATTTTGCAACTTTAAGTGAGTCTAAAATTACTTCAAAAAACTTCAGTTATGAAAAATAAAAATAAAAATTAATAAATAATGCATTAAATGTCTACAAACTGTTGTTTTACATCATTTTTAATAATTTCCAAATGCTAGTATACAGTAAAGATCTATTTAAAAATAATTTGCGGATTAGATTTTTCTCACTTTACAAGAATTCCTAGGTATGATTGTTAGTGTCTGGAAAATGAGAACCAACTTTATTTTTATTTATTTATTTTAAACTTTTTATTAATTAATTAATTTATTTAAGTTTGTTTTGCCAGGACCCATCAGCTCCAAGTCAAGTAGTTGTTTCAAACCAGTTCTGGAGGGCGCAGCTCACAGTGGCCTATGTGGGTGGGGTCGAACCGGCAACCTTGTTGTTAAGAGCACCGCGCTCTAACCAACTGAGCTAACTGGCCACCCCAAGAACAATTTTAAATTAAATGTTTTATCCAAACAGTTTCAAAAAGTAAAACTATGAAATTCTTTATTAACAGAAAAAAATCACGTTTAATCTACAATAGTCAAATTCATAGAGACAGAAAGTAGATTAGAGAGTACCAGGGCTAGAAGGACGAGAAAAATGGGAGTTATTTCTTAATGGTTACAGAATTTCTGTTTGGCGTGATGAAAAGTTTTGGAAATAGATAGTGGTGATGGTTGCACAACATTTTAACGTAATCCATGCTATTGGATTGTACACTTAAAAAAGGGTTAGAATAGCAATTTTAATTTTGTACCTATTTTGCATAATTACAAAATGCACTCCCTCTCCTTCAAAAAAAAGACATTTGCTTCGAACTCTAGGTACATTTTAATACATTTTATGTGATATAGAATAAAGGTCTAGAAGTCAGGATAACTAGACCTATATATGTAAGAAAATGGTCTTGAATAAAAATGGTATTTAAATTTCTGGAAATGGACGATATTACCCAGGGAAGGAAAGCAGGGAGAGAAAGGAGAGGCAGATGGAGTCCTTAGTACATCCACATTTCAAATTTGATGAGGAGGAGCCAGCTCAGGAGGAAGGGCAGGAATGGCCAGTAAGACAGCGCTAAACCAGGACAGTGAGATGTCCTGGAAGCTCAGAGCAGTTGATGTTTCCAGAGGTCTTGAGTGGTTGATGGCCTTGAATGAGGCAGAGAGGCATTGAGCCATAAGGAAAGGGAACGGAGAGATCCTGGGTGGCGGTGATCAGAGCAGTCCCCTATTCTCTGTACCACTGTGGTGGGGCAAACACAGATGGCAATGGATTGAAGAGTACGCGATATCAAAGCAGTGGAAGCAGTCCACTTTTAGCAACGAGGAAGCAAGTGAGGAGAAATAGCGGTTAAGGAAGATCATTCTAAGCTGAGAGATACCAGCGCGTGTTTATACCTTAGTGGGAATTTTCCAGTAGAGGGGGCGACAGAGATAATGACAAACCGTAGCACTTAATTCTAATGCTTGAGGGCCCCCATGAGTCAGTCACCCTTGTCACCTGGCTTCTCCTTCTGGGAGTTGCAGATCAGCAAGGTCCTGGGCTTCATCTCTCTATTGAAACTTGCAACCCTCTGGCCCCTTCCAGTTCTGGGGCCTTCAGTTTTTCCAGGAGAGTCAACATTCTTTTCTCCTCAGAGGCCACAGCCTCAGTCCTCTTCTGAGCTTTGCCTACACTCTTGGGACATGGAGGGAAATTCCCTTTCTGGAACAAATATCCTACAGCTGGCAATGGGAGACACAGTTCATCAGTTTGTTCTCTCTCATTAATTTTTAAATAACTTTCATGCCACTTTTGTGTAACTTAACCTCATTACTTAATATGTTATTAACATTTTCCTATGTCACTTAATATTCTTTTACTAAATATTTATTAATAGCTGCAGAGTATTTCATGCTTTAGACATGCTATAATTTGTTTTATCTATAACATATTGTTGGATATTTAGTTTCAGATAAATTAAAATTTTCCACTATGTTCATTAATTTGTCGGTATATCTCTGACCATGCCCTTGGGACAATTTCCTAGAAGTAGAATTTTGGGGTTAAAGAATAAGAACATTTTAAGTACTCAAGAAAACATTGTCAACAGAATATAAATTGCGTGATGGTTAATTTACTTGGGTACTTCTGCTTTGTCCATTCTGCTATTAAAATGTTTTTGCCTTCCCTGGGTCCCCAGCCTGGCTTCTTTGATTAGGAAGAGAAAAATAGTATTTGCAAACTTAAATGCCTGTGGTTTTCAGGCCCAGCCAGACTTGAACTTGGTTAAGACTGTGGCCATCCTTTCCCCCAATGGGAAGGAAAGAAAGATTATGAGAGTTCTTGGATAATACCAATTTTTCTTGCTAAACAGTAGGATGAGGTAAGTGGGCACAAAACAGAAACACATGGATCATATTTTCCTGGAAATACTCAAGGACTTATAAAATGAAAGAAAATGTATTTGAAAAAGGTGTCAGGAGGTCCTGTGTCTTGGCAATAAAAGATGATTTGGGATAGTCTTGGAAAGTTTCTAGAAATGTACAGCATTCATCAACACGTCAAGAATGATCAACAAAGATACATCTTCAGGTCTGAAATCACAAGTAAGAGAATGATGACAGACTGCTGACAAGTTCACAGACTCTCCCCTGTGACTCATGCTGGATCCCTAACGTGCTGGTCTCACGAGGCAGGTGAACAGATACCCACTGTTAGAGAGCTGGAACAAATCTCACAGGCACATGTAAAGGGGAGACCTAAGCCTGGGGCAGGGGAAACAATTCAGAGTTGAAAATATGGTGCAAAACACTCTATTCTTTTAGATATCAAGAGCTATCTCTTCTCTGATCAGTAGAATCATGGTGACATTGGACAGTATGGGGAGATCTAGTAGAAATCCTGAACCTTGTGAACAAGCTTCGCAAAATTTATGTATAAGAAAAGGAGATGGAATTTGTTCCATTTTCTCATTAGTCTCTTCTGCCCCTATCCCATCTCAGAAAATATCATTTACTAGAAAATGATGCCTGCACGCAATTGTTTCTATTGTAAGATGGTTGTGGAGCTTAAGATTTTGGTTGAAAGAAAAAAATAGAAAATACAAATTTTTGAATTGATTCGGAGTTATTAGATTAATCTCTGGGGAGCAGTTAGCAATCCTCTGATGAGGTTGAAGTCCAGGCATTCAATCTCAGTGAAGTCCTTTTCAGGGTTTTTCTCTTAACCAACCCACTGTCTTCTCTGTTTCTCTAAAAAATATAGTCCACATCTAGGAAGTTTTAAGAAGAAAATTTTCAGTTCAATGTCCTTTTCTGCTCTCCATCGTCCTCAAGTTGAACAATTCCATTCACTTGATATAATTCAACATTTTTAATGTGCCCATCACTCTCTTCAGTGTTGTGCATACACCCTTGGTAAGAATGGAACCAAAAAAGGTTTTGCAAGCAGAAACTGATGGCAGTGGGTTCTGCCTTCTGGGGAAATAGCCTCATTAAAATCTGGGACAGATGGTTCTTGGAATTAGGAAAACATCTAAGTGAAGTTTGATGGACCTTCTTGGGTAAGAAAGGTGAGCTCTCACCCTTGCCTCAGCTCACTCACTGTGGGTCTGACCCTAGAGTTTCTTTGCCCCAAAACAGCTGTCCTTGGGAAATGTGGCTGGAACAGCAGCAGATGCAGCCCCTTGAATGCTTAGTGTTCAGTAGTCTTCCCAACTTTCTCTTTTTCATGCAAAGTGCCTTGAATACCTAGGGATACAGAGATTGTTGGTTTTTCTATTATTTTTTCTTCTTGACAGTATCTTAGCTAGGCCTCTTACTGAGATTGGAGGTTCAGAAGACCTAAATGCCTGAATAGCTAAATCTCAGAGAGATCCTGGGCTCTGGAAAGGAAGCAGACAGGCCAAAACAGCTGTGGCTGTGAGTGACTTAGCCACTGAAGCTCTCACAGAAAGCCTCAATAAGACTGAAGACATAGGGACATAGGTACTTTCTCAAACACCGAAAGCTATAGCCCTCTGTTTCAGAATATTGATGAGAAATTGATAAATATATGCAACCTAGATTCATACATAGGTACACATGTATATTACACCCAAATACACGTACCTATATTTAACGACATGAATAAATGTACATAAAGTTTTTCAATGCATACAGTTTTCATGTGTATTCCTTTGTTTTATTTATACACACTTTTTTTATTCCCTAGGAACGATAATCAAAATGGTGCAATGAAAGCTAGAAAAGTTTGTGACTAACATGAGCTATGGGTTAGAAATTCACCATATACTCTTTGGAAGGAGAATAAAGAAGTGGGATAGATAGTAAAGTAATTAGTTCAAAGATGCTACTGAAAGAAAATTGTCAGTAATGAGTGCAGGCAAGGAAATAGTCTGACCATTCAGTTTATTCACTTAATGTTTATTTAGTGGATGCTTACTCTGTGCTAGGCATGGTGCTAGGAGTAGTTTACAAAGGTGAAGAAGACATAGTTGCTGTGTTCACAGGTCTCACAGCTAAGTTGAGGAAATACATGCATAAACAGATAATTAATTTAACATCATGTGAGGGTAAGGTAGTAAAATGTGTGAAGAATTATGATAATACCAAAAGGAAGATTCTAACCCCAGCTGGGGTGGGGAGAATACAGGGGACAGAGATGAGAGTACAGGAGACAGAGACTTCTAGAGAAAGTGATGCCTGTTACACGGGTAATCATAGAAAATCAATTGCACCAAGTTTTAGGAAACTTACATTCATGAAAATAGTAATTTTTATAATCTACCATTATGAATAATTATACTAAAATATAAATATATATTAAGTACTTGTTACCGCAGGAAAGAACCAGAGCTATTTTTCAGCTCTGAAATTATATTCAGCTTCACCCTGGATGACTCAGCTGATTTCTAGTACACACAGTGAAATGTGTAGATTTGCTTATGACATGTCTGGTCTCAACACAATACATTTCTAATCACGGGGGCGGGGTGATTTAATCAAATTGAAGTAATACTTGTTTTTTAAAAGTTTGAACAATTATGATTTAATATCTCTGGCGAAAGAGTAAGTACTTGTAAGGTTACAACCTTTCCATTCAGCAAAAATTCTTGTTCATGTGCCAAAAGATTCCAGTCACTCTGGGTACTATTAGTATTCAAACAAAAATATCAATGCAGACAAAGCTACTAATTTGATTACTGTTGGATTTGAGCTGAAATATAAGTCAAAATGTCCTACTAATGCCAATATTTGAGAGGTTTTTGTTGTTGTTCTTTCCAATTAGATCATGGAACTGTGAGGACATCTTGAAATTTTATTAATCATGATGATTATAAAAACAAACATTTAGAATTTACATAGGACTAGGAACAGTTATAAATAATTTACAATTATCAATCTTTTAAACGTCTCAATAAGCCTATATGAAAGGGTGTATCAATTAGCATTTACTGCATAACAAACTACCTCAAAACTTAATAGTGTAAAACAATAACTACTTTTTAGTTCACAATTTGCTGCTTAATAATTTGGTTTGGGCTCAGCTGGGTGATTCTTCTGGCCTTGACTGGGCTCATTCTTGCATATGTGGTCAGATGCTTTTTGACTAGGGTCTGAGTGGTCTAAGATAAACTCAACGGGGATGACTTGTCTCCACTTCATTCCTGAGCAAACTAGCCTCGTTTGTTCACATGGTAGCTGGGCTGTGTTCTGAGATAGAGTGGAAGCATCCAAGGCTTCTCAAGACTCAGGCTTAGAACTGCCACATGGTCACTTCCGTCACATTTTATTGTCCAAAGCAAGTCACAAGCTTCAGATCAGTGAGAAATAAACTTCACTACTTGATGGAAGGGGTTGCAAAGTCACATTGCAAAGAGTGTGGATATCAGGAATGAAGGATTGTGGACATTTTTGCAATCTACTACAAGTAGGTACTCTTGTCCCTATTTTACAATGAGGAAACTGGCTCAGAGAGTTTATAAAACCTGTTAAGGGTCACACAGCACCCTGAATTTCATTTCTTTCTTTGGTCACTGTTAGTTCCCTGCCACTTTTAGAGAAGGATATATATTGAGTGATATTTAATTCTGAATTATCCAGGATATATAGCTGAGTGATATTGAATTCTGAGTAGTAAAGAATTTAAATAAGATTGGAGCTAAACTTCATGGTGAATTTGCAAGGCTTGTTAAAATTTTGACGCCAACCACAAAGAACACATTAGCATAATAGTACAAAAAATGGTATTCCTCTTTTAAGAAGAACGTCAGTACAGCACTTTATTACACTTCGAAAGGAGATAGTGAGGTTGGTTTTCCTTTTAGTTTTTAGAAAAAAGAAAGAAAGGAAGGAAGGAAGGAAGGAAGGAAGGAAGGAAAAAAGGAAGAAGGAAGGAAGGAAGGAAGGAAGGAAGGAAGGAAGGAAGGAAAGAAGGAAAGAAGGAAAGAAGGAAAGAAGGAAGGAAGTTTTACCTTCTGCCTTTCCTCATATAGCATAAGAAAATTTCATGACTCTTTCATTTGAAATGGAAAACAGGGTTCTCCTTTTATAGATCTTAAAATTTGGTAACATTTTGAGTATTAAGCTGGGGTGGGATGTGCTGTTCTTCCCATAATTCAGCCTGGTGTCAGTAACTGTGGAAGACAGGCCCTATAGGCAAAGACCAGAGTGGATCTGGGGGTACTAAAAGTTGTAAACCGGGCCAACTTGTCTACATGTTCTTTGCATGGGAGGTTGGATCTAACCAATCAGGTGGCCATTATTTGGACGAAGGAATTCAAGGTTAGCTTAAGCAATTTTTGACCCTGAGGCGAAAAATACAGAATGAGGAGGTCCAGTCATTAGAGGAATGTCTTCTGTAGATTATTTATCATGAGATTTAAAACATCCATATACTTTGACACAGTGTTTGACTTAATCAGAGGTAGTCAGAGAGGCAAATATCCAAAAGATTTAATTGGTTATTTTGGGTAATATTATAGGTGATTTTTATTTTCCTTGATAAAATTTTTAAGGGAAATTAAAATATCTACTATAAAGGTGTTATTTTTATCATCAGAAAAAAGATTTTAAAAATCTATTAGTATTTGAGGCAGGTGAAGAAAGTTGGAATTTGAAACCTGCTCGAAATATAATACCTCTAATTCACATAGGGAAGGATAAAATAATTTTTCTTAAAATTGTCTTTGAATTACACGTAAAATGTACCTATATGTGAAACCCCCCTGTCTTTTCAGCCAGCCAGCAGCACTCCAGCTGCAGTGAAGGTCCAGATCATAGAGCTGGTGCCCTGGGTCTCCACATAGCCTAAACTAGAGCTGGCAGCTGCTGAAACAATTGTGAGACTTAGGAGCAAAGCTTGTGTTTCTTAAAGAGAAAAATAGATTGACAATAGGCCTTAATCACATAGCCTATAGTAGGCTATACCATCTAGGTTTGTGTAAGTGCATTCTGAGATGTTCACACAATGACGAAATCACCTAACAGCAGATTTCTCAGAATATATCCCTGTTAAGCGGTGCATGGCTGTACTTCTCTTGCACCCCAGCCTGGGTTGGATGTCCCTTCTTAATTCTATAATACCTGGCATTCTATCGGCACTGTACTTTTTGGAATATTTTCTTAATGCATTTCCATTGTCCCCTAGGATGTGAGTTCTTCAAGGGCAAGAACTGAGCATTGTTCACATGTGGGTGTCTAACACCAGGACAACGCCTGGTATGTAGTAAGTGCTCATTAAACTTTTGTTGAATGAGGGATTGAATGAATAATATGATTTATTGGATTTCCAATGGAGTTGGACCATCCTTAGAGGAAAGACCAAAAAAGTAAAGAAAAGTGGCTTGCCCAGTTGCCACCTGGCATAATCACAATTGGCCTGCAGTTTGGGGCAGGGGACTGTTTGCAAGGCTGTTCTCATAGCTTTAGGGCTGTAAGCATAGACTTAAGCCTCTCTGGCTCCTGGTACCAGTTCTGGGAGCACATAAATTCATGGTACAAAGCAGAAAGGGCTCAAGAGACTCATCAGCCTTCTTAGACATCAAAAATGTCTTACAAAATAATATTTTGACGAATGAAGGCTAGGAAATGTGTGGATTAGGAGTCACAAGGAGCCAAGCAACTGCCTTTATATGGTGGGAGTTTCTCAAAGAGACTTGAATTCTTACTCACAGACACACCAGAGATTCCTTTCACACCACCAGGCAGGCTGGTGAGGTTTTCAGTGGTCCCCGCACTTGAACTTTGCACCAAGGTGAGCAAGCGCCCAAGTGCAGGTGATAAGATCAGGTTCTTCAGGAAGTTTCTTTTAATGTATAGTTTTACCAGTGACCCCTTGTGGAGTCTGTTCCCCTCACACAGCATTCAGGGGAAGCCAGCTAAAGCTGTTTCAGGCTCTGCCAAAGGAAATAGGTGATAAAGTAAAGTGAATTCAAAGATGTGACCAGAAGGGCGTAGAAATCAAGTCAAGATATTTGGCTCACAGAGGAGCCTGTGAACCTAGAAGAGCTGACCTTTCAGGAAGTGAATGACTGTGACAGGCTCTCTGTTAGAGACAGTTTCAGGTCTCCCGTGTCTGGCCCACCATATTCATCATTGCTCCCTCTTTGTTTATTTGCTTCTGAGCCCCTCGCCCAGCCTGTGTACTCCCTGACACTTTTGAGATCCAAATGGAGAATGCCACATTTTAGCATTACCAGGAAAGGCCCTTTTCTGACTTTCCTAAGAGAGGTCATCTAGTTTTTTCCTTGAATTCTCTCATTGATGAGCGCACTCCCTTACAAGGCAGTCCATTCCTTTTTTGAACAAGCCTAATTATTAGAAATCTGAGTTCCTTTAGCATTGACCCTGTGGTTTTGCTTCCACATCCTGCAGAAACACCGATTAGGGTTAAAGGATGTAGCCACATGCCAGACCTTCATCTCCTCTGTGACCCGACTTCCTCGCTCCTCGCTGCTTGCCAAATTGATTTCTAGACCCTTCACCCTTCTGGTCTTTCCATTCACTTTAGCTTGTCAAAATCTCTCGAAATTATACTATCCCAAGCCAACTATTACTCTAATAAAATAGCTGTGTTCCTAAAGCACTTCATATTGTTATTTTTAAACCACACTTTATATGGATAATCTCAACGAGAAAAATTGGTACTGGTGGGAGAGAGTGGTTAAGAGCTAGAGGTTCAGGCTGCCAGCTAAACGTATTTGTTTTCAGCAGAAATTCCAACAACAAAGATATCTTTGTAAGCTTATTTTGTTTTTGTCACCTAAAAGTAATAAACAGGTTTATCAAAACCAGAGTAGTAAAAAAAAAAAAAGAAAGAAAGAAAGAAAAACTAAACATTGAGCAAACTCTGAATTGCATGTAAGCGCAGCTAAAAATCAACAAGTTTCAAGGCCAGAAAAGTAAAGAGCAGAAGCATTGACAATCACCAGTGAAAAAGAAAGGAAAACGATGCCTCCTGAGCAGGCACCTCATTCCCTGGGCTGTCTGACAGGTGAAGAACTACTTCCCAGGCAGGATCACACTATTAGCTAACAGCATATTTGCAAGTCACATGAAGCAAAAATGTTCTGTAATGAACCGACTTCTTATATCCAATTCATATTATAAAAACTTGCCTGGTACAAACAAAATTTTGTCTATAAGCTGTGATTTGACATCAAGAGATACAGACTCCATCATATTCCTCCTTCGAACCCCTTTCTATCATGAAGCCTAATTTCTTTGAATTATGTCCCCCATATCATTGTCTAAAGGGCAGGCCCACTGGGCAGAGCTTACCTGCCCCCCTCCTTTATCCTGACCCATACTCCATCTTTAAACATAGCCTCTCTTCCTGTGGGCAATACTTTCTGTACCATATGTCAATAACTGGGAAAACCATGCCAAAACTGAATTTTCACGTGAGGTTTAGTAGTGAAATAACTGGAAGTTATTTCTGCGCATATATGGGTTTAACATCCAAATTACCAAGTTGAGTTTGGGGCTCCAAGTGCAAACAGGAGTAAGAATTGCTTTCACAGTTCTAGTGAGCGGCAGCTCAGAACCACCCCCGAGCAGATATGGTTCCAGGGCTTCCTCTAGTAACTATACTTCATCTTTCCATGGGCATTAGAAAGCAGTTAAGGTGGGCTTCCATCTCCTGTTCCCACACTTGGGAAAGGAAGGTTCCAGACTTTGCAACCACTTGTGTTTGGTATTTCAGAAATTGGGAATATCGAAGGCAAGTTATGGCTCGAGTAAGGGGTACCAGGATATTAAATGCAGCAAACAGCACCCCTCTCCCCTTTGCTGGAGAGAGTTCTGTCCACATCCTGCATCTTGACTCACTGGGACTACTCATACGTTGCTACTTTCTCTTGGGGTGATCATTCCATGGCTAAAAACTCAGTGATAAAGATGAAAATGTTTTCCAATTAAGTGTCGCTTTAATCCTTCCAGAGTGCCCAACACACCCTCCCCACGCCATTCCCCTCCACTCCCAGAAGCAAAAGCACTGCCACTTTTCTGTGTTTGGATGTGAAAAAGGATCCCCTCCAACCCCGCCCTTCCAAACACACACACACACACACACACACACACACACACACACACACACACACATTCCTCTCATGGGACAAAGAGCAGTGATGGGAGGAAGGATTCATTTCAAAGAAAGAGTGAAAGATGGAGCCCTTGACTGGTGTCACTTTATCTGTGATGGCATAAAGCAGGCTCTCTTCTGTTTACTGGACACTGATCAGAGATCGGATGACAGCCAAGGAATAGGAAACTGGAATCGTGAGAACCAAGCGAGGGGGCTTCTCTCCCAGACTCATGTTATGGTGCTTCCCTCATATGAGTCGTGGGAGTGATGAAAGCTGCCCTCCTGCTTCAAAGCAAGTCTTGGCAGTGTTGTACGGATGGCGCGGGGGAGTGGAGAGGAGGGAAGAAGCACGGGTTCTATCTCAGTCAGGGCCCTCTCCTTGGGAGTCAGAGACCTGGGAGTGGGGGGCAGGGCCGCTCCTCTACAGAGGGTACTGGGGAGCAGGTGGTTTGACTTCCATAGGTTGCAGTCACTCTAAGCCTCAGCTTTTTCATCTAGAAAATCAGGGCATTGGCCTAGAACTGTGGATGGTCTCTAGTGACAGCTCCAGCTCTGTGGCTCCATTCCTTCGTTCATCCATGCATTTATTTATTCATCCAGTATTCACTGGACTTGGGGCCTATTACGTGAAGGGACTGGACTAGATTTTACTCGATTTTGTTCTATGTTCCATCATTCTGATTACTCTCTTTCTAGGTATTAAGTCAGTACAAAATACAAATTTTGGGACAGATAGCTCTGGATGCTGAATTTCAAAATTAGTCACCATTTGTTATAATGAAAATTATTTATGAGAAGAAGGGTATCACACAAAGGATTGCCCTCTACCTCAGTGGGAATTAATTCGTAATTTTATAATTTCAGTTCCAAAGATGATTGAGTTCTGAACAATTGGGGGTAAACCTAACAGGATGGAAAGGAGAATGGGAGACCCGAGAGGTGCAGGCTCAGGCAGGACCCAAATTACGTGTGATTACTGGGTGCTGAGAAAGAGAGTCCTGGAGGCCATCCCCTGGGTCTGCTGGGCCTGGGCCCTGACCAAAACTGAGGGCATCAAAGCTCCATACTACTCCAAGAGGATCTGAGTATGACCAACTACACTACCAGGTTACGACCGTGGCTCTTTTACTGCACCTGTTTCTGAATAAGAGAATAATGTCATCTGCAAAGACCCATCGGTCTCATTTCCAGACCTGAAAAATGCCCCTCATTATATCTTAAATTATTTCTTGCAGGTTCCCCTCAAGTCCAACAACTAAGCTCCCACTGATCCTGTTCCCACTGATTCATGAAAGTCATGCCCTCAGGATAGGAAAACCAAGCCCCTGAAAGTTGGCACACAGTGATATGTGTTTCAGTTCAGGCTGATTACACAAAAAAATGGAGGCACTTTCCCTCACAATCCTGAGAGGACATGGGGGTGGCAGGTTTACTTGGGGTCCCACCCCACCTCCTGGAAGGGCTGCTTCCCTGCCTTTTTGAGATGGGCCACACGGTGAAGCACTGCTTTGAGCAAGAGCCAAGTCTAATCCTCCGTGTTCTGAGACAGCATAGCATACATATGGAGCCATGTGGGGGATCTTGGTGTCCATTCAGACTTTTCGTGTTCTAATAACACCTAATATTTCCGTAACAACTTCTACGTCTGTGCTTTCATATACATGGTGATATGCACATAGACAGGGCAAGGATCAGTAGCTCCGTCTTACAGATGAGGAAGCTAAGACTGCAAGAGGTGAAGTGACTTGATAGGGTCACGTGGCTGGAACCGATAAGAACAACCAGGTGGAGGTCCAGTATCACTGACCTCTGCAGAGATTTGTGTGCCCTGAACTAGCCCTTATCCCTGGCCTTCTCCCAGCAAGCGCAACCTCTACTGGGCATGGAAACTCTCAGACACCAGCTGGGACCCTCCAGCAGAAAGCGTCTTCTCACTAGAGCCCACTATTCGCTTTCCCTTTGCCTTATCCAGTACTTGTCTTTGGAAAGCTTGCAGATCTCCTAGAAAGGGAGAAGCAGAGAGAGGATATTAGGATAGGGAGAGAGAATGTCAAAGCATTGGTTCATTGGGGAGGGCAGTGCAAAGTGGGAGAAGGGTTAGAAACAGAGCGTCTGGAAGAGCCTGCAAATAGTCCCAAAGTCTAGCAAGAGCTGGTTTTGCCACCTGACCCCCAAATTTGCTCACATCCTTTCTCCTTTTCATAATGTTTAGCACCACGAAGACAGCATGATAGGTCCTCACTACATGTGCATTAACTGGTGAGGTCAGAGACCCCCGAGGGAAGACCCAGGAAACAGTCTGAGCCCATCAGTGCTAAAAAGCCAGCACTCGATGCATGAATGTTGCACATCACACTTACTCTGCCCCAGCTATCCTGGCAAACTTGGTGGGTCTGCAAAGCAAGCTTCCCCTACCACACCCTGTATTCAGGCAGCAGCGCATTTCTATGACTGCTCTTCTTCCTGAAGCTGCTTTGATGCCCACGTCTCCTCTGCAGCACACAAGTGTGGGGGCATGGGGTGTGCCCTCAGCTCTGTACCAGTTATGAATGAACTACACCTCACTGTGTGAGAGGAAAATAGGGCTTTGCCTCTGTTCGATTCTCTGTTGCCACCAAGCAAGCTTGACCCACCCTTTCCAGAACACTTGGGGCTGGGGCCTAACTGGACTCTTTCCTCCTGCTCATGTTGGTTCCACCATCCACAATTCACCCTAATGAGCAAACGTGCTGCTTACAGGACACAAACACTCAGTACACAGAACAAAACCCGGAGAAAGTAACCCAGTGGTGGTGGGGGAGGGTGGCTCCTCAGTTTGTCCAGTGTTTTTATTTTGGTTTTCCGAGGCTTAAAGAAGCCCAAGAGTTTGTTTTTACAAGCTTCTCCATCACCATTTGCATGCTAAGGCTCTTTGAAATATGTTTCCCTGATAAAAATCTAAAAAGCTAAACTATAATCAAAGTTAGATATCCACAAATAATCTGTAACGTAAAGCCAGACACCACCACACTGTTTACAGTCTTTCCCAAATCAGAGTGCAGGAGTGGCTTTTTGCCAGACTTTAGGAGAAATTTCCATTTGTTGAGTTTTTCCCCCCCACAATATACTGGTACAAATTAGATATTGTACATTATGGTATATCTGCATACGTATGTTTATTCTGTATTTTGTCTTTCAAATATGTATTCTTAAACTTCAAAGTGGTAGAAATTATTTTTAACTTGATGCTTTATATTTTATCTTACTTTTAGTCATAATATAATTGCTGGGTTATTTTTCTAGGTTTGTTTGTTCTGCATTTTTTTCCAAGCAAGCAAGACAGGATCTCAACACTGGTGCAGTGAAAAACAAAAACAAAAACAAAACTGTGTCGCACGGTAGCAGTTCCTTATCTGTATTAATTAGAGCAAAGCAGAGTCACTGATGACTCCAGGCCACCAGTAGGTGGGAAAATCGGCCATTACCGGAGGCTCTGTCATGTGTGTCTGGTTCTGAGGTTCTCCTTCAAATGAAATAAGGAGGCTACTGCAGCCGAACCGAAGGGAGCCCAGGCGCTGCCCTGCTCCTTTACTGGGACCTCACTTCTCCCCGCTCTTCTGTTCCTTCTGGGCGGAGGGTCCAGTTCAGCCACTTCTCATTCCCAGCCTAAGGAGGACTTCGTTTCTTCCAGCCTCCCTGGAATCGGGGATTTGGTAAAGTTTCCTGGTTCCAAAGGGCCTTCTCAAAATGCAAAGAGTAAACAGAAATTGTTGTGCTGGCAAAACTTGGGACGAAGGAAAGTAGGAAGAGTCAGTAGCGCTAGTATTAAAACAGATTACTCAGAGTACTCTCCTCGTAGTCATGGTACTCGGAGTACTCGCAGTACTAAGGCGAGTAAGTAGTAAGACAAACACCATATTCTGCCGAGAAGCTGCTCTGTGGAGAGTCCACACGTGGTCATCAACAGGGACCGCACGGATCTCCGATGCTGGTGGTTATTGAAGGAGTAGCCAGAGGTGTTCCTGTCACTTCTGTAGGCTGACATTTGAGCAAAGAAATCTTAACCCATTTACCCTCATCCATAAAACAAGGTTTTGCATCTGGCCCAATATTTCCATCACTTTAGTGTCTTATATTCATGATCTTTGCCCTATCTATGCTTCGTTGGAGAGGAAAAGCTTTCCTTGCCCTCAAAATCCTTTCAGCTTGTCTAATAACCAAATAGACATGAGGCGAATTAGGAAGAGAAAATAACCAAACCTAACACATACATATGTATAGGAACCCCACATATAACGTGAGAGAGTCAGAGACCCCACATACATGAGAGGTTCAGAGATAGAAAGGGAACGTGGGTGCATAGAGCATCCTGAATTAGGGACGAGGTACGGTACCTTGCGGGCTTTAAGGTCATTGTAGAATCATAAAAAGAACAGATGCTTAGCAAATAGAAGTTTGTACTGCCCTGTAGATAGGTCAAAAGAGGAGATCTCTGATAATTATTTATTACGGGGAAGGCCCAAATTCAAGTTCTAGGTAGTTAGCGGAGGGGTAGGCTTTTTCTTGAGCCTGTGGCTAAAGTTGCCGTTGCTCAAAACAATCTGTATACTTAGAGGTACGTCTCGGGGTGACTTGTTTTGAACCCCCCACAGCATCATCTGTGCCATTACTTTCATTATTTTTAAAATCAGGAAGAACGTCTGCACACCAGTATGCCAAAATAAAGGTGGTTAATTCTGGAGAATTAGAGATTTAAGCAATCATTTTCTTCTATATTTCACACTTTTATTTCCTTTTATAAACTAATTGCTCTTTTCTGTTGCTGTTGTAAGTGGGTTTCCTTTCATAAGCGAACTTTTAATATTTATTTTACACTTCCAGTCACACCAGTAGCTAGTTAGTCCTTATTCTTTATGATTTCATTAACTAAAATTTAATTTGAATTAGGAAGTTTGTTTTGCACTAAGACACCTCCTAAATTCAAGCACTTGCAGCTGTCACCATGTGGCTGCATCATGCCTGAATACAAGTGCTCGTGAGGCTTTGAGAAACCGCCTCTAAAGCATAGGCAATCCACTTTCTTGAACTTAGATGGCTTTACTCCAGTCTCACTTTAATAGTCACAACCACCTTTTGGATAGCACACTGCAGTTTGCATGGCACTCTACATTATCCTGCTTGGTTTCATCCTCACAACGACCTCGGGATGCGAATACTGACGTCAGTATCCCCACTTTAGGAGAGTCTAGTGATTTTTGTTGGGTCACACAGTTTGTAAGTGAACTCCAAATCAGATGCTCTCCATCATCTTTCAGGATCATTGAGAAACTTCATACTGACTAACATCCCCTACATGCATAAAGCGTGAGGACACAACCGTCTTTTGTCAGCCTGGAATATGTCCTGTTTGAGGAGAGCGACTGTCTTTGTGTGTGGTAATAGTCAACAAAGAGATAAGGAAAAAATTCTTACTGTTTTGGAAAGACCTGACACTAGATGTCAACTTATCATTTAAAAAGTTTGTATCGTTATTTTCACATCATTCATTCTTCCAGTCATTTAATTCACAAGTGCCAATGGAATGCTAGTTCAATCGTCATTCCAGCATTACGCTAAGTGCCATGAAAAAGTCAAGTCAACTTAGCACAGTCCTTGCCAAAACAGAGCTTCCTATTTAGTTATGAATTCCGAGGTGCAAAGATCTAGATTTAGATTTTATTTTTAAATTGTTCAACATCAATAAGGAAGGGGAAATATGGTAAATGATCTGAATATTTCCATGTATTTGTATATCCCATCTAAGTATTTGTCGTGGCTTAATTCTCTACTAGGAACATAAGGACAGGGTTACAATTTATGATTTCTCACTCAAGGGTCAGGCTCTCCCAATGGCCAAGATCTGATCTGGGGTGGGAGCCAATGACCATCGCCTGGGAACAGTAAGGAGGAGAGGAGGCCAGGAGGGCACTAATCAAACAGTCCCTTTCTTCTGGGCCAGGCTACACAAGCTGGTGCTGTCAACTCCAGCCACAGCTCTTGTCAAGAGCGGCAGCGAAGGGTGGTGTGGGGAGACCTAGTTCTGGGCATTCCCACTGATTAGCTAGGGATTATCAACTTGATTTGCCACCTCAGCTCTCTAGATCGTAATTTCACTAGTACAAAGATATTTTTATCTTTAGGCAAAAATATTTGTGAGTTTCCGTGTTTCCTTTGAGCTCTAATGCCCCGTTATTCTAAGTAACCAGTCAAGAACTTAGCCAATCACACCACAGGGCATGCAGAGGGTCTGCAAATTCATGACCCTCGGTTTCTATTAGCTCTACATGAGAAGTCCTGCAAAAATATGTACAAACACATATACATATGCACACACATACACGCATGTGCACGAGTGCCCAGAACTTATTTTCATATCTGTTCCTGTTTTGTCCTGTCCAGTGACGGCCCTCTCACTCTCGGACTTCAGGAGCACCTAAAATCTGTAATGAGGGGAGGAGTGTGAAGATAGCTGCCTGACTTTTTCAGAATGATTTCTCTACGAGGTAATGAGGAGTCCCCTTTTGGTGTCCCCCAAAACCCATAAGGTGACGCCTGATGTTGAGCACATTCAAAATGAGGAGGTCCCGCCACAGAGAGGCACTTGTCTGCAAGTGCTTCTTGGCTGGAAGTGCAGGACAAGACAGTTTTCTCCTCAGTGCCTGCTAGGAATTGTTCGTGTTTGGACTGGGACACAGCTAGTTGGAAGTGATTTTTATTTCTGCTCTCCCAGACCCAGTGAGAAATGTCAGGAGCGTTTATTAGTCATAAGCAACAAGGGCCCCGCGCAGGTTAGCCAGAAGTCAAAACCTAAGGGAGAGGGTGCAGGTAGGGCTTGCGTGGAATGCTGGACTCAGGCATTAATTAGAAACACTGCTGCCCTTGACAGAGCCAGCTTGTATAAGCTGTTGGGGCCTGTGTTCACTTCATAAAGATGTTTTATATGGTATTCCTGGCAACAGCTGGACACTTTAAAAAGAAGAAGAAAAGGAACATTATTGGTAGCTAGGGGGCGGGTGGGGGGAGGTTTCCTTCTCTACCAGTCAGCTGTCCAACCACCCCCTTTGCCCTCTAAAAATGTGAGGTTGGGGCTGTCAGGATAGTGCAGCTTCTGACTTGATAGGATTTCCTGGGGGTGAGGGGGTCCTGAGCCAGTTTGCTGGCCTGTAAAATGGAGACAATAGTAGCTGTCTCTCCTTGCCTTCTAGGGCTGTTCAAATATGTTTAAGTAAAGCATAGAAAAGGCTTTGAAAACTATAAAGTAGTATGTGCATACACGGGCATCCTTACCGTTCTAATCCTCAGGCCAGAAATTCAGGATAACAATGTTGAGAGAGGTTAGAGCAGTGATTCTCAGCTGGCAGAGATTTTGTTCTCCAGGGGCCATTGGCAATGTCTGGAGAATTTGTTGGTTGTCATTTCTGGCTGAATGGGGGCAGGAGGCGGGGTGCTATAAGCATCTAGTAGGTAGTAGGCAGGGATGTTCCTCAACATTCTTCAATGCACAGGACAGCTCGCCCCTGCCCACGACAAAGAATCATCCAGCCCAAGACGTCAATAGTGTTGAGATTGAGAAACCCTGGGTCAGAGGCACGCCGGTATCCCCAAACAGGAGGCTCCCCCAAATCTACTTTCTACCTAAGCTTAGTCATTTTAAGGAAACAGAAGGGGCCAGTTTTGCAGCTTATAATGGTGGATCAGGGAAGGGGGAAAATAGGTTAATGGTGATTAGCCAAATGTACTAATTATTAAACCATTGTCTCTCAGCCTCAATTCTTAGCCTCTGATGCTGGGACCGGGAACTGCAAATTCCATTGCTTTGCCAGTCACAGGCTTCCAAGTGCTGCCAATAGGGGGTGTTGGAGAAAGACTTGAGAGGGAAGAAGGAACACATTCATTCCCCTGCTTCCTGTGCCTGTCAGTGCCGTCCTAGCAAAACTGCTTCTCCCGACTGTAGCTGATCCTTCCAGCAGAAGTGATAGAATCCAGTTTGCAGTTTTCCCGATACCAGTAGTCTCTCTGCATCCCCTAAGAAACAGTTTCACCAGCTGGATGGTATCCCATGCTGGAAGGTCAGCGTTTCAGCTCTGTGGAGCCTCCTCAGAGCGCTACGTCTTAGTAATCCCAACCTCTCCCTTTGTGCCCTCAGGTAGTAGTTGCTGCCTCCAGTTTCTATCTGCTTAACACCCAAGTGTTCTATGTTTGCCTTTTCAGTTCTTCAAACTATATAGTTAGCAGTTCTTTATAGTAAACTCTTTCTTAGACTGACTGCTGTGGATTCTGGCTCCTGGCTGGATGCTGGCTGATATGGAAAAGAAGCACAGTCTCCGCCACACAGTGAGGAGGGTACTCGGCGACGGAGGTGCCCCACCTCCCTCCCGCAGGAGAGAGGAAGTGTGACCTTGCATGGCAGCTTCCTCAGGGGTGGAGGGGCTGAGAGCTTTGCTCAATTTTTTCTTAGCTTTGTAAAGAACATCTTGATGAGGTGTCACCATCAAGGATGACAATGTATTTCACCTCATCAGGACAGAGGTATGGGGTTGAAGTGCTAAAAACAAGAAAATTTGTGAGTTCTTGGGTCTAAAAGTGGTTCTCTTTGGTCTCCTCTGGCCAGTGGTCCCATTGGGACTTTGTCAAATCATCAAGACAGGGAAACTCAAAGCAGCCTTCCAATGGTCACGTCCATCTCCCGTTATGCTCAGCAACAGTTGTTTGTGTCTCCTGCCTATGAGTCAAATATACTGGAAAGCAATTTTGTGCAGAACATGAAGCCTTCTCTCCAATAACGTTTTTTTTTTTTTTTTTTAAAGAAGAAAGAAAGAAAGAAAGACAGAATGACAGGAAGAAAGGAAGGAAGGAAGGAACGAAGGAAGGAAGGAAGGAAGGAAGAAAGACTCTGTGCTAGAAAAGCATCCATTTGTCAGATCTATAAAGACAACAAGAAATGTCCCAGCTTGGAAACACAAATCACTTGGTTTATGGGAAGAAACTATGAGATACCTATCTTTATTTTCAATGAAGTAAATATTTAAAAAAAAATGTACTGCTGTGTATATTCCTCTGTCCCAGCTGGAAACAGTGGTTGCAAAACAGTTCACAAGCAGCAACCCAGGAATTGCAAGGAAATAAAAAGAAAGCCACATTGTTCTGCTGGTGTGCAGTACGTTGCCAGGGTTATTCCTTTCCAGTAGGATAAAACAAGAAGAAACTGCCTACTTGAGGCATGTGAAAGTGCAGGTGTGTCATTCCTTGAAGCCCAAAATAGCTGTAGGTGAGAAACTGTGGTTCCAAAGGCTGTCATGTCACCCCACCCGCCACTTCTCCTGTGATCGTGACAGGTCTATGGCCACCAGGGACCACTCCACTGAGGGTCCTGAGATTAGAAGGACCAGAGACCACCTTGGAATGTAGAACTTGAAGACTGACATTATTCTTCCCTGAGAACTCCTTTCCCATCCCACAGAGATTTCTCTGATTCCCAAGGGGTGAGGGTGGGGACCCTCTGCTAAGAGACCTGGCAGCTCGCAGACAACCCAGTTTATCTAGTAGGCATATACATATGTGGTGTGTACCTGATATAAAAACACAAGTACCCCCAAAGTCGCTCTAGAACTGATCCTGTAGTCAGTTCCTCTCAGGTGGGGACGGGGGAGGGGGGCAGAGAGAGAGAGAGAAAGAGAGAGAGGGTGTATTTGTGTGTGTGCTTGTGTGCATGCGCATTTTATACTACAGACAGAGCTCTGTCAAAACTCTGGGCTCATTTACTCTCCTCCCTCTTCCTCTGGCCCCCAGGAGTGCTGTTCCTCAGGCTGTCTGTGGTTCTCTAGTCTCCCCATAGGCACACATATCACCACTTTTGATTAGAGGCTTTTTTAATTGTTTCTTCAATTTTGTTCAAGAGGAAAAGCTCTCCTGGGGCATCAGGGCTCCTCTCTCATCTCTAAGTGAACTTACTGAGCAGAAATGTAGTGCCCCAGACACACGTTGCTTCCTTCCTCTTCTCACCCATCTCACGCTTCCTTAAACATTATCTAGAAGTCAGAAAATGTGGGCTGCATGCCGAATGGGAAGTGGGGGTGGGGACTGACCACGACAGTCTCCACACTCTCTCCCATCAAGGCCAACCTCTGCCCAAGGCTAATGCTTGAACAATCCTGTTTTCTCCTGGTGAGGCGGTGCATCTGGAGCCCCTCAGAGCCATCAAACCCACGGTCCTGGCAGGGATTTATTTGCATGCGTCTCAGGTTAGCGCTTTAATGGCCTGAATGCTCTGTGCGACTGAGAACACAGATTCTCCTGATACCTGTGCTAAGAGACCAGGCAACGCTTCTCTTCTCTCCAAACCACTTGGCGCTCACCAGTTACCGTAGATAGTTTCTGCCCAGCTCGTGGCCAACTTGACAGTTACTGTGAAGTCTGGGAGACTGTTTCTCAAATATCTGATTCCAGTTGCAGCTTTTTCTCACTGTGGCTGGTGCATGGTGGGTTCATGGACTCTCCACTTGCCACTCCCAAGGTCAGATTTTGAGTTGTTCCTCAAATAGAAAGACACTGTGTGCAATCCCTTCACCTAGTCTCTTCCAGGCGCCAAGACACCTACATGCCATTATCCCCACAGCCTCTTGGTCAACACAGGCACTCAGAATAAGTTAGCAAATAAATAAACACACTTTGGTGTTATGGTCCCAAAGACACAGTTTAGACAGAGTGTATATATGTGAGGAATGTGCCAGATTTTTATGAGCGAGGAAAGTAAGGCAGAAACATGGTCGAGTAGGTGTTATGGTTCTTAATTGGACATGTGATTAACCTGAGGCATTAGCTGGTTCAGTGACTCTCACATGTCAGTTGGTTAGAAGTGGAACCAAAATTAGAACTCAGGACTCTTAACTCCCAGCTCTTTCTACTATGTTGCAGTTTCTGCTTTCCTGGGCTATGTAATTTTTATATTTATTTTTTTTACTTTTATATTATGGTGAAATACAATAGAATTTTCCTTACATCAGGGGTTCAGGGATCCATTAAAATAGTATGCTCCATTTGATGTGCATATGCAGAAGTGAGGTTTTCTGGCAAGTGGATCTATAACTTTCATCAGGTTCTCAAAGGGGTCGGTGTGACAAAAAAAGTTAAGAACACTGATGTGTGCTTTTGTGACGAGACTGGAGTCAAGTCTAGGTTAACTTTTTATAGATTGTAAATGGCGGGGGGTGGGAAGTTGTTTCTGATTGTCAAGAGCCAAGGCCTGGAGAAGATGTACGTGGGGGTACATAACCTTGTTCCTCAGAGGCAGACAGAGTTGCTTAACTTGGCAGCTGATAGAAATAGTTGAAGCACTTCTTTTCCGGAGAAGGTGGTTCACGTGCTTAAAGCCCCACAAATGCATGGTCTTGGAAGCTTGGAACCTTGGATTAAGGAGCATTCTTGTTGTGGTATACATACACAATGGAATACTGTTCGGCGGTAAGAAAAGATGATATAGGATGATATTGTGACAACATGGAAGGATCTTGAGAGTATCATGCTAAGCGAAATAAGTCAGAAGACAGAAAAGGCAGAGAACCATATGATTTCACTGATATGTGGTATATAAACCAAAAACAACAAAAGAACAAGACAAACGAGAAACAAAAACTCATAGACACAGACAATAGTTTAGTGGTTACCAGAGGGTAAGGGGGGTGGGGGGTGGAAGATGAGGGTAAAGGGGATCAAATATATGGTGATGGAAGGAGAACTGACTCTGGGTGGTGAACACACAATGGGATTTATAGATGATGTAATACAGAATTGTACCCCTGAAATCTATTTAATTTTACTAACAATTGTCACCCCAATAATTTTTTTAAAAAAAGAAGCATTCTTGAAGATCTTCTAACTTGTAATTCTACAAACTTATCAACACATTAGAATTACTTGGGAAACTTTGACAGCATATCGTGTCTAAGACCAATCCCAGAGATTTCTATTGTAATTCTGCTAGAGTGAGACTCTGGGCTCTTGTTTCCAAAGCCTCTTGAGTGAGTCTCCTGTACAGCTAGAGTGGAGAACCACTGCTCTAAACTAGTAGTTCTTAACCTTGGCTGAACATAGCAATCACTTGGAGAACTCTTCTTGCCCAAGTCTCACTCCCAGATCTTCTAATTTAATTGGTCAGGGAAGTGCCAGGTAGGCACCAGAAATTTTAAAGCTCCCGGAGAGAGCTTTTTTCTCATGAGAACTAAGTTTGAGAACCACTGTTGGAATCTAATCCAACACTTCTCTGCTGTAAAGAAAACAAAGCCAAAGAGAAGTGGCCCAAGGTCAGAGCTAAAGCAGAGCCAGGATTAGAACCCAGGACTTGACCTCCAGTCTTGGACTTTTTCTGCAGTTTACCCAGTCACGGTGAATGAAGGTAACTTAGGCAGCGCAGGCTGCCTCTGGAGGAAGGGGCTCCCAAGGAACAAACCTTGCTTCTCTCTTTGATTAGAGAAGAGAGACATTTTTCTAGCTCTAATACCTCTGAGGCTACCTTGCCAGCCTGAAACATGAGTGGTGTAAAACTGATAACTATAGTTGTTTCATTTAAGCAATTCTGGGAAAGGAAGTTTATGAGTGGCTAATTTTTATGAATGTGAAATGAAAGGCATGAAGAGGTACAGATATTTCAAGTGAGGATTGTTACCCTTTGTTCTGGATCAGAACTGAAAACTTGTAGAGAATTCTTTTGCTTTCTCTGCTTCCTGGAATCTCATCCTGCCTACGGAATACTGGGATTAGATCTCCTACCTCAAAGATTTGAGGACACTGATTACAGTGTGAATTTTGCCTTCAGGATCGCTGCTCTCTGTCCTTTCTCTGTGCCTGTGTTTCCTCTCCCAGCTGCCTATTCTACCAGGGAGGGAGAGAAAGCCAGAGACTAAAGGCACTTCAGGACCCCACCCCCACCCCACCCCGTATAAAGAGAAAGCGGGAAATATGATCTCGAGGGAAAATTACAAAGTGTTGGAACACCAGCCCCAGGCTCAAATACTTAATTGCTCTCCATTATGGTGGACGGCTACAAGTGCTGGGTCGGAGATGGGATATAGAGCAATAGAGCTAACTGTAAGGGGCTGAAGGGGTCTTCTTATCTCTTCATGTTTCTTTTCTTTTTTAAGATTTTTTTTTGGGGAAGGAAGGGTAACAGGGGAACCCTTATTGGGGAACAGTGTATAGTTCCAGGACTTTTTTCCAAGTCAATTTGTTATCCTTTCAATCTTAGTTGTGGAGGGCGCAGCTCAGCTCCAGGTCCAGTTGCCGTACCTAGTTATGAGGGGCGCAGCCCACCATCCCTTGTGGGAGTCTTCATGTTTCTTATCTTCTTCTCTGCCGTGTGACTTTTCAATATCCATCACTTGTTCAGCAAATATCCCTGGAAATAAAGATAAAGATGTATACTGACAACTAATATTTTTGCATTGAGCGCCGCAATTTATAAAGTCCTTTTCAAGTTTTCACTTTTATTTCATCCTTACACACACCCCAGGCCAGCATTGGCATCCCGTCAATGAGCTGGCATAGGACACCAGCAGATGCCACAGGATATCAGGGAGCAAGTAGGAGAGCTGGAACCCAGAGCCAAAGCTCCTGACTCCAGTGTCCTCTAAATGAACTTGCTTTTGAAATTCAGTCTCCTTCTCAGTCTATGCAAGTCCTAAGGAAGGTGGGTGGACCTCCCCAGTCTAGAGACAGGGATCGGATGATGTCCATGAGGGAAGGGTATCAGGAGACCAGACATCCGAATGGAGTGGCTGAGAATCCAGGCGATTGAAATTTTTTTTTTTTTTTTTTCCTCGAAAAAAGTGTGACAAAAACAATTCTTATTTCAAGCCTCTGGAGTTTGACCTTTGATCTCTCAATAAAATACTCTGTTTTCTTACAAAAGTACTTGTCATGATGGAATCTACTTGAAACACTGAAGCTGTACTTGTTATTTTTCAGCTTATAGGCCGATGTGCAAACACATTTTCAGTGAAATGAAATAAAATTCTGTAACAGGATGTAATTAGAGAAACTTCCCAGGACTCATACTAGCTGAATAAGAATTATAATTGCTTCCAGTATATAGTCCTGCTTTTATTTTTCTTTCTCTTTTGGAGTGGGTGTGTGAAAATATTACATAATAGGAGGGTGGCACACCCACAAAGGAATAGCCATCATTTTCTAAAAGATGCTGTTTTTCTGGTTTTCCCATTGGGGCACCATAACAATGAAAACAAATATTGGGTAAATTTAACTACTCCTTAGCACCCCCTCCCCAAAAATGTTCTTTTGACTTTGGACTTTAGGAATAACGTTAAAAGGTTCATTAAGAGGAATTGCATGTACTCTATGAAATAAATGGAACAGTATTACTAAATATATAAGGTAAAAATGGCAATAGCTAAATTAATTCTGATGGAAACTACCAATCCCTCCTTTCCATGTATTGAATTCCTCGTGGGGATTACTTCCAATGGTATCTGTCCTGGCTGGTTCCAAATAGTCTTCTTCCATCGTCCTTGATCTGTGGCACTCATCAGCTTCTAGTTTTTACCCTTGTGCACATCTTGGGACTGATGTACTAATTTCAGGTCCTAAGTCGAATTGTCTGCAATTACTGAAAGTCAAAATTTTTAAATATCTAAAAGCATTCTGCCCAATGACTCGGACTTCATCAACTCTTTTATTGCTGATATTTTCTGTTTCCAACTGTTTGGCACACATCACTGCAAATACTGGAAGTTCTGAAGGTGTTCATGTGCCTATCCACCCATTGGTCAGATGCTTGTGGAGGCTTTCTATAAAATATCCGGAGGACATCGTAATTTCACTTGAATATCACTGACCTCTCCTAATTTTAGCATGAGAATAAGTGCCTTCCTTTAGACCATTACCTACAAGGACCCGCACAGGCATTATTCAGAAATCACTGTCTTTATCCCACCATTGCTTATAATGTCCTAATATGAAAGTTCCTTGATTGCAGTGGATGGTGTTGAATATGCCTACATTTATATCACTGGAGTTTTTCTACTTCCTTTCTATTCATTTATGAGTTACATTTTGGTTGTTTTCACTTAGTTTGCATATAGTTTTTAATGTTATACGTAATAATTAAATTATATAAATATTTACTTTATCTCTGTTTCAGTTCCCAGATTTTTGTCTGATTCCATTTTTCTCATTTTAAAATAGAGTGTGTAGGGCATTCTGTGGTATGTGGCCCCAATCCCCCTCCAGGACTGAGGTAATCCTCTCTCAGCTGCTGGGAGTATAGGCTGCCATAGGCTCACAGCCAAGTTCCTCTCAGGAAATTACCCTCAGCCTAGAAGGAGCTGTGTTTTCCAAGATGTCTCCCCTTTTCCCCTGTCATTAGGTCATTAGGTCATCCTGGTGGCAAAGGCAGTCAAGAAGGTGGGGAGGGAATTTTAAAACCTGACCTTATGCTCAGTTTGGGACAACTCTGAAGGTCCACCCCAGTTCCAGCATTCCCTGAGGGATCAGCTTAGCCCAACTTCTCCCTCTGCCCAGCTCTGCTCCCTCCATCTTTTACAGGTATTGCTCCCTGGAGCACTCCCCCAAAGAAACCATTTGCACGCAAATCTCCATCTCAGAATCTGTTTCCAGGAAACCCAGCCTATGACATAATGGAAGTCTATCTTTCATCTGTTGCATAGACGTCAACCTATTTATATGTTTCTGCTTTGATTTAACTTTTAATAAATAAATCCCTGTAAGTTATTTGGTTGTTTTCCAATTTGAGGTAAGTGCCCTGAATTTTAAAACCTATGCCTTTGTATCTCAAGTCAAAAACTCTTCCTTTGACCCACAAATTGACACTCCAGAAATAGGACAAGATGCAGAAAAAGAAACACTCTTGGGTTCAACTAATATATTCACAACGAGTGACACAGCCCAGCTCTCCAGGATGAAACCTTTTCTCTGTGTCACTGTTAAAAAACTCAGGAGCCCAATAAGCAAATGGTCTAAGAGACTGCAGGTGAGGTGAGTGTGCCCCTTTAGCCACTGGGACCTCAGATTTTCTATCTCTATGGCATTTTCTGTCTCTATGACAGGAGTTTGAATTTGTTTTCAATGTGGATAACATAAGCTAAGGTTTGGGTCCCTACTATCTTTGTTTAGAGAACGGGTCCTTTTACAGATTTCGTTGCTATAGAAAAAGAGCTATGTTTTTAAAATGCTGGGACAGAGGTGCGGGGGGAGAAGATGACTGGTTCGTGCATTCTCTAAGCCTGTGCACATTCCATAGTTTATGCGCTGCAACCAGGACATGTTTTGTGAAGAAAGTTATACTTGACTAAATTGTCCTTTGACGTAAACCTATAATTTAAAAATTACATATATTTAGAGAACAAGTCAAAACAGGAAACACATTCTCAAAGTGGATAAAGCTATTTATGCACTAAAATACCCACTGCTACCATAGTAGACTTGTGTCCCTGTATTTAAATAGAAAAACTGAAAAGTACAAAAAAAAAAAAAAGAGCAAAGGGTCAGCCTACATTTGCTCTTCTGGACAGGGCAGTGGGCTCTCTTGGATGGACAGATAGTCCCTCTTTGCTCTCTTCTTAGGAGAGATACCGATGCCCTTTGCCCTACATTGGGGGCTGTGGCAAGAGCAGAGGCTGAGTTCGGGCAAAGAACAACAGATGAAATACATGTTGTCATGGGAAAAAAAAGTTAAGGGACAGGAAACATTAACTTAAAACTCAAGGAAAGCCAGAGTAGAAGGAAGGAATCAAAAGTGGGGAAATGTGAATCAGATTGTGCCCCTCGAAGCCCTTCAAACAATGATCTTACATAGGTTTTTCCTAAATCGGTTCTATGTGTAAATTAGGCCTCTCTGAAAGAGACATGCGTGTGTAAATCATATTCGCACATATTCTATGTTAATGAAAGTTGTTTACATGCAAGGAAGGTGAAGATGTAACTTCTGCTTATAGAGAACTTATTATCTAGATGGAGAGACCAGAAGGACACATATGAAAGTCAAGCCTAGATTTGGATAACAGTGAAATAACACAAAAATTATTACTAAGCAATGCAAGATTGCGCCAAGAGACGTCACTGTCTCCATTTCCGGTGCACAGGAACCATACCCCATTCTTTTGGCCTGGCAGAAAGTCATACACAGGATTGACACCTTGCATTTACACAGCAAGTGTGGAGAACTTCATAAAACGCTTCCCTAAAAGTGATAAAACGTAGACCGGCCATCTCTTTCCCACTCTAGAGCCTTTTCCAAGGGTTTCAACTGATAAGAAAGTGGCTGGGTGTGTGGAGTTGGAATACACGCCTGCTCCACCTCTGCCTTCATGAAGTTCTGGTTGTCACTGTGTGATGTTTTATGCTTCCATGGAGCAGACGACTTCACTATCAAACGGTGTTTTATGCTACCTGAACTGTTAACGCTTTTATCGTTGGTCTTTTTGAAGCACTTCCCACAGTGCCCTGTAAATAACAAGTACACAATAAACGTTTTCAAATGAATGAATAATTTTTTAAGGTGATTTTGAATAAATGAATAGATAAATGCTGTCCTGTTTAAGAGAAAAGGGGAAATTCCAGAGACTTTCTATGACTTAGATGCAGGATTCCCTGTGATCCCTCAGATCGCTATGACTAAATTTATGGTAGGGAACCTATAAAATGGCCCAAACAATCCCTATCTCCTATACTCATGCCTTTGTATAATCCCATCCCATGGAGTGTGGCTGGATCCAGAAATTTGCTCCTAATGAACATAACATAGCAAACATAATATTATGTCACTTCTGAGTTTAGGTCAAAAAGAGACAATAGCTTCTGCCTTGCAAGCCTGCGCTCACTCTCTCCCTGGCTCATTCTGATAGAAGCCAGCTGCTATGTTGTAAGCTGCCCTATGGAGAGGCC
Source organism: Rhinolophus ferrumequinum (assembly GCF_004115265.2). Taxonomy (NCBI): domain Eukaryota; kingdom Metazoa; phylum Chordata; class Mammalia; order Chiroptera; family Rhinolophidae; genus Rhinolophus; species Rhinolophus ferrumequinum. The sequence continues at coordinate 1,464,608 of NC_046288.1, read as the reverse complement.
CATGTGGCAAGGATCTGAGTCTGGCCACACTGGTCACTAGCCAGCAAAAAATTGAGGCCCTTGCTCCGACAGCTGGGGAGGAATTGAATTATGCCCAAAACCAGGTCACTCAGCTTGGAAGTAGATTCTCTCTCGGGTGAGCCTTCAGATGAAATGGTAACCCAGCTAACACCTTTATTGCAGTCTTTTGAGATAGAGTTACCCAAATGAGCCAAATCTGGATTTCTGACCAGTAGAAATTGTGAGGCGACAAACGTTTGTTGTTTTAAGAGTCTAAGTTTGGGGGGCAATTTGTTATGCAGCAATAAAGAACAATTACAAAATCTATTATAAAAGTAAAAGTTATTAAATCATTTGTTAAAACCAAAGTATCAAAAGACTAATTGTACTTTTCATGGTCATCCAGGGAAGCACTGGCAAAATAAGAAATGGAGTTTAGATGCTACTTAATTCTCAGACTTATTGTCTCCCAAACAAAAGAAAATGACAACATTTTATGAGAAATAACGCTAGTAGAATCCATGAGGTTGATAGCCATGTGTCTCCTCTCTTACCTTCCCTTGACTTCTTTTTCTAATCTCTTTATTGAGTAACTATTTAGTGCTGGGCCTTATCTCAGGGGATATTATTCCTATAACAAGGTAACTTTGTCTTTCCCAAAAGAAGGAGATTCTAGGCATTCAGTGTGCATTCTAACAAAACAAGATGTTGAAATATGAGAAAAACGTCGCTTTCAAATAAACACACACTTATCAAACAATCTCTCTTTACGTACCATAATGAGAACTGTCACAAATGTTTTATTCTTGAGAATCTTGTTCCCAAATTGATAATGCTTGAGAAGCACTTTTTCATTACAGTTTTTATTATTTAATCAAGTGGAAGGAAAAAGTATTATAAACACAAGAGGAGTTTGTTCCCTTCTAATGAAGTATTTAGCCAGGAGCCCAGCATTCTTTCCACAGAGAAATAAGACAGTTCTGAGTTATCACTACTGTAATTGAGTACAGCACTTGGATACAAGAAGTCTTCACACCAGCCAGGCCAGTTCTAAAAATTCATTGAAGAAATTTAACATGAACTAGAGAGAGAAAGAAGAGAAAAAGATCACATTGTGAAATTCTATGGATTAAGTGTTTCTTTCCGAAATTTTCTTAAGAGTATCACTAAAGAAAAGTACTGGATTTTTGACATAGTGGGGTCCTCATACTTAGTGACTATCATTGCCAAGTTGACGTTGGACAAGCTCCAAAACACAGTGGTTCTATAAGAAAGATGATTATAACAAGGTTTTATGTATTGAGTGGTCAGTAAGAAAAGAGCCAGTAAGTCTGGCATTGGCAGAAAAAGAACTTCATATTTTGGGAGAAAATGCCAACTCCAGGACAACTTGGTCACTTATCTATCGCTCAAAGCCAATGCGGTATTTGCAGCACCTCAATATGCTCAGTATCCTGAGCTGGAATAATGACAACCACCATATCAACAATGATACAGATACCACAAGGGAGGTCCTTTAGATAAATAATCTCATTTATTAATAACCACAACCCTGCTATGTATGTATTACTTACCCCACGGAGGAGGTGGTAATTGGAGATAAGAAGCTGAGTAACTCGTCTAAGACAATTTACCTAGAGAAGGATTGAGGCAGGATTGAAACCCAGACCACTTTGATTCCAAAGTCTGGGTGCTCCTGACTATGCTATATTGATTCTAAAACCTCTGACATCAGAGATGGTGGAGATTCAGGCTTTTAAGTCCTGTGTTTTGACTCTCACTGGTGATACACAACTGCCCTTGGTAAAGAATATACACACAACTGCAATGTCTCCCCATGTGTAGAGCAGAACGGTTTTCAGGGGGAAATCACTGCAAAAGTAGGATGGAGAGGGTAGGCCTCAAACAGTGAAAACTTCGAAGAAGATCAAAAAGTTATTCATGGAGATGCTTTCCCCAGGACATTCTTGACGGAGAAGCCCAGTCCTCTTTTCAATCTTTTCCTAAAAGTTGCATAAGGAATTTATAATTGGACTTAAGTCTTCCATTCTTTCAGTTCATGGAGCATTTCCTTGTTGAGTTTTGTGAAAGGTCAAAAAATGGATTATTCAGTTTTTACAAGCATTCTCAAAATCCTCTAAGAACCTTGTAATTAAACTTCTTAAACTATTTTCCTTTCCAGACTAAACTGAAAGTTTAGAATAACATAGTATATCTATATTTTATATTTATTAAAGGCCTTACATTCACCCACTGTCTTATTAAGAATGCTGAATATTTTAATATTTTTTATCCTAATTGGAGAATATTGGGCTTTTCCTCCCTTTAGGGTGAAATATCATAAAATGTGATGTTTTGTGTGTCATTTTCTCAGGAAAAAAAGTCTGACTTGCTCCCCAAGAAATTATTAAGATATATTTTTAGGACAAATACTAATGTTCCTTTGACACCTAGAGTCAAAGAAGAAAAAAAAAAGGTAATGTGTACTTGAACAAATTTCCATTTTCCGCAGTGATTCTAGGTTCATTTGACCTTGCTTCCCTGAGTGCTGTGTTACCATTGGACAGAAAGCCCATCTACCTAGAGGGATTTATTTAATGTCTATTAAAAATCACATTATAGACATACCCTGTCAGCCTGTCATTTATGGTGAATTTCTTATATTTCCTGTCATTCTTCTGGTGATTTTCTCCCCATAGCTTCTAACTTTTCCTCATTAATCCTTCAAAACCCCTGGGATGTAAGATTGTGCACATAATTCCCTTCTTATTCAAAAATACTGTTTAGAGTTTTGCTTTGAAATTGCTTTTAGGGCTGAATGTTTGGCTTTCTTAAGTGAACCTGTAATAAACACTGTTGAATTCTCTCCAAATTACCTCGAAGAATTACCTGCTTATCTGGAAGAACCATCAGTGTAATTTTAAAGGATTTTGTTTTTATTCAGCAGTTCTAAGTCTTTGAACTTTTCTGCCTTAATTTTTCAGTCTTTCCACAGGAAAAGCTCTGCTGAGAAGGGGCACTTTGCAGCACTTTTCCTCATAAATGCTGAAGAGTGTTTTTGTTTCTACTTTGGTACTTGTGATTCTAGCTCCAAAGGAAGCAAGATTTCCAAGATTAGGACAATTTAGTCTGGAAAGGAGACTAGTTTAAGGGGATGTGATTAAAAGGTACTTAGGGTTTTGAGAATGCTTGTAAAAACTGAATGATCCATTTTTTGACCTTTCACAAAACTCAACAAGGAAACGCTCCACGAACTAAAAGAATGGTAGATTTTAAGCCCAATTATAAATTCCTTATGCAACTTTTAGAGATAGGTACCTGCTTGCAGAGAAGGAGACTGAGACACAAGAAAACCAAATAACCTGATTCGTTAGAGTCACAGGGTTGTAAACAATGAGGTAAAGATTCAAGTGCACACAGTTGGATCCCAGAGCCCAAGCTTTTAATTATTATATCTCTGTGATAAGATCATTATGCTTGCAAACTAGCTCGTAGCGTCCATAAGGGGTTTTCTGGTAACAATTGCAGCCCAAGAACTTAGTGACACCTTCTTGTTGATCCACTAGTTCATGTGGTTAAGCAGTCAAGGTGCTGCCAGGACAGAGCTTGGCTATGCATTTGGTTGGTGGCATTTTTCTGCAGGTATCTTGGTAGGCACACTAGCCAACAGCATCAAATTTTGCCTCTTCTAGCTGCATGACCCTGGGGATATTAAATAGTGTCCCTAAATATCAGTTTCTTCATGTGTCAAATAAAGATAATGATAATAACTATTTCAGAGGGTTCAATAGTGCATTCAGTGAAGGACGACAACAATGCTCCTTAAATACTAACTCTTATCATTGTTTGTTTGGAAAGAATGGCGATGCAGACCAGTGGATAGTGCAGACCTTGTATTCACTCTTGTGAATAAAAATTGATGGGCTATAACTTTCACAGGTTTTTCCGTGCAATAAATTTGCAGACAGTAGTGACAAAAATTCTCGTGCCTCCTTTACAAGTTTCGCCAAAGATTGCTGGCCAGGTTGGCACATCCCATCTTCAAGTGATAAATCCAAAACTGAAGGCAGGTGTTCAGACTGGAATCGCCAGCATAAGGTTCAGAGTTACACCAAGGCAGATATAGTGAACGAAACATGAGGTCAAGTACATAGATTAGAATTATATCTAACCACATTGGTGCAGCGAAAGCTCAGTTACATTTCCTAACTCAAGGTTCAGAGCACCAGTGGCCAAAGCCAGAAGAAATAAAAATATTACCGTTGGATCAGACTCACAGTTCCTGTGTGACCTTGGACACGCTTCCCCTTCTGAGGCCTGTGTTTCTTTATCTGTACAATGAATATCAGATAGTGTTGACTTCATAAGGGACAGTAAGTGTTACGTATAACGCCTTGCTCAGGGATGGCACTCAGAAAACACAAGGTCCATGATGAAGTTAAGGAAGGTGAGAATGGTGAAACGGAAGGCCTGCCCTGATCAGCACTGTATGCCAATGGCTGGCACAATACAGGCGCTCAATGCATATTTTTTGAACTAATGATTACTCTTTAAAGAGGCTGGAGAATCTGGTTGAGTGACTCTCAAGGGGAGCCAGGCAGGGGCAGAGATATCACAAGAAGGACCTTATGTGGAGGGTGACATGTGGAAATGGAAGTGGGTCAGACAGTCAGCCCCTGACATTTCTCCCTCAGTTTACCTTTACATGCCAGTTGCAAACACTGAACCTGGCCCTAGGGAGAATACCAGAATGTCTTCTCTGCAGTGGACTGTCCCTCAGACAATTCCTCAAGACTCTAGATCCAGGAACCACAAAGTGATTGTGAAAGTCAAGAATGGTGGATGCCCCACCTTTCTGCTTCTCTCCAGAGGTGGGAGTGGGTCACTTGCTTGCCTTTTAGAATTTGACTGCTGGTCTGGAGACCGGTCAACTCTGAACAAAATGGCATTGGCCACAGCAAACATAGTCTAGACTGACCTCAGAGAGTGGCTTGAGTAATGAATAGTATGAGCAAAACCATTGCAAACTTACAAATGTGCATATATTTTTCCAGCGAAAATAAGCTTTCCAGTGACACGTTTCTTTTAAGAAACAGTTTTGAGCTGTCTTTTAAAATCAAGGAGGAATTAAAATGCAAATTACGTGTTCTATCTTTTGTTTGTTTGTTTTTAGGAAATAAATCAGGGGGATTTTTGAAATTAAACTTTTTATTTGGAGATCATCGTAGATTCACTTGCACTTGTAAGAAATAATATAAAGAGACCCCGATACCCTCATCCCAGTTCTGCTTAGCAGGAATAGCTTGAAAAATTACAATACAACATCACAACTGGGAAACTGACATTGATACAGTCAAGATGTAATGCATTTCCATCACCACATGGATCCCTCATGTTGCCTTTTACGGCTACATTCCCTTGACTCCCACCCCCAACCTTCCTTAACTCTGGCAACCACCAATCTGTTCTCCATTTCTCTAATTTTGTCATTTCAAGAATGTTACATAAATAGAATCATACTGAATAATCTTTTTGGATTGTCATTTCTGTCACTCAGCATAACTCTCGGGAGAGTTATCCAGGTTGTTATGTGTATCAATAGTTCATAAACTTTTACTACTGAGTCATAGTCTATGGAATGGATGTGCCACATTTGGTTGAACCATTCACCCACTGAATGGTACCTGGATTGTTTCTAGTTTGGGGTCGTTCTGAAGAAATCTGCTATTAACGTTTGTGGATAGGGTTTGATACGAACATAAGCCTTCATTTCTCTGGACAGTTACATGAGTGAAAATACTTCTTCTCTAAGCCATTGAATATTCAGTGTATTTGCTACACCATTGTCTACATATTCTATCTACTTATCCTAAATAACACAAATGTCTCTTCTATATTGGCTACTGCAATAGTGATAGTATAGCTATTCATTCTTGAATGCTTATTTTGATGCAGGTATTGTGTGTAACTCCACTATATTTACTGAATACTGACGATGTGCAAGACACTATTCGAAGTGCTAGATATACTAACACATATAATGTACAAAATCACTCTAAAAGGCAGGTACTATTTTTTTTCCTCATTTTACAGATGAGAACACTAAGTCACAGAGATTTAATAACTTGCCTAAAGGGCATGCTTGGAAGGGCTGAAATTGGGAGTAAAACAGACTTGTATCAGAGCCTACAATTTTAAACATTATGTTGTATTGCCTCTGTTCTGTGGGGTCTCCACAAATCTCTATGAGATATGTTTTGCAGTTTCCAAGCAAACCTCCAATAGACAGCATCTCTCCATTCCACCATGGTTTATATACATTCAAAAATAAAATAATATGTTAAATGAGTCTTAACTATAACTTTTATAATTGATATTGCTAAATTGGATAAGGAAGTTTAGTGTGAGAGCCAACTGACCTACTCACTGAACTCTAGAATTCGTCAGAATTATCCTCCCAGTAAGATAATTTTGAACTAGTGTAACCTCCCATGTCGTGTAGGTGTACAGCGTAGTGGTTAGACATTTATATAACTTAGGAAGTGATGCCCCTGATAAGTCTAGTACCCATTTGACACTATCCATAGTTTTTACAATATTATTGACTGGAAGTCTGGCCTCAGTAACACCAAAGACTGGAGGAACGAATGGGAACTTATTCTTTCTAGGGAGAAGCTTGCTCCTAAGATCAAGGAGCTTGAACTATAAAATCCCAGCATTTTCCCCCAAATATGTTATATTGACATTCCATCTTTCCAGAGAGTAAAGGACCAGAGAGAGGTTTGAAATTACACTAGTTGAACTCCCTTTCCAAAAAAAGGAATTCCTTTTCCTAATAAAAATGAGGAATTAGTAATATTAGGGCTACGTTAGAGTACTCCCACTTTACAGGAATTAGATGCACAAAACAACAGAGTGATTAGACATTTACATACCTCACAAAGTGATAACCCTAAGTAGTCTAGCCCACATCTGACACGGTGCATAGCCGTTACAACACTATTGACTGTATGCCCTATGCTATACTTTCTATCCCGTGACTATAGTTGTTAAATTATAATTGACATTCAATATTATTTTATGTTAGTTTCAGGTGTACAGCATAGTGGGTTAGAAATTTATATAATTTAAGAAGGTATGCCCCTGATTAGTCTAGTACCCATCTGACACTATACATAGTTTTTACAATATTATTGACTGTATTCCCCATGCTGTATTTCACATTTCCCTATTTTGTAACTGCCGATTTGTACTTCCCTTCATCTTTTGAAATCCCTTCACCTTTCCCACCCAGCCTCCCAAACCCTCTCCCATCTAGCAACCATCAGTTTGTTTTCTGGATCAATGAGTCTATTTCTGTTTTGTTTGTTCATGTATTCTGTTCCTTAGATTCCACATATAAGTGAGATCATATGATATTTGTCTTTTTCAGTCTGACTTATTTCACTTAAAACCATCTAGGTCCATTCATGTTGTGGCAAATGGTAAGATTTCATCCTTTTTATGGCAAAGCAATACTCCATTATATATGTACCACAATTTCTTTATCCAATTGTCTATTGATGGACATTTTGGTTATTTCCACATCTTGGCTGTTGTTGATAGTGCTGCAAAGAGCATAGGTGTGCATATATCTTTTTGAATTAGTGTTTTGGATTTCGGCAGATAAATATCCAGAAGGGGAATTTCTGGGTCATAAGGTACTTCTGTTTGTATTTTTTTGAGGAACCTCTATACTGGTTTCCATAGTGGCTGCACCAATTTGCAATTCCACCAACAGTCACAAGGGTTCCCTTTTCTTTACATCCTCACCAACACTTGTTTTTTGTTGATTTATTGATGATAGTCATTCTGACAGGTGTGGGGTGATATCTCATTGTGGTTTTTATTTGCATTTCTCTGATGGTTAGTGATGTTGAGCATCTTTTCATATGTCTATTGGCCATCTGTATGTCCTGTTTCATATGTGCATGCATGTTCCCATGGTAGGAAATATGTGGGACCAGTGATTAAATCATATCTATTCCTCTAAGATGCCATTAAGCTAAATCTGCAGCAAGTTTATTGATTGGCCTTGTTCTTCTAACTGGAACATCAGTGTCACCTACCGGAACTGCACTCATCACTTCTAGAAAGAAAATGTTCACCTTTTGGATATGTATATCTTATAACTTTAAATTGATGTCAGACATCAGACTTAACATTAAAAAAATATGACTTTCTCAAATGATTCCAATTCAGGATCTGAAAAATGTCTGCAAGAAATGTCACCATGGAATAAGAGTGTTAATAGGACTCCTTCAGTAAGATATGGGACAGAGTGGGCAATGTAGAGCTGAGGCCAGGAGACAGGGAGAATAAAGCAGAGGCTCTACCCACCTCACATTCATCTTATGTTCACCACTGTCACTGAGATAATTGTCATTTCTTTTTGACATAGATATGACCTGTATGTTTATAAAGACAATGTCCATTCTCAGAGGAAGACGGGGAAGACTTTTCAATATCATTAAAAAATTGTGGCTGCGTATACACTTATTCTATTTTTGACTGCATACATTCTGACTTTGATTATGTCTTCATTACATGTATCATACAGAACCAGCTGCTTAAAATGAAGTATAAATATGATGGCCAATTGAGCCTTGGTTTCTTCTAAAGCAAACAAGTCATTCAAACTGCAACTGCAGGAGGAAATCCACTACATTTCAAAACCTAATGCACAGACTGCTAGGCCGTACTTTCAGTAAAGGATATTTATGGAAGGAAGAGGGTTGGAAGGAGGAATGAAAGAAAGAGATAAGATGAAAATAAAATAAAAGAAGTAAAGAAAAGAAAGAAAAACAAAGAGAGGGAGGGAAGGAGGGGAAAAAAGGAAGGGGTCGTGAAGAAAGGGAGAGAGAGGATAGAAGGAAGGAAGGAAAAAAGGAAGGAGGAAAAGAAAGAAGGAAGAAAAACATTACAGTTAATTACTGATATAGTTCAGTTTAAACCTACAATCTTGGTATTTTTCTATTAATCCCATCTGCTTTTTGTTCCTCTAGTTCTACTTTTCAGTTTTCCTTGAATGAATAGTTTTTAGTATTCTATTTTAGCTCTGTTATTGACTTTTAAGCTATATCTCTTTGTGGTTGATCTAGAAATTATGATATGCATATTTAAGTTCACTGTTTTTATACAACATCATAGTACATCATGAACAATACAAGAACCTTACAAAAATATAATTAAATGTAACCTCTGTACACCCTATGCTCTTGTTGTCTTGTATTATACTTTCAAACATACTATAAATATAAAATTAATTATACACACACACAGCCTTTAATATTTACCCAGGTATTTGCCCTTTCCAGTGGTCTCAATTCTTTCCAGGAGATCTAGGGTTTCATTTGGTGTCCTTTCCCTTCAGTCTGAAAAACTTCATCAACATTTCCTGTACTGTGGATCTGTTAAAGATGAATTATCTCAGCTTTTTTGGTGTAAAATTGTCTTTACTTGACCTTCATTTTTTTGAATGAAAGATATGTTACCAGGATATAGAATTCTAGGTCAACTTTTTTTGTTTTATATTTTGACACTTTAAAGATATAATTCCATTTTCTTCATGTTTCCATTGTTTCTGGTGAGAAGTCGCTTGTTATTTGTATCACTGTTTACCACTCTATATACTCTGTTTTTCTCTCTGGCTACTTTTAAGATTTTCTCTTATCTTTGGCTTTTAGCAGTAGGACTAGTTTATGCCTACCGTGTTTCCCCGAAAATAAGACCTAGCCGGACAATCAGCTCTAATAACGTCTTTTGGAGCAAAAATTAATATAAGACCTGGTCTTATTTTACTATATACTTATTTTACTATATACTTATTTTACTTATAGTAAAATAAGTATATAGTAAAATAAGTATATAGTAAAATTTTACTATAAGTAAATTTTACTATAAGTAAAATAAGACCAGGTCTTAACTAACATAATATAATATAAGACTGGGTCTTATGTTAATTTTTGCTTTGCAGTAGAGCTGATTGCCTGGCTAGGTCTTATTTTCAGGGAAGCAGGGTATGTGTCTATTTTTGGTATTTATCATGCGTTGAACTTGCTGAGCTTCTTAAACCTATGGGTTATGTCTTTTATCAATCTTTCAAACTTTTCTGCTGTATCTCTTCAAATATTACTTATATTCTATTATCTCTTTCCTTTTCTTCATGGATTCCAATTACATGTTTAGCAGGTCCTCAAATAACGTCATTTTATTCAATGTTGTTTCATTATAACATTAATGACATGCTATAAAAACTCTTTTATATCATTAGCCTATGGTAAAATTGGTTTCATTATACGTCATTTTGCTTAAAGACACAGACACTATCAGTGACATTAAGTAAGGACTTACTATATATAAAGTTGTTTGGTATTGTCCCACAGATCATTGCTCTCTCTGTTTATCTATCTCTTTCTTTCACTCTTGCTCCCTCTCCTTATCCCATGAGAAAAATCATTCTGTCTTTAACCATTAAGCATAATGTTAGCTGGACGTATTTGTGCAGAAGTCCTTCATCAGACTGAGAAATTTCATATCTATTTCCAGATTGTTAGGAATGTATTTCATATTTTGTAAAATATTTTTTTTTATATTTATGAAGATGATCCAATGGTTTTTCTTTTATAGTTTGTTAATATGGGAAATCACATTGATTAATTGTCAAATATTAAACCAACCTTTAATCCTGGGTATAGAGCTACTTGATCATCATGGCAGACAGATCTTAAGGCATCCTCCAGATTCCTACCTCCTGGTATTCAAACTCTTATGTAATCTCCTCCCTTTGATGAACGGTGACTTGCTTTTAACCAATAAAATGCTGCAAAGGGGATGGGATATACATGATCACGTGTACATGATTATGTGATTACACTACATAAAGTTGTAGCATTCATCTAACTGGAGTCTTTCACTCCCTTGCTGGATTTGAGGAAGCAAATGGCCATGTTAGGTTCCCAACATGGCAAGGAACTTCAGCTTGTCTATAGGAGTTGAGGATGACCTCTGGCCAACAGTCATTAAGAAATGGAATTCTTCAGTCTCACAACCACAAAAAACTTAATTCTGCCAACAAATGCATGAATTTGGACGCATATCCCTCCCCAGATGAGAACCTTGATTGCGGAGAGGCCAGTTAAACCATGCCCAGACTCCTGTCCCACGGGAATTGAAAGATAATAAATGTGAGCTGTGTTTTAAGCTAAGCTTGTGGTAATGTTCTTATGTTGAATAACATAATTGATATAGATTTTTGGAATGGAAGGGGAGGGTTGATATAACAAATACCTGAAAACACGGGAATGGCTTTGGATCAGGCCAGTGGGCAGAAACCAGACGAATTTTAAACAGCAAGATTGAGAAAGCCTAAACTGTCTTGGACAGGCTATTAAAAGAAATCTGGACATTAAGAATGCTGCCAGTGAGAACTAAAGGAAGAGAAGAACATGTTATTGGAAACTAGAGGAAGCAGGATGCTTCTCAGTGACAGAGAGCTTAGCACAGTTGTCTTCTGCAATTATGTAGAAAGCAGAACTTACAAGTTGTTAACTTAATTATCTAAGGATATTTCCAAGCAAAATGTTGAAGGTGCCACTTGGTTTCTTCTCACTGCTATGAATAAAATGTGTGACAAGAGAGATAAATTGAGGAAAAAACTATTAAACTAAAAGGAACCAAAAGTTGATGATTTTGAAAATTCTCAGCCTCTTCAAATGGTAAAGTATGCTAATAGTGAGAGACAGCTTCCAAGCACTCTCAGAAAAGTGCACTCTAGAAAAAAAGCTGTGGGTGTGATTCTACAATCTTTTACTAAAACCTCAAAGAGATCAAAAAGTCAGAGCATTCAGCCACACAAAGAGCCTTTTGAAGAGATTAAGGGTACGCCTCACAGATCTTCTCAAACCATAATCCTCTAGGAAATGTAAAGTCATTGTCCCTCAGCCATCTCCGCAGAAGCCTAAGGTAGAAAAGGGATTTTTCAAAAAAATATGTGGGTGCAGCTTTTGTCTCATGGAGTGAACCCCGGGAAAATCCATGGAAAACCCACAGAGTTCTTGAGAAAATTGTTTCAGAAGGAATACTGTCAGCTTTAACTGAAAATACAGAAGACAAAATGAGAGGAGAGTTATAACCCCAAATTCTACTGGTAAGAAGCAGGTTGATAAAACTACTCAATTGTAAACATACATAAAATGATTCTATACTCAATTCCAGTGTCGAGAGGAGGGGCTTACCCATACAAACAAGCAATTCTCTGAAACCAGGTGGGTGTCCTACAATTCAACTAAATTTTGACACTATCTGGAGATAGGATAAGATCCCACAAAGGCTCCAACTCAGAGGGCTGCCTACTCCCCAACTTCAGACACCAGTCACAAGTCTGGGCTGTCATCTGTGCTTCTGACTATAGATTGGAGGTTCTGAAAACCCCCTCCCGGGGTTTGATTAATTTGCTAGAATGGCTCACAGAACTCAGAAATACATTTTACTTAGCAGATTACCAGTTTACTATAGAAGGATATAATTCAAGAACAGCCAGATGAAAGAAACGCGTAGGGCAAGGTATGAGGAAAGGACCTGGAGCTTCCATGCTCTCTCCAAATGTGCCACTCTTCCCAAATCTCCATGTGTTCACTCTCCAAACTCTCCTCCTGGGTTTTTATGGAGGCTTCATTACACAGGCATGATTTATGAAATCATTAGCCATTGGTTTTGAACTCAATCTCTAGGCCCTCTCCCCTCTTAGGAGGTTGAGAAATGGAACTAAAAGTTCCAGCACTCTAATCACGTGGTCAGTTCTCCAGGCAAGGAGCCCCATCCTTTGGTTACTAGGAACTTTCCAAAAGTCACTCATTAACATAACAAAAACACCTTTACTGCCCTCATCATTTTGGAAATTCCAAGGGTTTTAGGAGCTCTGAGACTGGGACAAAGACCTGATATATATTTCTTACCATAAATCACAATATTACAATGTGCTGCCTTTCATTTAAGAAAGGATAACACAGAAGGTAGAACTAAGATCCCAGAAAGCAGATCCTAAAGCCATAGAAAATTATTCCAGAAAGCAGATCCTAAAGCCATAGAAAATTATTCCCAAGCCTTGAAATCTAATCAAAGAACTCGGCGTTTTCTCAGCTAAATTTCAGAATTACTATGGACCAATGATTCCTTATCACCGTTCATTTCCCCCTTTTGAACAAGTATATCTGTAGCTGCTGTCTTATGCCTCTCCCACCATCCTCTCTTGGGTGTATTGGGGAAAGATAACTTGTCTATTTAGTTTTAGAGATTGATGGAGGAACTATGCTCAAAGGTGCCTCACACACACCTGACCTAATTCAGATAAGGCAATTCTGGACTTGGAGAAATTGCTCTAATGAGATTAGACTCTTGGGGATTTGGGTGATGGATGAAGGTCTTTTCTATATGAGAGGGGCAGACTGCAGCAGACAGACTCTCATGATCCCCACCTCCATTCATGCTCTTGCACCAATGCCTCCTCTTGAATGTGGATGGGACCTGTGACTTGCTTCTAACCAATAGAATATGGCAAAGGTGATGGGGTGTATGTAATGCCAAGTGTATGATTACATGACATAAGATTGTAGCACTTGTTTCACTGGAGTTGCTCACTCTCTTGCTGGCTCTTAGGAAGGAAAGGACCATTTGGGGGAACCCATAAGGGCCAAGAACTGTGTGTGGCATCTCAGAGATAAGGGAAGTCTCTGGTCAGTAGCCATCAGGAAACTGAAGCCCACAGAAGCCAAAGAACTGAATTCTGTCAACAAATGTGTGAGTTTGTAAACTGATCTTTTCGCAGTCAAGCCTCCAGGTGAGAACCTTGCTGTAGTGGGCTGAGTTGTGGCCCCAAACACATGTCCACTTCTTGATCCAGGAACATGTGAATGTTACCTTGGAAAAAGGGCATTTGCAGATGTGATTAGGTTAATAATCTGGAGTTGACGAGATTGTCCTGAATTATTATATCCCGGTGGGCCCTAAATGCCATCACAAATATTTTGTTATTTTAGGGTTTTCGTATACATCTCTAACTTAACCACAGTCTACCCTCAAGTGATATTGTACCTCTTCATGTTTACTACACCTTACAATAGTATACTTTTCTTCTCTCCTGGCCTCTGTTCTGTTGTCATGCATTTTACTTTCACATGTTAAAATTTCACTTTTTTACTATTTTTATTTAAACAGTGAATTGCCTTTAAAGAAATTTAAATAAAAAGAAAAATAATTTATATTTCCCATGATTTACTATTTCCAGTGTTATTCTTTCCTTTGTGTAGAATGTATTTCCATCTGGTATCATTTTCCTTTAGCCTGAAGGGCTCCCGTCAATATTTCTTATAGTATAATTTTGATGGTGATGAAATCTTTTAGTTTTTGTAAGTCTGAAAAAAAATATTCATTTGCCATCACTTTCAAATGATATTTTTTTTTCACTGTGTATGTAATTCTAGGTTGTCAGTTTTATTTTGTTTTCCATTTCTATAAATTAAAGATATTTCCCCACTTTCTTATCACTTGCATTCTTTCCAATAAGAAATCTGCTGTCATCCTTAACTTTGTTTTCCATATGTTACTTGTCTTTTTTTTAATTTTTTCTGCATGCTTTTCAGATTTTCTCTATCCTGGATTTTATGCCATTTGATTGAAATGTAGCTTGCAATCTTCTTTAATTTTTTTGTGCTTGGAGTTTGTTAAGCTTCTAGTATCTATGAATGTATAATTTTCATCCAATTTGGATTTTTTTTGGCTATTATTTCTTTCAACTATTTTTTCTGTTCCTCATTCTCTCTCTTCCTCTTCAGAGACTACAATTATATGTATATTAGTTGACTAACAGTTTTTCTACCAATCATCAATGCACTGTTCATTTTTGTATTCTTTTATCTCTCTTTATTTTATTTTAAATGGTTTCTATTGGCATGTCCCCAAGCCTACTAATCTTTTCTTCTGACATGTATAATCTGTCATTAATACCACTCATTGTAGTTTAATGTCATATATTATAGTGTTTGTTTCTAGAAGTTTGATTCTTTTTTATAGCTTCCATGAATCTATTTTATTGTTTGAGCTATGGAATACAGGTGTAACTGTTTTAATGTCCCTTTCTGCTAATTGTAACATCTGTATTTGTTCTTGGTCAGTTTGATGAATTGATTTGTCTTTTACTATATCTTTATTATATTTATCTTTTATGATTATCTTTATTGCATTTTTCTGCTTTTTTACATGCCTGGCAATTTTTTTATTGCATGAATTATGAATTTTACTTTATTCAATTCTGGACATTTTTGTGTTCATCTTCATATTCCTGAGATACTATTATGTTGCTTGGAAAGAGTTTGAACTTTTTAGGTCTTACATCTAAGATATATTTTTAGGGAGGATCAGAACAGTGTTTAATATAGGGCTAATTATTTCCCACTGCTGAGACAAGACTCTTTCAAGTACACTGCACAATATAATTTACAAGATTTTCTTCTTTGGGTCGTGGTAACAAGCATCATTTTCAGCCTCGTGTGGGTACAACTACTGTGCCCTCTAATATTTTCAGGTGATATTTTCCTCCCAGCCTCAGAGGAATTCACAGGCATGAACTGATCAGTATTCTGCTGACTACTCATAGAGGACCCTTTGCAGGTACCCAGAGTTCTTTCTTTACACAGTTTTTTCCTCTCTCGTACTCTGTCCTACCAACTCTAGCCAACTTGTTCTTCTTGGATTTCAGCTCCATCTCCTAAATTCAGGTGTCTCCTGGGGATTGCCCTTCCCTCTGTCACAGTCTGAAAACTCTTACAAGGCAAAAACTGGGGCATTCATAGGGCTTACCTCTTGCTTCTGAGAAATCACCATTCTTTGTCTTGTTTAATGTCCAGTGTCTTGTTTCATGTATTTTGTCCAGTTATTTATTTTGTAGTTTCACACAGAAGGGTAAATCTAGTCAATGTTACTCCGTGTTGGTTATAACTAGAATCTCACTAGCATTTCTTTTGTTTCCTTTTCATTTTTTGCATCTCTCTTCTGAAATTCTCATCTCTTTCTCTATGTTGTTTACTTTTTCTACGACATCTTTTAGCGTACTTGTTACTATTATTTTAAACTTTCTATCTGTACCATCGCTAATATGTTTTAATTAGCTATTTCCTCTCTTGACTAAGGGTCACTTTTTTTTTTTTGGCATCTTCAAAGGTCTCAATTTTTATTATATAATGAACATTTTATATAAAAGAACATTATCCAAAAAAGTAAATAATATTTCTAGGAAATGTCATGTTCCTTCTGTGAAGCTTCAAGATTGCAGGGCTAAGCCTGATATGTAGTCAGCCTGAGTCTGAGCTTTGTTTCAGTTTTAGCTTGATTCAGTTTTCTACTGGCTTTAAATGTTTTCAGAGAGGTCAGTTTTTCCCTTCAACAGGTCTTAGACTCTGAACACCTCCAAGACTCTAGAGATTTCTTTATGCTTTATCCAAAGATACCAGTTTTCTAACCAAAGGAGACCTCTCTTTGCTTTATAGCCTGACTGCCAAGGTCACTAGTGAGCTCTCTGGATCTACCTTCAAATTCCTGTCCCGCTGATATCTGAAATTGTGGGGTGCTTGCACTTTCTTCATTTGGTCATTGAAAGCCCACAGTGTCTAAGATGGTGTTCTTCGGCTTTCCTAACCTGCCTCCCAACTCTAGAGAGCAGCTGCCTTGCACTTGGGCAAGATCCCTCATGCCTCATAGGAGATCTCTCTCAGCTCTCTGGTCTTAGCCATCAATATATTGCCCGTGAACTTGATAAAGACCGATATTAAGGAGTTGGTAGATGGGTACAAATACACTCTTTGTCTGGGGATCCTTGGCATTCTAATTTTCTACATTATCTCATACACAGTCTTTATAATTTTCCTACAAGTTTAGTGCGTTTCTCCCTACCATCTATACTAGATTTCTCCTCTTTTCCATTGGTCCATCTTGTTCTGGTTGTTAGGGCAAGAGTGACAGCCTTTTTTGAATTTTCTATATCATAACCAGAAACAAAGGTACCCTAAACCTTTCTTTTAACACTGCATTTTGTAAAAAGTGAAAAGTGCCTCTTTCTTAGAGGAGTTTAGTTTTCCTGTTATAGAAGAAATTCTACTTATCATTGAGTTTGCCTGAATTCCCTGAGGGTTGAGGGCTGAGGCAGAGAATTGGGGATTTCTAGATTTGGAAGAAAACTCAGGAATTTTCCTGTCCAATTCCCTAATGGATGCTTCTTACTTGGAGACTCACCCACCAAGCTGGTTTTGTGTGGGTGTCTTTTAGTTTCTCTGTGTCTAAGTGTGATCATCTCTGACCACAGTTTGCCCAGCAGTTCCTACTGTACAGTGGCTCTTTTTTTTCTCTCAATTTTGAACATTAAACCAAAACAACATCCAGAAAACTTTCCATGTGCCCAATGAGCTTTGTTTGTTCTGGCTCACACTCTGCATTTGAACTTGGACTGTGCCATCTTTTTTCAGAATGGATCAATCCATATGAATCCAAGATCCCTGGTCTTATTTGATTACTAAGTTGCTTAATTGGAATTTGGGTTGTTTTGTTTTTGAACACTTATATCCATTAGTTTTTGTTTTGTTTTGTTTTTCACTTCATGATCTGTTGTGGCACTGAAGGTTTAGAGGAAGCCCAGCTCATGGTAACAGACACACACTCTTTAATAATGACTTTATATTTTTAAAAACAGGACCTATAAATCCTAAATAATTTGTCATTTTATTGGCCAAGTAGAAATGGTGGTTAATGTAGTTATACAAAATTATGTTAGTTATTTACTCACAGTGGCAGTAAGTACACAGAAAACATGTGACTTCACTCATTTATAAGGCACAGGTTAGCACGTCTGGTGACTGCTATGTAATTTGTTCCATGACAACACTAGTCTCTCTGTTGTATCATTGCAAAGCAAGAGAGCCTCTTTTCTGATCTTTGTAGATCTGTATTATATTGACCATTTTGAGCTCTTTTTAAAAACAATTTAAAAAAAGTGATTTACTAAAAGTTAGGATTACCTGGTAGCAATAATAAAGATACTACCATTTATTAAGCTCTTATTATGTGTCAGGCACTGTAGGTCTTTCACATACATTATCCCATTTAAAACTCATCACATTCTTGATTAATAGCTTCCAAATTATTACCACAATTTAACTGATGAGGAAGCTGGGAACATCCCAAGGTCAAAGAGATAGTGAGTGACAGTCCAAAGCCAGGTCTGCCTATCCCCAGAGACAGTGCTTTCTCTGAGACCATGCTGTCTCCCATGCCTGGCACAGACTTTTCTCATCCATCCTCCTTCTCCTCTGCATACTTCAGTCCTTAGTCAAGTGAGTTCTCTATCCCATCCTAACCAATCAGTGTCCAGCTCAGCATTGGCCCAGGGCAGATCAGTGGTACTCTATGATTCTCTTCTCCTAGTTTCCTCTCCTCCCCCTTTATTATCTATTATCCAATTTCCTACCATGCTGCCCCATACCAGGTATATTTCAGCAGATGCAGGCCTGGTAGAGAAGGGGGAAAATGAAGGTCCAGTTCTGTGGGGAGATGTGAAAAATCCCACCGTTAGAGTCACTGCTTGAGTAGACAAAGAATGTCAGGAACAGAAATCAGAACAGCGATCACCTCTGAGATGGAGGATGAAGACTAGGTGGGCAAGTGGACACTTCTGAGGTGGTGGAAATGTTTTAAATCTTGTTTGGGGTGTTGTTTACATGGGCATATGCATTTGTCAAAACCATAGAACTCTATACTTAAAATGTATCTATTCTCTATATAAAATTAGACCTCAATTTAAAAATTTTAAAGAATATTCTGTTTTTTTAAAGAATGCAAGTGCTATGCCACACAGATGGCTACCTTTCAAATGACATGTCTTTTACCTGTGAGTATCTGTTTGAGTCCTCACTCACATGCCCACATGCTCCAGTTACATTTGTGAACTAGTTAGTTGACTCTTGGTCTCCATCAGAGGTTTTGACAAGCTTCCTATAATTAAAGGGATCAGACTATGCCACCCCAAAATATGCCACTGTGGGATGAGGATTATTTTGAATTGAAGGCAACTGAGAAAAAGCAGACACAGGAAAAGCTTGCTGCCCTTCTACTATCTTTCTAAAAGCAGGCCATAGATGTCCTTTATGAAGGTGTATCTCACTCTTGTACCAGGAAGGGAAGAACAGCCTTTATCACCAGAAATAGAGACGGCAACACTGAGATGAATCTGCATAGGCACAACCTTACTAACTAATACTTACCTTCCATTAGTTTCCCCTGCACATTTACCTTCCCACGACTTACCACCCCTAGAAGCTCAAACCCCTTTTCCTTTGTCTTGTCACTTCTCCATAATTTTATTGCCCTTTGTTAAAATGGTATATAAGCTCCCTAAGTTTAACCACTTCTTTTCTAAGAAGTCCTATATTCGTATAAACGTTAAAATATTAACATCAAATGAAATGTATGCCTTTTCTCTTATTAATCAGTCTTGTCAGTCTAATTTGTAGGGTCCAGCTGAGAACTTAAGAGGGAAGAGAAAGTTTTCCTCCCCTAAAGCAGCTGAGGCTCAAGGACACCAGGAGAGAAAAGATCTGTTGACCATAGCACTCGAGGTTCTAAAAGGAGAGGGAGGCACCATACGGAGTCATGACTGTGACACCCAGAGCAGGTCACCCTCTGTAAAGGGCACTCTGGTCCCAACCATGATTCAAGAGAGGACAGATCAACCCCTGCCTGTGCTCTTTCAGAAACTGTCTCACAGCCAAGGGCAAGGAGACTTCCCAAGCATCTGATCTCTGGACTTTGCCATGAGGAAGTTAACCCTCCACTGTTCCCGTCTTCTTCCCTTTGTGTAAAATGCTGGTTCTCGAACCTCAGAGGCTCCTGGCCCTTGGAAGGTATAGGTGAGCAGGATCCTGAGGTTCCAGAAAATGCCGAACCGTGAGCCCTGGCAAAGTGACCCTGGGCCAGCCAAGGGTCAGCATCACCGTGCCAACCCAGCCACGGAGCAGTGGAAATGCCAGAACCACCTGTGCCCTGCCTTCCTCTTCTCTCTCCTTCTCTTCCCCATCTCCCAACTGGCTTGCCTTTGATTTCAACACAGAAGACTCAGGCCTGTTATGTACCTGTATACACTCTAAAGACAAGAATACAGACAAAAAATAAGTAGAGATGAACATTAAATTGCCTAGCCCAGCTCTCCAGCAGAACCAGGAAAGGCAGTCAGAATGAGTCAACCAAACAGAAGTTTGTTGGCTTCAGGCAATCTAGGGTGTGGGTTTATTGTTTCCCAGGTCTTTTCTTTGTCCTAGCAGAATACCTCCGTGAGGTATTTCAACAGAACTGTGAAGCCCTCCACCTGCCTGCAGTCTCCCCTTTAAACTACAATATCCAAGGACTCCACAAAGCTGCTACTCCCATTTCAGGGGCCCCCTGAGCCCAGGCTTCTTCTCCCTCCTCTGATTTCAGGAATGAACTCTGATATCAGTCATGTACACCTTATTGACAATTTTGTTTTTCTTAAAAGTTTACTTAGAATCTAATGTGTGACACCCACTCCACTGGGCTGTAGGCATACAGAAGTGAATTAAAACAATCCCAAGTTCAGCACTGAAGAGAACGGCAGTACATACTAAAGCCATTTGAAACTGTCTTGCTGGGTAATAGCTGCAAAATTCAAGTTCTGGAAAATGCAAAGCATCCATTTCCCTTGTACATTAGGCCGGGTGTAATTGGTTTCTATCTTCAGGCAGGCGATTGAACTAAATGCTCTAACAGGAAGGCTGCACCCATGTTTGAGTCCCTTTTTGCACAATAACCTGTTATTTTGTGATTGGCATAATATTATCCGAGGGTTTTGTGAGATTTTGTTTAAACTGGAAAGAAATATTGAAAGCAAGGAGTTTCTTTTTTATAATGACCAAGTACAACACTATTGCTAATGGTCCCCATCTGAGTGGCTTTCAGTTACCAGGAAAGAGATTAAGTAGTCTATACTAACTTTGCAGCTCTTTACTCTGAAGCTTGAACCAAGAGCAGGGTCAAGTACACAGGCGGCATCTTTCATTACTGTGGGGCAAGCCTCCAGTCAAACCATCAGAGTGGAGCCTTCTGGTCTCCAGCAAGTCATTATGTACTTAGGATTATCATTAATTTTCTCTCCCTGAAGTGCTTCTAATGAATGTGAGGGCTGTGGGCGAACGCTGTCTTTGCATTCACTGATAAAAGGTTCTATGTTCAATTTTCTAAAAGGGCCCTTAGAGAATCCCCAATTTCCTGCCTCTTCCTAGGAAGAAACTGACTTTGTGCTGCCTTCAAAAAGGGCGAACTGAGTCCTCTTAGTGCAAAAGCAAAAGCTTCCTGAAATTTAGAAGGAAAAGTTACCAGGACATTTTGGAAACTTCGAAGCTTTGCTGACCTGTCCCTTTGGAGACTGACAGTGTAGATGGAGCCGTTTTTAGCTATTGCTGCCATAAGAACTACACAAGCCGATGTCTGTGTGGCTTCTGCTTCTCCATCCCTTTTTGTATTAACACAGCTTCGGCCTCCATCCTGGGAAACATACGCAAGCTCCTACAAGTCCCACTGAACCCGGCACAGAAGACCCACCTTTCGCTTTCTAAGACGGAGTCCACACTGCCCAGTGCTTGACTCAACTAGTTCTGTTGGCCATATCCTCAGGTGTCGCACATGATCGAGGACATCAGCTCTCTTAGACACACTGGGGATAAATCCGGGGCAAGAAAGCTGGGCTTCTTTGTGTCAGCCAAGGGAGGGAAGAACATAATAGGTCCAAGGAGAAGTAGCTTTCAGCAGCCAACATGGTTCACACACAGACCTCTGTCACGTCATCTTTTATTAAGCCATAGAGACTCTGGGCATTTGTTGTCAAGCTTTAAAGCTTTAATGAAGTTATTGTCATGAACTAGAACGGGTTGTTGATGTGTTCAAAGTGTTCAAACAATACCTTCTGTGTGGGGCCCTTGTGAAGGAACACGCAGGAGTTCTGAGCACAAGGACGTCCTGTATTTCAGGGCCCTGTTGGGTGATGTTCTTCCACCACAGTCTGGGCCACTCCCGCCGGAGTCCAGGGTGGTTGCTGTGGTATTTCAGCCACTGCTATTACCGTTTGCCTTAAGCGGCCTTTATTCCTCCTAACAGTGCTCAGAAAGGCCAGCCCACGTAGGCCAGCACATCCACCATCTGCCTAATCTCCATGTTTGCCGCTGCAAACAGCACTGCAGATGACCCATGTATTCAAGAAGAGAGCTCTGTCCATAGACAGATAACGTCCTGAATTTCCACACGTTCCAACATAGTTCAAATGCATCTGTCGCATAACAGACCTAGCAAAGTCTTGGTTTGGGTTTTGTTTCATTATCCACATGAATAATTATACCTTGGGCACCAGGGTGTAAGAGCTAGTTCTCAACCCAATAGCTTGGACATTAGGGACCAAAGTCAGCCCCTCAAACTCTGCCTGCCGGCTTCAGGGTATTTCAATGGTTTTCTTGAGAACTGTGCTGAGTAAGAAGTTGCTAAATAGCTAAAATGAGCAGTTCTTGCCTTGGGCAGAAATGAGGCATTTCTTCAAGAGAGCTACAAGTTAAAAAGTTAGAAGTTCTAGATGAGGTGACAGAAAACATAGGCGCTATTCAGACTCTGACGCTAATGAGCCCCCGGTCTTGGTAAGGCATTCTTTGAGTTTAAAGTTCGCATTATTAGAGGGTTTCAAACAGTCGTCTGGAGAGTTGTTGGGCATTTGGAAGAACCTCAGGGACGTAAGAATCCGGGGAGGCCTGATGAAACTGTACTTACCCGCTATTTCACCCCGAGCCTCTCCTGCCTCACTTCTTTTGTAGATTGTGGCTGAGTAGGATTTGTTTTGAATAAAGAGTTTTACTGTGTATGAAACACCACCATAGAACAGCTTGAAGACTTCTGGATTAGACACTCTCAGAGGCCTTGCCCCATTCTTACATTCTAAGATTTTTGGACTCTGTAGCAGTATTGGAGTGTAAACCCCATAGCTTGATTTCTCGCTGAAGGACAGCTAAACACGTACTGTTGCCATGGTTAGGTAGATGCTGGCATAGGCCACAGGGACGCACAAGGCTGGCTCAGCCCCTGGGAAATGAAACAGTAAGCCAAGCAAGCTTGGGGGCAGATAATAGCAGAGCTAAAAGAAAACTATTGTTATTCAAGTGAGAAATTTAATTAGACCCTGTTGCACTGAAGAAACTTCAGTTCTGAGAAGGAAAATATGGAGGGCATTCAAAAGTATTGATAAGGAGTCTTTTCTGATCCCCTTCCACACCCCTCCACCCCGACAGCCCCCAAACCCTACTAATCTAATTGTCAAGATATTCCACAGATTTGGGATACTCAGCAGGAAGTGTGCTGTTGTAGTGTGTTGGTCAACAATTGTTATTCTGGATTCTCTGACCAGTTCAGATAATCTCTTACTAATTCTTTTGCCTAACTGCTCCTACCTTCCAGCCATGAAACTCCTTTCCTCTTACTAACCTGGAGAAATCAATAGCTACTCCAAAACTCTAGAAATTTAGTTTCTCAGGAAGAACTTGGCATTGCAGTAGTGTTTGCATTACAAAAAAGCCAGTCTGTTTTATTAAGATTAGTGAGTTCAGGAAGGTCTTTGTCGTATGAAACATCAAACACCTGATTCACTGGCTCAAAAAATTTTTTCAGTCAGTTCTTTTGAAGCTAGGTAGACACAAGCTATGTGTGGAAACAATGAACAAAAATGCTGTGTCATTGAGGCATTGTGTAGTTGGTATTGGTACCACATGCAAAAATTTCAGGCAAAATAGGAAATCTGATGTGACCTTTCAAAAGGAACTGGTAGAATTAAGCCTTTTGTCTGTGTTGTCATGTGATTTACATATTATTTCTATACTATTATATATTCACTTACAATGTTTTGTGAGATAATAAATCTTTTTCATTATTGTAATTGTACTCAAATTCAAAGCTCAGGGCCGGAAACAGGTGACATAAACTTGTTTTAAAGTGAGGCCATCTTATTTTTGCAAGGAAAGAACTCTGAGTCAGATGACATGGATCGTAGTCCTGGATATTGTTGTATATTTGCAAAGACAGTTGCTCAACTTCTCTTAGTTGAACGCCTTGCTCAAGTGTGGTTAGGAGCCTAAGCACAGAATCAAACAAACCTGGGTTTGCATCAGTTATGAACTGAGGGATCTTGGGCAATTTATTTCACCACTGCATGTGTCACTTTTATCACCTGTAAAATGGGCATAATAATTATATCTACCTCATAAAGTTGTTGTAAAGATGAGAGAGCATACAGTCAGTGTTCAGTAAGTGTTCATTATTCTTATTATTGACCTTGATGCTCCTACATAATGATGATTTTGTAGCAATCTGCCTCTAAGATTGTTTTCAATTTTAAAATTCTGTGCTCCTCAGGCTTGTGTAAATTTCAAAACATACAACTGGTCCCAAGAGCCATGAGGATAGCTTCTAGCTGAGGTGACCGTGATGAGGTGAGCCTGCCCGCAGGCACTCAGAGTAAACTGGCACAGGGCACTGGCAGGGAGGCTCAAGGCTGCATTGGAGAGTCTTCAATGAGACACTGAAGGTGTCAGGATGGAGGCTATAGACCATAAATCAGTCAGGAGAAACTCAGCCCAAAATGCTGAATAGGCAGGCAGGGAGGGAGGACATGGGGTCGGGGAGGGATGAGAAGTGGGAATTAAAGTCAGGTACTCAGCCAAGAAATCTGACGAGGGAGAAGCACATGGAGGTGAGGGTCCCGCATGGAGGAGGTCCTTTGCAGTGGCGTAAAGTGCCCGGCGAGAGCAACGGCTGGTGCCCTGCTCCTCAAAGTGTGTGGTCTGTGGCCCAGCAGCACCAGCGTCATCCAGGACTTGGACGGAAATTGAGAATTTCAGGCCCTGCCCCAGATCTCCTGGACCAGGAGGTGCATTTTACCAGGACTCCCAGCTGGAGGGCTGGGTGAATGAAGCTTAGCCTACCACATGAATCAATTCTGTTGAAGTAAAGACATATAGTGAGATAGAAAAAAAGTCAGGTAGGAAACATTTTCTAAAGAATGGGAAAGCACTCAGCCACGAAACTTAAACAGGGAAACCTGGTTTTAGTTTTGTTTTCCAAAAAAAGAAAATTTAAACAGTGTCTTCTAAGCATGGTTTTCCTACATAGTGTAATAAACTGCCACCAGCTAGTGGATGCTGCAGAATACAGCCAATGCCAAGTTGCCTGTGATCTTATGTACTGCCATCACCTTCCAAAAGGGTAGAGATGCCTCACAGAGGAAATCCAAACAGAATTCTGCCATCTGATACTATAAGAAGTGAGCCTCTGCTTCCTTCCTATAAAGGCGTTTTCCGCAGGACATCAAGAGTCAGGTTCTCCTCATGGGAGTTGACAGTCTTCGGTGCCAGGACACCCTGATAGGGCCCATCAAGGGCTTGTCCCAGGCACAACTGTGAGGGGTGCAAGTGAAACTATGTCTTGGCATCTGTCTGACTGAGCTCTTTTGCTCATGGCACTCCCGCTTGTTTTATGGTTAAGGAAGCTAAGGTAATTTGCCCAACAGGACAACTCTTGTAGTTTCCAGAACTAGAATTTGTATAGGGATCTCTGTGTCCACAAAGCCTCGGGTGTCACCTTCCTGCTGTATTGCATCTCACACTGTTGGTCCATTTGGGGTCAGATGAGGCGGCTCTCCTCAAAAAGCCTGAAGTTCTTGTTCCAATTGTTGTTCCAATTTTAATAGAGTGGACATTTGTTTCAGCCCAATTCAGCATGATTCTGTAACCCACATGCAGAGACATGAAATAACCAAACCACAAAGCGCTGAAAAAACTCTATTCTGTGTAAACTCAGAGGCAGGACATTCCTTTGAGGTAGAGATGCTTCTTGAAAAACAGTCAAATAGGAAATACTTCCTGAATAATGGGAAAGTGCTCAGACAAAAAAAAAAAATTAAAACTATCAAAACCTTTAAAACCCCTCCCATCCAAAGAACCCAGAACGAGTTCATTTTCTTCCCAGTGGCACCACCATGAAGAAGCACATCCCCCAAAATGTTCTGGGTTGTATCCATTTGTGCAGCATTTGTCAGGGGCATAGCATCTCAAGATAAAGCAAGCTTTTAAGGTCTTAGTCCTCAAAGTGTAGTTCCCAAACCAGTAGCATTATCCAGTAGCTTGTTAGAAATGCAATCTGAGGTCCCACCTGAGACCTGCTGAACCAGAATCTGCATTTCAGCAAGATCCTCAGGTCACTGGTATATACCTTCAAATTTGAGAAATTCTTTTTAAGGTACTGTTAATTAGAAGTATCTAAAGCTGATTGACCCAGGTGATAGTCGGAATCATTCTCCTGACCTTTGATAAGCAGATTCCATCATGCTTGATTACCTGAATGGAGCTATTCCTGCGAAAAGGGTGAGCCTTTAGGAGGAGAGTAGTTAACAAAATTGGCAACTCTATTTGGTGTATCACAGATGATGCCAGTTTTCAAAGACCCAAAATATAATAAAATGCCCTGTCATGCAGGGTGCCACGCAGGGTCTCAGCTCCCGCTCCCCACATAAGAACGCAGGATATGGTGAGGCCAAAAAGGAACACCCACGGATCCATAGATAGGGGAGTCATATCATTATATTCTCACTGGCAGCTGCGTTGGAGACATAGGAAGCAGGAGCCACACGATCCACAACCTGCCATCCACTTGTCTCTGCCAACCAACTTCACTTGCTAGCTGCAATCCGCCTCTCTGCAATCCGTAATCCACACTCCACCACGCCACGCCAGGACGCCACAACTCCACGCCACACCACTATACCATCCCTTTGCTAGCTTAGCCATGGCAGTTATATCAGTGGCTAATGGCTAACCGGTAACAGCTGATGGCCAACTAGGCACAGCTGATGACCATCTACTATCTGAGCCAGCACCTTTCTATGTGAGGCCAAGAGCCTGGAAACTGCTTTCTGGGGCTCTGTCCCCACACCTTTGCAACTTAATTTTGCCTGCTGGCTGGCGTTAGGAATGGGATGGCAAGGAGGGGAAGATGCCACCTTTTAACCCTCTTAGTCTGGTCTGAATTCTGCTGAGAACCCTTGTTGTGGTCCCTTTTATTATTTTCCTCCCATTCCTGTGGGCTTAAAGATTTGGAAATACCTGGACTTCCCCAGCCCACCTGGCCCTGGGCCCTGAGGCATGTTCCCTTCTGCTCCCTGACCTGTGGTTGCACAGAATGAATGTAAAGCTACAGACACCAGCTCAAATCCCCAGGATCAGTTCCTGCCTCCACTGCTTGTTAGCTGGCAAAGTGATTTGCCCTTTCTGTGCCTGAATTTTCCCAGCTGTGAATGGAGTTTATCATAGTGTGCCCTTGAGGGGTGCCCTGGAGGATTGTTCTGAGGATGAGTTAATATGTATTAACATGATGTTGGGTGCAACATGATAACACCTGGCACATGGTAAAGGTAGTTATCATTTTAGGGCATCAGATTTAGAACTACACCCAGGCACTTTTTCCCCCACAGGGTAAAAGAGTTAGACTTCTACTAACCACTATTAAATTGGGGTCACTGCCCTCATTGCCTGGGTCTCAGGATTCTACTTGGTCTGAGGAAAGAATGAGCTACTCTTGGTGAGTATGGAGCTAGAATTTGGGGATACCTGGGGTGCTTGGGTATACCAACACAACTTGACCCCTGTCATGCGGGGTGTCATGCGGGGTCTCTGGAACAACTCCCCACATAAGAACGCAGGACATGGTGAGGCCAAAAAGGAACACCCACGGAGCAATAGGTAGGGGAGCCATACTACTATACTCTTGCTGGCGGCTGGGTTGGAGACACAGGAAGCAGGAGCCACAGGATCCGCAACCCGCCGTCCACTTCTCTCTGGCAACCAACCCCACTTGCTAGCTGCAATCCGCGCTTGTTAGCTCAGCCTACCATCTTCTTGCTAGCCCCCATTTTGCTGCTAGCGTGGCCACAGCAGTTATAGTAGTGGCCAATGGCTTATTGGTTACAGCTGACAGCCAACTAGCCACAGCTGATGGCCATGCAATCACAGTTGATGGCCATTTACTACCTGAGCCAGCACCTTTCCACCTAAGGCTGAGAGCCTGGAAACTGCACTCCTGGCTCTGTCCCCACAACCCCCAAGCTGAAAGTCTGGGGACTACACCATTATCCTATTTATAAACGAGCAGAAAGTTCTCTTGAGAACTGGCTATAGGTTTGTTTAGGTGGCTCCTGCTTGGCTGGGATGGCCTATGCTTATTATAGCTGCTTGGCTTAGTTCTCCGCAGCCTGGCAAAGTGGAGTTCAGCCTGAGGTCAAGCTCTGTTGAAATTGGCAATGTGACATACGCAGGCTTGCGATAACCCCAGGGCTTCCCTTGGAATTTGGTGTTGTCCTACTCTCTAAGCTGGCATTGCAACCTCAGAAGTTTATCCTGGGACTGGACTGGACCAGCATCATCAATTTCCCAAAGATAAAACGAGCAAATGCTTTAGTGTGAGAGAGCTACTTCAGCTAAAGGATAAGCTAGCTACCTTAACAGCAGAAAATTGGGGATATGCGATTACATTTCCTAAATCTACACAGACGAGGGTGTCTTTGGTACTTTCTGCTTCTGGTTCACACTAGGCTGTTTTTTTTGTGTTTTTTTTTTTTTTTCACCATTAAGAGCCAGAGACATATTAACCCTTAGCAAACTGTTTCTTTATCTGTTTTTGTTTGTTTGTTTTTTGGGTGCTTTTTTTGTTTTTTTTTGTTTTTCTTTAATGTTACTACAGTAGGTATTTACATTTCAAACTCCGGGGAAAAAAAAACAAAACAGAATTGTCTATTTCAGCCAGTCCATGGAACTTTGCCTAATAATACACAATATTTACAGGAATCCGGCAGAATCCATCTCTCAGAACCTAAACCAAAACCAAAATCCTACGTTTATTTTCAGAATGAATTCTGACAACAAAGTAATAGTCAAGTCCTTTTACAATAGAAACACAAAATCAGTTAATGCTATTGTTTGATCTTTAGAAAAGGAAATTAGAAAAGGAAGACCTGGCTTTGGGCCCATAAAAAGTAGCAGATGATAAAGTCTTGATTGAGATACCCGTCCTGAGTAGAAAACGTCTTCGTCAGGTCAATGCAATGATTTCAATGAAGGTTTGAAATAGATGTGGAAACTTGAGTAATCCAAAGCTCCTGGAAAGATAAGGAAAACAGAAGAAAAAAGTCTTGCAGAAGAATGAGGAAAGAGACATAACATAAAAATACACAGGAAAAAAATTATTATTCCTTACCTGTGTGTGTGTGTGTGTGTGTGTGTGTGTGTGTGTATTCAAGCCTTTGTCAAAACCAAGTTGGAAAACCATAAAAGTCTTTGAATGATAAACTTTAATTAACACATATGTAAATTTCACATAATGATATTTCTTTATACCAAATTCATAGTGTCTGAAAATGACCCTGGTTAAAACTGACAAAAGGTCAAATAAAAAGCCAATGAAAACAAATGTGTTAGCAAATTGTACTTTCTAATCCCATATAAAAATAAGGAGAACCCAGATTTAAGGTGGTCTTTAACCTCGACAGTAAGGGCAGGATTCTAGGTGAATTTTTAAAGGAGAAGGTGAATTTTGGAGAATGAAGAGAAATCAGAATTCACTATGAATGGGTCAAGTCCAGACAGTTTAATTTCCACTTTGGACAAGCCTGTTAGACAAGCAGTCAGGGAAGAGGTGAAGGGGTGAGCAAAGCGAATATGACCTTCCCCAAAGCATGTGACAGTGCGTAACATGTGGCTCTGTAGACAAGATAGAGACCTGTGGACCGAAAGCTAAAATAATTAAATGAGTTAGTAGCTGAAGGAGAACAAAGGATACAAAGGATGCTGACTGATGTCCCTTTGCAGAATAGTTTCTTTAGAGGCATATTCTTCATTCTCAGCCTAATCCTGTTAGCTTTGTTATCAGTGACTTTGGTACATGGAGAAAGCATTCTCACACAGTTGCAGGTAACCTGAAAGTTGGAAGGATGGGAAATGTGCTGAATGATAGACACAGAGTACAATTAGTTGTTGGATATCTGTCCCCGTTTTTAAAAATCCAATAGTTTCTTTGCTATTTCTAAAAATGTTGTGAGACTCTTACTCAAAGAGCAAGAGGCTTTCATGAAGAGCTACTTGCATGTCTTATAATTTCATGGTTAAATCTGCCTTGAAGCTGAGATGGCTTATATCTCTCATTCACCTTTATTTAGCCATTTATTCCAATGGAATTCTATTACAGTCTATGGCCTAGCTATGTAAGTTGAATATGAAAGCTCTTGCAAAACCTATATTTTCATTCCACCCCCAAGAATGAAGATTAATTGGGTTGAACTCCAGATAGACAAGATACTTTCAAGTAGTGTACAACATTTGAATTTCGATTCCTTATTGTTTTTGTCATAATGATTTAAAACTCTTAGATTAATTGCATGCATAATCATCTACTAAAGAGAAAAATGTGTTTCCATGTGCTAATGAAACATTTTATGAGCGTGAACCTGGAGTGATCTTTAAAGTGACTTAATTACTGCCTGAAAAAATGGCATAATGTTACTAATGACACAGCTCAAATTATCTCTGACATATATTCTCCAAAACCCGTCACTTCAGCACTTTCAATTGCCAAAGGTACGTTCTGCAGTCAGAGCACTCAGGCAGGCACAGCAGAAGGCCATGATGCTCAGAGTGAGAAATGCCAAAGAGCTGTGTGAGACCCACCGCACCCCTGCCATACCAAAGCTGGAGCTGACTACTGGCTGCAGATTAACTCCACTGCAAGTACCTGCCCCACCCCCATCCTTGGATAGCCTTTGTTACAGATTTATATTTTATGTTTTCATTCCAAAATGTATATATTTTTGCAAGCCATATTTAATTTTTCTCAAAGATGTGCTAAAAACAAAATAAAACACTGATAATATATTTTGAAATAAAATATCCAAGTCCAAATCTTCTCTGCCAAAACCTGAAATTGGAACACATAAGAATCCAACTGAATGTTTGTACAAGCTCTGAAACTTATATAAAGTTAGGCGAAGCAACTCAACCCATCTAGCAGGATGTTTTGTTATTGGGGAATTTGGTGCCCAAAGCAAAGTTGTTTTTCCTCAAACACCAATATGGGACGTTCATTCGAGTATAAAAATCTGGAATTGGTCTGCTTGTCAGTACCCGTCAAAGTATGAGCATGAGGCTCTGTTCACGTTACCCTTCCTGCTTAAAACCACTGCTCTTAGGATGAAGATCAAAACCCTCCATACGCCTGCAACACCACAGCACCGCCCCCCCACCCCGACCTGCCTCTCCCTATCTTTGTTTGCCGCCTTTCCCTGCCCTTTGCCTGCTGTAACTTTCTCCAACACATCACACTCCTTTTCCTTCTGAGGCTCTGTACGTGATATTCCCTCTCCCTTGATGTTCCCGTCTCATAAGCATAGTTTAAGATTAAGCTCACAGTGCATATCCTTAGGAAGGAGTCTCTCGAATTTCACAGTGGCTCACTTGCCCCACTGAACACTCTCAACATTGCCTGTACCTTCCCTTTGTGATGCTGATCACTGTTTACAATTATACGCTTGTGTGCTCAGTCGGTTTATTTGCTCACCACTGTGAGCATGTAAATGTCTGACATAGAGAAGTCATTCACTAAATACATGGAGAGGGAAGACTATTTGGACATGTTATTTGTCCATTTCTGAAGGGACTCTATATTCTCTCCTGGGATCAAGTCAGACCACCCCAAGACTGTGCAGGGGTATGATATTCTTGGCTTTTTTGGAGGTTGCCAAAAGGAATTTTTCAGAGAGAATGCTTCTGCCGTCATCTGTGAGGGAGCTTCACTGGAATGACATGTTGTCTCTCCAGGGAAGGAGGGAGAGCTAGCTTTCCTGTTGAGTTTAGGGCAAGGTACCGGGTATGTGTAGCCCTGCACTCTCCCTGCCCTTTCTCTTGGAAGTTACCTTGTCTACAGAAAACAGACATTCCACGCTGTCTCTTTGGGTATCTCACAGGGACAGATCCCCACATGCTAGCCCTGTGATGGCCCAGCACTTCCTATGACTAGCTACATAAGCCTGTCAGGTTTCAGGGTTCAGTACTAGGAACACAGCTTATCTGTAGATAAAAGCCACATTCTCCAAAATTATATTTGTCATTAATACAAGTAATATTTTGTCTCTCTGATTCAATCTTGAT
The DNA here is from genome assembly GCF_004115265.2 of Rhinolophus ferrumequinum. Taxonomy (NCBI): domain Eukaryota; kingdom Metazoa; phylum Chordata; class Mammalia; order Chiroptera; family Rhinolophidae; genus Rhinolophus; species Rhinolophus ferrumequinum. The sequence continues at coordinate 1,432,242 of NC_046288.1, read as the reverse complement.
GCCAGAATTCGACAATTCATTACTTGAGCCACCTCCTAGCCATCAGAAACAACTTAAGAAATCTTCTTCTACATTTATTATAAAATAGGACTGAAGCTAAATATAATTCCCATGGTATCACCAGTCACCATATATAGAATTCTAATTTACAAGTTCTTCTCAGAATTTAGCGTGAGGAAAATGTTTCTCCTCCTAAGGAGCTGGTGGTACCCCTTCTCCTTTCTAATAAAGAGAATTATGAAACGAGTCCAAGATGCCAGCAAGTCCAAGACCTAATATGAAGTTAAACCAGGGCAGTCAGATTGACCTCAGTGAGCATATGTGCACCCGTTTTACCCTGATGCTGTGTTCCGATTTAGTCATGTAGCTTTATTTACTTATTTTTGTATTGTATGCCACAACTTCCTCAAGTTATATTTCGAAAAGGATAGGTACACCCATGGTTTAAAAACATGAGATAACATGAGTTGGCAACCAAAGAAACGCCAAGGAAGATTTATTGAGTGCGACCTAAGAGCTATGCTAAGAACTTTACATCCATTACCTTATTTAATCCTCATTATAACACAGCAGTTTAATACCATTATTATGACTCCTATTGAAGAGGTGAATAAACCGAGGTGTGGGTGGGTCTGTTTGCTCGAGGTCATACTGCTCATGTAATGGATTTGAACACACTTGACTCCAGAACCTGAACTCTGAACTGCTATCCCATACCATCGTGAACTTGGAAGAAGATTCAGCCTTAATGATACTTATTTTAGTGTCTAACTGTAGGAGAAGTCACCATTACCTAATTCATTCTTTTGGACTCACCTCACCTTTACGACTTAAGCTAGATTACGCTTGGGGCAGTCACTTGGAAAATGAAGGCACAAAGTGTTATGTTATTAACTAGACTTTGTATTAGGTTGGTGCAAAAGTAATCGCGGTGTTTGCAATTACTTTTAGCTTTTGAAACTGCAATTACTTTTGCACCAACCTAATAATTTTTTAACTGTCACAATCTAGTTTTAGGCAATGACTCTCTCAAATTATCAGAATCCAAAATTCCATTGATATGAAAGGATAAGAAAACAGACTCATTTCAGGGACTTAAAACAGAACCCGTGAGTTCTGGAGGTATGACCAACCAGCCCCTCTACATTTTCTCAGACTTGGGACTAGGCAATATATTTGACATGACAGAGCAGGAAACAAACAGACGGGGACCTGTCCTTATATTCAAGTGGTGGGATGGAGTGGTAGAGGGGAAGGAAGACAGATAACGTACAAACAAATAAGTAAATATATAGTTTATCCACCTATAAGCTCTATAGGAGAAAAATAAACTCGAATAAGGGTGATTTAGAGTAGCAGGCTAGGAGAAGGGGGTACTGTTTATGTAGCTTGGATAGGGAAGGTCTGACTAGTGAAGTGTCATTTAATCACAGTGGCCAAGGAAGAGAGTGAGCCATGTGCTAATGAGGAAGGAACATTCTAGAGAGAGAGGGAAATAAAGTTCTGAGACGGACTTGGTGTTTCCAAGGACCAGCGAGGAGATCAGGGGAAAAAAGGGAAGAGTGGCAGAAGATATGCTACAAGAGGAGATAAAGGGACCAGACCATGCAGTGATCTAGACATCATTTAAAGGACCCCGGAAGGATATTGGCTTTATTTTACGTTAGATAGGAAGCCACAGGATCCCATGAGTCATGATCGGACTTCTTACAAGGATCACTCTGGCAGTTGTGTTGTGAGTAGAATGTTGGGGAAGTGGGGGTAAGGGTGACACATGGGCACCTGTCGTGAGTTGACTGCAATGAGCCAAGAGGAGGTGAACATGGTCACAGCAAAAGGCCAGAGCTGTCGCATTCCGCAGAAGTCGTGAAGGAAGAACAAGTGGAGGAATCCACTGCTGTGTGCCTGAAGCCCTGGAAGGGACAGTTGCGGTTTAATGTGACAGGCAACATTGTGGGAGAAATGGAAAGTGTGGGTGAGAGACTCGGGAGTTCAGTTCCAGGCCCCGAAACCAAGTGGAGATGTCTAGCAGGCACTAAATATATGAGTCTGGAACTCAGGAGAGATGATTAATTTTATAAGCATTTATGCCATGAATGATGACCTGAATTGTATAAAGATGAATGCATGCCTTGGCAGTAATGCATGCTTATCTGTGTGAGAAAGTTTTTCAATAGCAAACTGAAAGCTTTAGAAGCCGCTAACCTGTGAGCGCCCTGAGGGCACTGACTTTGTTCTTCTCCTCTTTTCCCAGCACAGCCTGCACAACTCCTGCACACAGGATGAGCTATGTAAACATCTATAGGACTAAACCGAGCAAAAAAGAATTTATGTTTAAATCCCGATTCACAGTAAACCCAATCAGCCAAACCCCTGGGGTTTGGGTGGCTTTTTGTTTGTTTGTTTTGCTAAACTTACTTAAAATTAATCTCTTAACCAATTCAGCTCATGTTTTCCAGCCCATGTTTTTCAGACTTCCAAAACTGTATTGTAACTTGGGTAACAATTTTTCACTAAAAGTGGGAAGAACACTTCTACGGGCTTCAGAAAAACTCCACTGCAATGAATGCATATGCTCAGTTTCTTCTTTTTAAGCAGATTTTGTTTTAGTGTATACTGTGTTTTGACATAGCAATACTATAAGAGACTAAACATAGAAATTTTAAAAACGATCTCTACCCTCAAGAGATGCTATGATCTAATAGACCTAGTGAAATCAATTGAACTACATCATAGCACAATTCATTCCTCAACGTGGCTGCTTATATTCCCCCCGCCGACCAATATCTTACATCACTTTCATGGTATCTCATAAAGTAGCAGTGAGACAGTAAGAAAGGAGTACCCAGGAAGAAATAAGAAGAGAGTCTCCAGGAGGAAAATATAATAGCTACCCTATTTAGCGATACATCAGACCTTGTTTGCAAAATCCTTTCCAGTTCATGACAAGACAGAGCTAGCTTTTCGAAAATAAGAGGAGACTCATTTCTTTCTTTTTGTTTCCCTCCCCTCTTCTTCCACTTCCCCCTCCCCCACTCTGGTTCAAGCCATTGTTTCTCAGTCTAGTTGTGTAGGACACAGCTCCCTGGCCCATGCTGGTATTATGAGACTTGCGCTCCCCCAGGCTGAGGCAGTCGGTCGGTCGCCAGTCGTCAGTCAGGATGGCACAACTCTTGCCGGCTGCCTGCCACTCATGCTGGCAGCTCTTGGCGGCACACACAGCCGCAGCTCACGCCTATCTCTGGATGCTCATGGTAGCTCAGCTCCAGGGAGAGCTGTTGTTCACAATCTTAGCTGGAGAGGGCGCATCTCACTGGCCTATGTGGGAATCAAACTGGCAACCTTGGCATTAGGAGTATGGCGCTCCAACAACCTGAGCCACTGGGGCCAGCCTGAATCATTTCTTCAATGCCATGACATTACGCACACTATTGGCGTATGGATATAATTCCCTTGTCCTTGAGTTGAGTTTCCAAGGTGCTTTTGGTCTGAAGTCTTTTGAATCAAATGTTGGCTGTCCATCTCTAGCTCCTGCATCTGCCTGTGCCCAGGACACATCCTAGGAAAGGAAGGTCCATGGTCAGCGTCTTATAACAGACAGTCATTTCTAAATCTTTAGTGATCCTTTTCTCTAAAAGATAAAATTCTTCTTAAAATGATGCAACTGGTGTAACTGGTAATATTCAAATGTCAAGAAGTATTTATATGCTCAACTAAATCTTCCTGTTTGTGACCAATGTGGCAGCAGCTGAGTGTGTTTCCCAGCCACACCAGCCTAGCTCAGGGCAATTACATTCTTTCCATTGAAGCTTGTGTAGATAAGAAGCCATCAGCAGGAGAACATGGGGCCCAGACATTGTGGTCTCCACAGACATCATGCCAGTTCATCCCCTTTCTGCCTGCAGACAGGAAGCTACATTCATCCTGCAGCCTGAAGCTATGGGATTCCTGTCGTAAGACGGAATCCCTTGCCAATCATTGGCAACTGTCCCTGGAAGCATAATGAAGTGGATTCTTTTACTCTCATACCTTGGGGACCAGACACTTTGTTGTCTTTCTAATAGGATCTGACCTCAAGAACAGAAATCACAGCCAACTATTTGCTGAAATAAAAATTCTTTACCGTAGCCTTGAATAATTTTTCTAGTTAGGTAGCTACATAGAGAAATGGAAAGTGCCCTGGACTAGGACCCCAGTGATAGGGCGACTTAGCTTGTTTCCGCCTGCTCTCTGCCTGACATTGTCTAAGTCGCTTACAGTTCAGGGTCGGACTAGATAACCTCACAGGCCCTCGAGATCCAGTGCCTTTGATTCCATAAAATGTGTGCACACATTTTATGTGGGTCCAGGCAAACGGCCTTGGGGAAGAGTCCAGCAGCATCACGAATATCGGGGCTTCTTCTCCAATTATATGGGAAGCCTTTTGCTTGTTTTGGTTCCTTTTATGTCTAAAGCAAGGTAGCACATGCCCCGTGTGAAAACTTTGGAAAACGTAGAGGAGTTTAAAGATGCAGATAAACACCTGAAAAGCCATGATTTCAAAGCTACTACTGATACAATATGGGCAATATCTTTCCAATATTCATTCTACACTTATGCTTTCTTGCTGAGATCACACTATATGTGCTATCTGCGTGTCCTGCTTTCTAAGCTTAATATTGCATTCCTTAAATAAATGTGTTTCTAATGTCAGCTGAGTACCTGCACTAGATAGACTCTGGGAAACATGATTGAAAAGGTATGTGCTACTTCAGGGAGTTCAAGACCCAGCTTTTTCCATATCATCAAGAACTTTCCATAATCATAATTTCTCATGGCTACATCTTACTTTCAAAAAAATCTGTATGTGTCATTTCATTCTGTGTTGCGCAAGAGGAGATAATCCAGCTCATGAGAAAGAAAAGAGAAAAGGGGGAGAAGGTAAGAGGGGTGAGGTGAAAGAGTAGAAAGCCAGAAAATGAGATGGAAGAGAAAGAGGAAATCCAAAAGAGGAGAAATAAAGAGCAGAAGCAGGGAAGGTGATCAGATTTAAGAACAACTGCTCTGAGCCCAGAATTCACTGGGTGATTTTGCACATAGCGTGAAGAACACAGGCTCTAGTGCCCCGCCGGTGACGAGCTGTGAGCTCTTCGGCAGATTCCTTAGTGCTTCTGGGCCCATTTCCTTGTGTGGAAAATGGGGATAATAAGCCTCCTCTTCTAGAGTGATAATAAGGATTAAATGAGGTAATATATGCAAAACATATAGTACCTAAACACTCAACACACGATATTATTAGACTTTATTTATTACCCTCATATTTCAATATTGCATAAGACATTGGACCAATTGAAGGGAGATGGAGGGACCAGATGAATAAATAAAAAGTCTGATTTGTTGATTTATTTACTGCAGTTATCCCTCCTAATCAACACAACTACATGTATGGGCCTGAAAAAGGTGACACTGCAAATAGTTCAATGAAAGAAGTTATCCAAAGTTGTGGACAGAGAAACCAGTAAGGGACAGGGGAGCGCCCCTGAGGCTAGCAACAGTGGGATATCATTGCCACCTCTACGCCTAAAAAACAAGGATAGACGTAGTTACAGAACCCAACAGGAGTCATAGAATCACAGAATAGGAGCTGTAGCTTTTGGCTGAGGAAGGCAGCCACGGTATGAGCTACCGCTAGGGGCTACCACTGGCTGAAACCACGTGGAAGTCGAAAGCAATCAATGCCCCAGTCCATGCCAGTCTACAGAAATCAGCTTCCAGGGTTCCGAGATGGGCACAGAAATGTAGAGGGAGGATCTGGAAGGGGACTGGAGAAAGTGCTGCACACCAACAGATTTCTAACACATAAAATGCTAGCTATCCCTTGGCATTTGTGAATTTACCCATCCGGATGCGTTTGTGCTGGTATTTAATGTGCAGACCATGCTGATGGAGACCACCTGCCCACAGCTGCTGCTGCCTGAGCATCACGGCACGCCACATGCCTCCTCCCTGTGCACATCTGCACAGGCTGCAAGCCCCCCGGATCCAGGACCACAATGCTAAGAGCTACTGTGTTTCCCCGAGAATAAGACTTAGCTGGACAATCAGCTTTAATGTGTCTTTTGGAGCAAAAATTAATATAAGACCCAGTCTTATTTTACTATAATGTAAGACCGGGTCTATATTATAATATAATATAATATAATATAATATAATATAATATAATATAATATAATATAATATAATATAATACCGGATCTTATGTTAATTTTTACTCCAAAAGACACATTAGAGCTGATTGTCCGGCCAGGCCTTATTTTCGGGGAAACAGGGTATCAGCTCACAGGAAAACCATACATCCTCAAAATAATTGAAACTTAACATTCAACTAAACCAATAAAGCATGTGTTTATTAACATTTTATGCCTCTGTTTATAATAAAAGGAATTGTATTTTGTAGGCACTTCTCTTAGGTCTATGGTGAGAATGTGTTTTGCGGTTAACACCACTGGCGGAGGGTTGGAATTGGAAGGGGCTCCTACAGAGAGAAGTGTCAGGTTTAACATTTACTGGTGTGTAACACGATGATACAAACTAGTGCCTGGCAATATACTAGTTTTCTCAGTTCCTTTCTGACTGAGAAAGTGGCAGTGGTCTGGTTGAAGCGGGCATGAAACAGGCAGAGGAACAGGCATTAAATTAAATTCATTTGGGGGCATGTAAAGCAGTCATTTCTCTCATCCCTGTGCCAGGTGACAAGCTCTCTACCACTTTCCTAAAATACCGTGTTTCCCCAAAAATAAGGCCTAACCAGAAAATAAGCCCTAGCATGATTTTTCAGGATGACATCCCCTGAACATAAGTCCTAATGCATCTTTGGAGCAAAAATTAATATAAGACCAGGTCTTATTTTCAGGGAAACATGGTAGCAAAGAAAAATCATGGCTATGGATCACAACAAGAACACAGTGAAGCAGTGGAATTTCTGTAGTCATGACATTGATTTAGTATTATAAGAACATGTACTTGTATTTGAGAATTACTTTGTTTATACATTTACTGTAGACCAAATGTTCTTATTTTTTAAAAAATATTAATATATATTTAGGTTTTTAAAACAAACTCAAAACTCTGGAAAGTTACCTTTGAATTAAGAAGTCTGTTGTCAATTTAGAGAGGGTTCAGGGGAGCTGTGCATTTCAGGAGCTTGTTTTAATGAATTATGTTTGTTTGTTTGTTTGTTTGTTCCTGTTTTATTTCATTTATATATTTATTGCCAACACCAGTAGCCCTGCCATCTGTGAGGCCCTGCTCCTTAATTTCCAGTTCGGATAGAAATAAAAGATAACAGATTTGGTAGAAAGCACACATCGTAAAAGATAAGGCACAGAGGAGGTTTCTCCCTTCTCCCACTGCCGGCTGCCCTCCAGGGGCGGCAGATAGGCATCAGGACTTCTGGTGTGTGGGTGTTGTGTTCCGAGATAAGGCCAGGCCATCAGCTCTGCGCTGATGCAGGAATGAGTGGAATTTAACCATTTTACGTATTACTGGGATTTCAAGTAACTTTGCTCCAAGTTTATTAAATTTCCAGAATGTTCTCTAAGTCACACTGAACGTGAACTTTTTTATCTAAGGCTTTCTGATTGGTTATTAATTCCACAAATTCCTGGGTGACCTTTCCTTATTTTGTCCCCAGGCTCTTTGTTATCAAGAATAATTCACTGACTATATATACCATTATTAAAGGAAGCTTTGGGCTTCAGCATCAAATTCTAATCACAATTCTTAGGATCTTTTAAAAAGTTAATTATATGTGCCACAAATGGCAATGGGTTTAAGAACCCCACCAATATGTGCCACTGATCTAAGAATGTGATTCACGATGGGCAAACTGGTTTAATCTAAATACTTCTGCAGATTCTTTTCCTCTTTCCCAGGGCTTTACCCATAATTGAAACCCAAATGTTTATTTTTAAAGCTTTAGAGCAATTTGGTTGGCTTTCTTTGACTGCATTTTTCCAGGCCTTTGGAATTTGTAATATCAGATATTAGAGTACTAATATCATTATCAGAAAGTCAGACTCCATGACATTTTATACCTCACCAGGAGACTGCTAGAACCAGCATCTCTTGGTAGACGTGCTTAAATGAGCCCTTTGCTCTGTTTTTCGTACCCAGAAACACATACTGGGTACTAGCCTCAAGCAAAGAACTCTGTCTGCTCTGTTGTCACTTGGAAATCTCTTGGGGAAAAAAAAAAATGAAACTTTGGTGGTGTTTTTCTGCTCTCCATGCCAGGAACAAGTACAGCAGAGAATCAGATCAGAAGGTAGATTTTCATCAAGAAGTGAAATTCCAAATGGCCTTTCTGCTTTTCTCAATTTGGCATTTTTATGCACAAGAATACAAAGAATATGTGGAGATAATTTTCCCAAGTGACTAATGATTTGTGATTGACCTGTGGATTTTTATCTCAAATAACCCGTAAGTTTCAATGTAATTAGAACTTTGTTTTGTCTTTTTTAAAATAACTTACACTCTTCCTTCTTCCAGAAAATGTTTTAGGCAGGTTTCAAAAAAATGTGCAATCACAATAAGGTTGTTAAAATAGAAAATCAGAAAGTATATACAAGGGGAGATTTAAAATAGTTACTATAACTTAACATTAAATTTAATTCTGAGCTTCCTGGCAGTTTAGGGAAAGAGGACACAATGGGTTACGTTGTTTTCAGCATCTGATGAAAGGGAGAATTTCACTGAGAAGATACTTGCTTTTCCTGTTACTAAATTTTAAGAGCCTGTTTATCCAACTGGCTCTTACATGTTTTACAAAAAAAAGAAAAAGAAAAAAAGCATAAAAAAGCCTTTTCTCATCCCCAAACAAAATTTGGGAGCACAATGCTAAAAGTTCACCCAAAGAAAGTAAAGCACTGCCACCAGTGGGGATGGGACTAATGATATCAGTGTGTTTTTAAAATCATCTCAAGACAGCATGTATTCCAGATTTAAGTTTCCTACAAGATAAAACATCCTTAACATTGCTTTTTAAATGTATGTAACTATTGATTTTCCTTTGCTTGAATTAAAAAATGACAAAAATAATGGCATTTAACTTTCTGAATTGGTATATTTTAGAAATTCTGAGAAGACTAAGAATTCTAAAATAAAGGTACACGAACTCCCCCAAATGTGCTTAATTTAATATGTAAATAAGTGTTCTTTTATATTATTATAGCTCGTCCCTGGAACTATTTTTTTCTTTGGTCTCCTTTATTCTTTAAGAATGTAATGAAATAATGAAAAGCATTATCCAGGATTTATTGACATAAAAAAGGGAAGTGCTAAACCTATGAGTGGTTAGAGGAGTTTGGTGACCCAGCAGTGCTCCATGTCATAGGGGAACCATCATTTCTATTCAGCAGGGATGCATGATAGATATCTAGGGATCAAGATGCTTTCCAGTGAGCTCAAGCTAAGCCCTGGGGAGAAAAGTGACTGGGTCCTCCAAAATTAACTTAATTGGCATTGTGGGAAAACTTCTTTTTCACATATCAGCCCACACTGTGTACTTATGACTGTAATTGAGAGAGCTAAAGACGGGGCGTGGTTTTGTACCACAATTTCCGTGAGCCACCATCTTGTAGAACAAAGTCTCTCAGAGAAAGTTACCACAGCAACATTATACCAGCACTGAGCTCTAAGGAATACATGAATTCATAAAAAGAAGGATGTGTTGCTTTTAGTTGCATACATAATTAATTAAATTATTCCATTGTTTATCTCCTTGGTCTCTTCTATATGTATTCAGAGCTGACTCATTTTAATATTTCTTTGTCTTACTTCTAAGAACAGTCATTCTTCTATTTGTTTAGGTAATGTCTTACTACATTTTGACTTCCATACATTCACAACATTTTGAAAATTGTTGAAAGCTTTATTTAAGCATTTATTCTTTCAACTATTTATTAAATAAACTTTTAAAAATATCCAACAAATACTAATTTCTGGAGACTTTGCTACCTTTCCTTCACTCCATTTTATGACCACTGGTTATTCTTCCTTGATCTTTCTTAGCTGTGCTTGATGTTTTCAAGTGCACTATCATGTTTTCCTTCACTGAATTTCACTCATTATTTTGCTAGTTTAGTGGTCATACTATAAAATTAAGTACTAAGGCTTTCTCTACCATTCAACATTTTGACTCTTTATGGGTGGAGCATATTAATTTGCTACATGAAATTTGGATTTTAAAAATGTTCATTTACATTGAAACTAAACCCAAAGGCGTATCCATCATATAAGCACTGGCAGTACCACCTTTGCCTCAGTGCCTTCACTGCGTCACCCACGCATTTTGTTCTGATTTTCAAAGACAGCAGGAGAGAGACTGACTCACAGGCTAGAGAGACTCAGATTGGCTTGTGTTTAATTCTGGTGTAGTAAAGAGAGAGCAAAACCCTTGTTTTTATAGAAGGTACCAGTAGAATTGTTAGGAAGAGAAGTGTCATCATGCATGAAAATATTTTGATGACCTCTCTGGATGTGAAAGAACACCCCACTACATCAGGATATGGCTGCTATGTTCTGCCTGAATTTCTGACGCACAGAATCGTGATTATATTAATAACAAATTGTTATTTTAAAGGCATTATGCTTTAGGGGAATTTGTGATGCAGCAATAGGTAACTGGAACAGCAATGTGTAAAGTTTAATTTCCAGTATTGTTTGAGGTAGAGTAAGGATTAAGTGGTTGCTAAATCTATCTTCAATACATATTCCAAGTTTTTTAAAAAATTCACATAACTCACTCAGTTTCCAGAATATCAGGCAGCAAGTCTAGTTGAGAGAATGTGGGTGAACTATGGAAGCAGATCCACTTGGTGCTAATGCCAGCTCATCTACTTATTAATTCTAGAATCTTGGAAATCTGAAGACATGTGTAAAGTAGCTGATGTAGACCAGGTACTGGACAGATGCCAATCCTCAGCCCCCTTCATCTCTTTTCCTTCACACGTCGTTGCCATGTTAGAGGTAAGAGGTGTGGATGAGTGCGATTTTTTTTTTTTCTTGAGTCAAAGTGACAAGGAATTCAAATCTGTGCATTGGGCATGCAGCTTTAGAAAAATCACTTAAAATCTGAATCTCAATTTTCTCAATAAATGAAATCATTTATGTCAAGGGGCCAGCACAGTTCCTGGCACAGAATAAGTGCTCAACAAATTAAAGTTACTATTGACATCATTATTATGATTCATGTCAAAATCAAATGTTTATACGATTATACTACGAGGTCAATCCTATGTTTAATCATACTTTGGGGGAGGAGCAAAGGACATTTCAATTATTTTATATCTTTTCAGTCATGTGTTTCTATTTCTTCTAAAGTAAAGAGATTAATATATGCTTCAGTAGCTTCCAGCTAGCTGGAAACTACCATCTCTTACGCAGGTAAGTTTTATGATGTCTATAATATAAACACGGTTGTGGAGTTTATCTCCAACTGTTTTAAATCAACTGTGTGAATCAACTGTTTTAAAAAAGCATTCACTCCACTTTCATAAGCACTTTTATGCCTATTTTTATCTAATGTAACCACACTGACCATTCTTATCTCGACATCTGAGTTCAAACCTGCAAACATGTTTCTTTTTCAAGTCAGGACAGTCAAGGGACTCCTAGGACATGTATCTCTACAGAGAGCCACATTTCCTCTCTATAAAAAAAATGGGGGGTGGGGGGCGGAATTGAATTAGGATGGATGAATAAAGACCATGGAAGTCTGGAATCTTTTGGGGGCCTGAGTATCTCTTACTATTAACCCTTTTGAATAGAGCCAATTGCTATGTTTTCTAAAAGCTTAAGAAATCTTGTCATTGGCAGAAATAAATCATTGAACAGAAAAATCTTCTTCCTTCTGTGTTTTTCGGACTTATGCCGGTGCTGCACGGGGGCATAGCTAAATCTTTTGGGGAAGAGTGTGGGGTCAGTATGACATCTTTTGCTCCATTTATTGCAAGGATTGATTGCATTCTTGCTTTTTTCTCACCATTCTACATGCATCCTTTTTAAATCTATATGCTTGGTGGAAGAAGACAACCTTCTCCAGGGAAATTGGAGGATGTTTATCAGAGGACATAGTCAGAGATATACAAGTCCCTGTGATCCTTTGCTAGAACATTCAAACAAACTCCACAAAAGCTCTGTGCACACAAGCAAATGATAGACTTGGAAAGTGAAGCATGTATAGTGTATGGCACACAGTAGGTCAGTTCTTAGCAAATGTTGGTTCTCTTCGCTACTTACTACAATTCCCGTACTGTACATGTTTCATGCTACTTAATACTCAGAGCAATAGATTGAGAACTCTGGAGTAAGAAAGAGCTGTTTGTGTACCAGCTTTATGAACACTGTAAGTTCCAATTCTCCCATCCGTAGAATAAGGGAATTGTCAAGGTAGAATGAAATAACGCATGTAAAGTTTTTTAGCACAGTATCTGGCACATAGTAAGCACTCCATAAACATTAGCTAAAAGTTACAAGTTAAATATTATTACCTCCACTTGAAAAGTGAGGAAATAGGGATTCAAAGAGTTTTACTAAGTCATCCAGGTTATACGTCTAGTTGGGAATGGGGGAAGGAGGACAGAATTTTGACTGTAATCCAAGTCTTTATGACTCCAAAACCTTATACTGAATCTGGGTTGTGTTTTGAGATCTGTTACCCACTGAGATAAGAGCGAGGCCAACCCATCTCTCTATCCACCAGCTGGAATGAAAAGTGCTTCCTACGACACAGCGAGAACCTGGGAATTGATATTTATTTTTGCTTTCTCACTCCTTTTCCTAACCTGAAATACTGGAAACTCCATATTATTTCACTGCTTAGTGATGGGATCACAATTTGTTAACTCAGAGGGAGGACACATCACCCTGAAGGTAGCTTTGTATGGATAGTACCTCTCTTTCCTGTCTTCTTAGGAAATTTAACAAGACTAGTAAGGAAAAAGCAAGCAAGAAAGACTGTATTAGTCAAACTTTGCTTTAAACCCATGTTGACTACTGTGAGTCTAATGTATAGGAGTCCTTAATTGGATAAAAGCAAAAAGCTCACTCTGAATTTCCATCAAATGCCTTTTGAAAGCAACAATGGGATGGGCTTAACCATACATGAGTCAGTAACATTTGGTTAATATTTCCAGGGAATTAGCCAGGGATTTAAAATATTAGACGAAGAGAGGCTTAGTAACCAGTGTTCTGGGTTTCATCAAAAGCTTTCCAACCAGTTAGACCCTGGGCTTTGCCTTGCCCTGAGATAGTCCATTAAATGTGCTGCCTAGCCCCAGGTGACACGGTCCTCATGGTTAAAGGCACAATTTCTTGTTCAGACGTCATCCCCACTGCCACATCATCCCCTCAGCATGAGACAATGGGAAGAGAATCATGCTGGAGCCACCCTTCTCCTTTTTGTGAGAGGCAGCTCAGAGTCTCATTAGACTTGAGCGCAAGACCACCAGTTCCCTGAAGGCATCTTTTGTTGATCTTGCTGTTTAAAGACAAAATTATCTTGGAACAAATTTTTTTCTATATTTAGGTACATTGTTGATTGTGAGACCGGAGTCTCCAGTGCTCATTTCACAAACATACCAGTGAGTGTCTCAAGAGACAAACGGATTGATATTCTTGCCATGGGCAGTTTATGGTGAGCTCAAATGTCTCTTGAAGATCCTGACAACTATGAGGTTGGAGTTTGTGGGGGCAGAGGGGGAGAGTATAGAACTAACCTGGGAATCTATGGGCTCTCTGGGTGTCCCTGGTTTTTTACTATCAGCTCTCCAGGAAAATTTTGAGCTTCAGTAAGCTCTGAGTCCCTTCTCAATATAGATGAAGAAAGCCTCTAGACAGGGCTCTGGCTTCATGGCGCCCCTGTGCCCAGGGTCCACCCCACTGGCCCCAGGTCGTCACTGCACTCCTGCCTGCAGAGGCCCTTGTGGAGGTCTGATCTGCTTGACCAGCCACCCTGGTCCCACTGCAGAAAGAAGGAGGACAAGACATTACTTCGAAAATAAAGGGAATGGGAAAGACAACATCACCTCTCCAACTCTCTAATTCATGTCTCTCTTAAAGTTTTATTTAATCTCGAGCCTCATTTATTCCATCTTGGCCCAGCCTGTTTATTTCCATGATTCAGGAGAAGCAGCAAAGAGCTCATCTGTCATCCAAGCACAGGCTGAGCTGCAGTGGCCCTGGGAGGAAGCCCCGATTCAGCTCCTGCTCTGTAGGGGCCCTGGCTCGGGGCCCAAGCCAATCGTGGCCACTTTGTTTCCTTGCCAGGCCCTGCGAGTTCAGACTTTGTTGTAATTTACAGGCAAAGCTCCTGCCCCCTGTCCACATCCTAACGCTCAAACTTGATCTCCCCGTCCGTTCCCCGCAACTCCATATACCACGATAAGGGAGCTGAAACTACAGAAAGATTCCAGCCTGAAAATTCAGCTCTCACTCTGACACCCCAACACACTGTGCATTCAAAGGGAAAATGTCCACCCGTCCTGACACCCTTTCTTCAGCAATCACCCTATGTGTCAGGAACAGGCTGTCCAGACGACCAGGATTGCAATATTTTGAGAACACAGCACTTTATGGAGGAAAATTCCAACCTGTAACAGGATTCCCTGTTATACTCCCACAGCCAGTTGCCTTTTGAGATGAAGCATCTAAGCTTTAAGGCAAATCTGCGAGTTCAAGCATGATTAAAACTTTGAATAAAACCTGGAGATGACAACTTTAATTATTAGGAGGATGCGTCACTTTTATATTATATTCAACAGTACTTAAATCCAATTACAACAAACCAGCTTGCACTGCTTTCCTTCAAAGCTATTTCCACAAGTTAACAGACAAACCACCTTGTAACCTCATCAAAAGAAAGGAGAGGCCTTCCTGCAGTCAGCTGAGCCTTGGTCCTGCACGTCCCACGCTGCACAAGCACCTGGTTATCCAGGACACATGTAGTTACCTGATTGCGTCTTATAGTCTTTTCTGGTGCTCAACATGGGGACATTACACCAGGAAGATGATGTCTTATAAAACCTGCTAATTACTTGTAAAAAGACAGTGGTGCCTGGTACACCTGGTCTGGAATGGTACTACTTAAATAAACACCCAGGCAGGGAAAGGGAAAAAATAGCTTTTTTTTTTTTTTTTCCTGAGCAACTGGTGTAATCCTTCTCATCTTACATAGAGAATTAAGGGTGCTATTGGATGGAGGGCTTGTTGGGGGGTAGACGGTAGTAACTTTAGCTACATTTCTTTTTTAGGGTAAGGAGTAGGAAAGTGGTAGCGAACTAAAGTTGATAATAGTAAAAGGAACATCAGCTTTCTTATTTTGATTCTACCTTACTTTTGCTGATGATTATAAATAGGCCACAGCGATCTTTTTGTACGTGCATCACTACTGCACGTAATCGGTTCTAGTGTCAATATTGAAGGAATGCACATGTTTTCCTTTTAAAGAGATTTTGAACAATTATCAAATTAGAGAAATACTAAATTATTGAATAAAATGAGTCTGATTCTACCCCAAAAACTATTCGACTTTGGAGTGAGAGCAAGTCCTCTTTTTGCCCCAGAGTTCACTGGGGAATGCTCCTTTGAACCGAGAGAAACAGTAGCCCCCACCTTATTCATGGGGGATGCATTCCAAGACCCCCCCCGTGGATGCCCGAAACTGTGGCTAGTACCAAACCCTATATACTCATATGCTATGTTTTTTCCTATACCTACATACCTGTGATAAAATTTAATTTATAAATTAGGCACAGCAAGAGATTAATAATTATAACTAATATAATAATAACTAAATAATAAAATAGAACAATTAATAATACATTGTGTAATTAAAGTTATGTAGTCTTTCTCAAAATGTCTTATTATACTGTGCTCACCCTTCTTCTTGTGATGATATGAGATAATAAAAATACCTACCTGACGAGATGGAGTGAGGTGAATGACATAGGCATTGTGACATAGCTTTAGGCTACTACTATTGACCTGCTGTGGATGTGTCACAAGGAGGATCCTCTGCCTCAGATGATCTTTGATCATCAAGCCATGATAACGTCGATGGTTGGATGTCAGGGGCCACCAATATAGATGGTTCGGTAAATTTAATATTTTTGGACCATGGTTGACGGCTGGTAACTGAAACGTCTCAGCCTGTGAAACCACCGATAAGGGAGAACCACTGTAATTCTGTCAAATGGCCCCTAGTGGTCTGAAGGAGTTACTGCAGTTTCACTAAACTACGTATATCTATTATTGGTCTCTGAAAATTCAATAGCTTCTCAGTCTGTGTTTGGTAAGAATAATGAACCTGTTACACAACAAATAAAACACGGATACCTGGGATTAGCACATTGCATTGATTTAGCAGTATCACTAGGAGGAGCCCTTGCTTTTTAAGAATAGTTACAAAGCCCTTGGTTACCAAACTTTAGGTTTTAAAAATGTAAAAAATTAATTCAGGCAATTATGAAAAGAACAAATATATATTCTTGCTTGTTCCAGAAAGATGTCAGGTCCATCATTGGAATATGTAAATTATAGGAAGATATATGAAGACAATGTAGAAATACAAAAAGGATAAAAATTGGAGCTCTGAATGAGGTTAATCTCTCTCTCTCTCTCTCTCTCTCTCTCTCTCTCTCTCTCTCTCTCTCTCTCTCTCTCTCTCCTTCCAAAGAATAGTTAATAGAATGCCATCTTCTTTTAAAGTTTTCCTTCTGGGGTTGTAATTTTACTACTCACGTAGGGCATTTTTGAGTGGCTGTTGAGTTGCCTCAGAAATGAAGCACACAGTTGTAATGAACATTATTTTTTACTACCCATTTAGAATACTTATTTTATTAAACATGTATTATCTTAAGTTTCATAGTGCCCAACAAACTCTATGGAATAGCTTAAATTAAAAAGGAAACAAACAAAAAATAACAACAAACCCAGTATAGCCCTAGTTTCTACTTTATGTTACAAACGTTTAAGAGCTCCTAGGCTAATATTTGATTGAAGTCAGGCAAAAGAAGAAATAAACTCATTTTTCACCTCTTATTTCCAGAGATTCATGTAATGGGCAAGAATATACCCATATTTTTCATTTTTCAAAAAATCACATAAACAACACTCAAATTCAGAATAACAAGACAGGAGGGATAAAAGTGAAATCACAGGGTTTGACCTGTGAACACAAATTTGTAGGTTTTTCACCATTTTCCTTTTATGCAGGCAAATGCATTCCTACCAACTTTTTATTCAGACCCCAGGTTTTTCGATTCAGGCTTATGGACAGCCTTTCAGACTCTTGTGATTCTTTTTTTTTTCCTCTCTCGAAAACTTAGGTCATTCACAAAGACCAGGAAGCTGTTTGGCTTTTCTGTGTCTAAAACAATTGTAATCTCTTTTCAGACCCTGGCATTTCTGTCCTTTCCCTAACCTTATAAGCTATAGCATCTCTCTCTCTCTCTCTCTCTCTCTCTCTCTCTCTCTCTCTCTCTCTCTCTCTCTCTCTCCCCCCCACCACCCATTTCAGTGTAAAATAGTAAGACAAATGGTGTTTTGTCACTTCTGTTTTCTCTGCGTATCTCTTGTCTTCCATAGTTTCTATATTGACATTCTGCATATCCGACGTGAGGCCAATAGCACACAGCGCTTACACACAAGCCTTGGAGGCAGTAAGGAGAGTCTGACGGGGATTCTTTTTGGTCAGGGGTCCTCAGGGTTCTGCTCTTCACTCATCTCTTCAGTGAGAGGCAGGGCCACCAATGTCTGCAACCATTTAGGAAGAGCTAGCTTTCTTTTTTTTTCCTATTAATTTTTTATAAAGAAGTAACCGTTTTTGAAACAATTATGTACTTTAGACGGTCAACCTAACCAACTTCACTGCTCCTACTTCACTGAACAGAATGACAAGCTGGTGGAAAAAAAGAAAAAAAAAAACTAATATCCAAAGCTAGGTCACATTTGTTCAAGTATCTAAAAATGTTACCTCTGTTCGAATTCAAACCCTTGTGTCTCTCTAAGTCCATCTGAAAGGCAGACAAAATCAATTAGCAACCCTTTCTCCCTCTGGCAAAACAGGAATTTCTACAAGAATGCCTTCCAGAAGCTATCGGTTATTTGGCTATTGGCTGCTTGGCTAATGTGAAGGCAGAGACACAACTTTTGGGCTTCCCCAGGGGACAGGGACTGGCTCCATCCTGTCTCTCCTCTACCTTTGTCGGCTCAGCTCTCCACCCCCAGGGGGAGGACCATGTCCCGATTTGGGGTCAGCTGTCAGGAGACAGATCTGTTTAATATTTAGCTTTGAAGGGAATTTGCTGAATCAAAGATGAAAAGGATCAGCTCCAAGTAATGGGGAAAAACAAAAACAATCTCAATTGTTTCAATATTGCCACAGAAAAATAAAAAGATAAAGTCAATGCAGGTGAGACAGAGAGAGAGAGAAAGAGAGAGAGAGGAAGGAGGAAAGGACGGAGGACAGGAGGGAGGGAAGGACAGACGGAGGGAGAGATAGATTTCCAAAAGTCCCAATATTCACCTATTCCATCAGCCAGCCAGGTCTGGATGCATAGATCCCACTGAGAAATACAAGTAATGCTCTCGGCTCAGTGACAGTCCTACAACAGAGGTGAGCTTTAATATGCATACTAACCACTTGGGGGTCTTGTTAAAAATGCAGATTCTGACTCAGTAGGTCTGGGGTGGAAGCTGCAATTCTGCATTTCTACCAAGCCCCCAGTACTGCTGACGCTCTGTCCCCAAGGAACACAGTCTAGATCCCACCGACTTTCACCCTCTGTGAAGACCACAACTTGCAGAGGGCTACCTGTTTTAAGGCCATCTTTATAAGGAGGTGAAGAAATAGATTACAAAACTATGTACATGGGAATAGTAAAATGAGAAACAAAAGGTTTTAAAAAACTATTCACAATTTTTTTTAAAAAATAGAAGATTAGTGGAAGGAAAAACCGTATATTCAGCACAATTTTTACTTATCCAATATATCTACTTTTCAGGTTGGGTGGATGCTTATTTTATTTTTCAGATTTTGCTGGGATGTTGCTTGAGTGCCCACTATTACCCACATCGATGGGAGCAAAACTTGAGCACTTTCAATAAAATGGATTGACTTTTCAGGATACAAATACAAATCTGCAAGAAAGAGAACAGTAAGAATCCCAGAAAAAGATAGGCATGCCCTTATAGACTGAAACAATGTATAGTTATGTATAACTTCTGAAAGATAAAGAGAAATGTATGTTCAATCTTTATCTTGAAATGGACACAAGGAAAGCTGTTTGAAGTTTCAAAATCACTTAGTCATTCTTTACCAAAGTGCAATGAAATTGTGAATTCTGGCCTCCGAGACTTCAGAATTTACTGCACTCCCTCACCCCACCCCTTTCCTTCTGAGCCCAGACACCCCATAGTCCTTGGAGGGCCAGAAAGCCATCTCAGCCAGTCTGGAAGTTTCTTTATCATAAGGCCAGTCTGGGTTTCCTTCCACTCTCTTATATTCTTTAGACATGCACTCCTTCGAAAACTGAAAGCTGGACAGGAGGATCCTGAGATCATCTAGCCTAACCTCCTCATTCAACTTACAAATGAAAAATTAAATGACATAGATTACTCTTGACTACGTTCTTGATGTAAACACAACTTCTTTATATTGTATTTTCTCTATTTTTCCCGGTCTTGTAATTGTGCATGACCTGGCTTATTTGCCCAGCTCTGTGGGGACAAGCACCACAACTGTTTATCCCTGCAGTCCACCCGGTGTCCAGCTTGGAGCCATGCACATGGTGGCCCCTCGATAGAGAGTTGAATGGAGTGCAATGATATGCCCGGGTGCGCCCTGCCTCCTCTAGCTCACCTCTAATATTTTAATATAGTGAAATATGATTACAATAAACATTGAGGAAAGACTTGAAAGGAATGCAAAGGAAAGAACTTGTCACACAAGGATGGCTGTGGTAAGTTGTCTTAAAAATGGCCCCAATGATCGCTGCCTCCTAGTATTCATACCCTTGGGTAGTTCCACCCAGGCGGTTTGTTCCATGACACAAATATAATACTACAGCGGTGGTGACATGTCACACATCCAAGATAAGGTTATAAACAATACTTCATCTTCCTTCTAAGTTTCTCTCTCTCTCTCTCTCTCTCTCCCTCTCTCTCTCATCATTTGCTCTGGGGGAAGCAACTACTATATGTTATAAGTAGCCTGCTGGAGAGACCCATTTGCTGAGGAAGTGAAGCTTCTGTCTAACAGCCAGTGAGGAAATTGAGGACTCCTGCCACCAGCCACGTGAGCGATGCTGGAAGTGGATTCTCCTCTGTCATGCTTCCAGCGAACAGCTTGACTGGAACGTCCTGCAAGAGCTTGAGCCACCCAGCTAAGCCTATCCTTGATTCCTGACCTACAGAAAGTGTGTGAGAATGTTGTTTTAAGCTACTAATTTGGGGGGCTGTTAATTGAGATAGAGTGTATTCAAACTCAAGCACTCTAGCACCAGAGTCCATGATCCTAAACACACCCCAATACTGTCTTCCTCCTTTGATGCTCCTCCTGTGAAAAGAAGAGCAGACATTTATCATTTCTCTTGTCCACAGCAGAAGTCTTTTTTATATAGAAATAAAGAGATTTTGATCTCTGACTTAGGTAGTAGTTATAGGTTTTTCTTTATTCTAAAAGTAAATCAAATACAATTTTTCAAAGTGCTTTTGAAAATATAAACTGTGTAGGCATTCTCACTCTGTAGCGTTTATCACAATCACCGGAGCAGCCCCTGGAAAATGTAGGTTGCTGTCTCCCCCACAGAGGTGCTAATTCATAAGATTTGAGGGCACGGCCCAGAAATATTCACTTTTCATCAGCCCCCGAGATATGATGCAAATGCTAACTAAGTACCACACTGCGAGAAATGCCTTAGACATTTTTCATTCTTTTTGGTAGCCAGTACCTCTAAACACTCTTCCTGTGTTTGGGAATTCCCTATTTTATGAGTCAGTGCCTCCCAGACTTGCTCCTTCAGCCTTCCAGGCAGGCAGAAACACGCTTTATCAGCCTCACTGACAGCTAAGGCAAAGGGGATGTCATCTAGACAGCCCACCAGATGCAGCCACGTAAGACTCTGTCAGAGGGAGATGCGGTGCAGAACCCACAATGGAAGGAGACACTTGCAGGATTCTGAAGATGGTAGAGACAGCGTTTCTTCTACTGGTAGAGGCCAGAACTCAGCGTCGAAAGGACAATTTTCAGTGCCTATGCCTGGCACTCCCTTTATTATTTATTTAACATTTTTAAAATTTCATTCTGGTAAGAACACTTAACATGCGATCTGGTCTCTTAACAATTTCTAGGTGTACAGTACACTATGGTTGGCCATATGTACAATGTTGTATAACAGATCTCTAGAGCTTATTCATCTCGCTTCAGGGAAACTTTGTGCCCTTTAATTAGGGGGCCCATTGCATTTTTTACTGGAGTGGTTCTAGTGCATGATTTGGGCATTATTCCTGGATACATTGCTTCCAAGACTGTTTAACTGGCCCTTCCAGAGAATTAGTGAGACTGTTAAATAGTTTTCAATAAATTTTGTGTCTACTAAACTTACACAGGAAATTTTCTATTGTTTGTAACTGAAGCAATCTGATCGACAACTGCTGGCGTAAAGCATTTCATGCCTTGAAGTCCTTCTTACTGTCATTGTTCTTAACATATAGCAAAATCTATGCTTAATTGATATAAATGCTTCTGCATTGGTCTTGGTTTACGCTGTTTATTCTATGTTGGTAACTGTGTAAGTATGGTTAGCTACACAAACGTTAGGTCCTGAGCTCATTTTAGGTGTAAATTTCTAGAACATGGGGCTTTCCTCTCTTCAGTTGGTTTTGAAAACCCCTGAGAACTCCACCATGTATAAATGATCATTTATTATAAAATAAATATCACTGTTTCAATTGGATCTCAGTGTAACATACAAATTTTGAAACCCAATTAAATATTTGATTAACCACAAACATGACTAGATATAACACACTCCATGGCAATAAAAATAATTTGGACACCACTGCAGAGTGCATTGTGATAAATTTGACGTTTACACGATTTGAGCCAGTCCTCGGACACTGGCAAAGAAAGGAAGGGGCAGAGAAATGCAGCAAACGAAAGCTGAAGGAAGCGTACTTGTTTACACGCCACCAGATTAATCACAGGTCACTGGAGGGAAGGCTCCCTCGCAGTCTGTCTGTATTTAGACAGAGGCTCATGTTAGAATATATGAGTCATGGAACGCCTTCAGAGCCTTCGTGCAGTGAATTGATGTTTCCAACGTAGCTATTTTGAGGATATAGGGCAAGAATTGTTGTTTATTACAATAATGGTTTATTACAATACAGTGGAATGAGTGTTGCTGAGCAAGCTAAGGTAAGGTAGTTAGTTCATCAAATGATAAAATATAGATGGATTGAAAACAGGGATTAAAAAAATACGCTCTTGCTTTTTAAAGTGGCTATCTTTCCAGTTATTATTCTGAAGGTTCACTTTGTTTTGCTACATCTGAGTGTGCCCATAGTTCTTACTTAGACATACTATGTCCAGGTAAAATAATATAAACCCTTGGGGCATAAGCTTCGCTTATCATCCTAAAATTCCAATAATTCATAGTGACAGCATAACAAAATAAACCAGGCTCAGTGCAGATTGTGCGGAAGCGTGCTGGTTATTAAAATATTGTCTGTTGTTAAAATATTTGTGATGCTGGGCCACGTTTCTTCTTTGCCAGAAGGTTCTATGTGAGGCTCTGCCAGCCGGGGCAGTAGAGAGAGGCTGTAAGACTGGGTGAGGGAGAAGAGACACACTTCTTCCTGTTTGTGTCTTTCCCTGGACATAAGCAGTTTGTTCTAGTAGCAGCCTCTGATCCTAGTTGGCAGCTTTTCCAGCACTCCTAAAACCAGCCTTAGTATTCTCCCTCAGCGACACTTGACCAGCTGACATGGACTCTCCTCAGAGCTGAGTTCCAGCCACTGGGGACTGTCCTCAAAGTACCTGAGGCACCAGCATCAGCAGGATCCCCTACTCAGAGGTCCAAGTTTTAGCTCCACAGGCCCTTCCTCCAAGCGTCTATGCTTTAATAATCTCATCCTCTATTCTTTGTTCCTGCAGCTCTAAGGGGGTAGCTGCCACAAAACAGTTGGTATCTTAGAGTTCCTTTTTTGCCCTTAGAATTCCCCCATACCTGGCCAACATTTTTTAATACTAAATTCTCTCTTCTAAAAAGCTAGTGTGGCTCCTGCCTCCTGAGAGTGCCATGACGACACAGATGGTGTCTTCCATCTTCAGCTATATGAACGCTGGAATCAGTCACTGGCTTGAATCTCCACTTAAACTTCCACAAGTTTGAAGAACTCTGTTCTCAGTGTATTACACTTTTCTCTTTGGAAAGTCCTGAGCCAAGAAATCATAAAATTTTGGATATTTAAGGTACACTGAAGATAACCTAATTAAATTTCCTGATATAGAAGAGGAATGGAATCCAGAAAGCTGAGGTTACTCACCAAAATTCATACTGCTTATTAGCAGTAAAGACAGGACTTGTATATAGATCTTTCATACCATTTACAGAAACCCAGAAAAATGTTTCAATGGATGGAGTGACAATAATAGTAGCCTTAGGACAATTTGAACAAACTGTCTTACTGAAGACAATCAGAAAATCTGAAAAACAATTTTAAAAATCTCCCTGAAGGTATCAATAAGCTAATCAGGATAAAACTTAATTAAGCAACATCAAAAATAAGGCAAAAGCCTCATGGGGCGGGGGAACAAAAATATGTGTCCAAGGCTCACCACTGTGGGAGGTTCTGGTAAACCGTTCAATCTTTGATTGAGACCCAGAAGGGATGAACACCAGGAGAAAGATAAATCGGTCCTCAAATGAATTGCAACTCAGTTTTAAATAATCTGGGTGGTACAAAAAAATCCTAGTCCCTGAAACTGGATTAACGTAATCCAACAGTACTAGTATACCCAGTTGCCTAGAAGAAGAAGAAGAAAAAATTCTCTGGAAGAAAAGATCTCATAATTTCTACAGTTTTTCAAATACAATGTTCAGTACAAAAATGAGAGATATTCAGGCACAAAAAAGAGACAAGACAACATAAATGAAAACCACAAAAAACAATGGAAAGCAGACATGAACACAGAAAGACTCCAGATGGTGGAATTACCAGACACATTCTTTAAAATAACTAGGCTTACTATGTTCAAGGGAGAAAAAAAAATAAAATAAAAAGATTGAATAGTTTGCAAGAGAATTGGAAAGTATGAAAAATGACAAAGAAGATTTGAAAAGAAAGAAAAGGAAAATTCTAGAACTGAAAAATATAAAACCAAAATTATGAGCTTAATGAATGCGTATAAGAGCAGTTGTAGATATAGGTGAAGAAAGTATTAGTGAAATGGAAGATTAAACCAGAAGAAAATATACAAAATGAAGAACAGAGAATCAAACAGATAGAAATAGAGAAGTGAGGATTAGAAAGAAAATAATTCCAAATAGAAAGCTGGAGATACAGGAAGAAATGAAAAACAATGAGCATGGTAAATCTAAAGTAAAATTGACTGTACAAAACAATACTGTTAATATTTGGTACTCTTTAAAATATATATAGAATTACAATGCCCATTCCCTCCCTGCCTTGAAACAGAGGAATTAGAATTAGAATTAGAAGGAGGAAGAGGAGGAGGAGACCTGAAACATGGCTCAATCAGACTTTCCCTCAGGTTCTGTCTTCCATGGAGAGACTTTATGGCTTTCCTTTTACATCTGCTAGTCCCTCTTTAGCAGATTTTGAAATCAGGTTCCAAAAAAATTCAGAAAATACATAGAAAGCCAAAGAATAGAGGTGCAGATCTTTCTTGTTCTTTGGGAATAATCAAAAGACTTACTATTATTAAGTGCTTACTATATTCCAGGAACTATTGTAAGTGCTTCAAAAATATTAACTTATTTAATTCTCATAACAATATGATGAGGTAGGCCCTATTTTCAGTCTGTTTTATAGATGAAGAAACGGAGGCCAAAAAAAAAAGAGTTAATAAATTACCAAAGTGACTGAGCTGGAGTGGGGTGAGGACTAGAATTTGAGGCCCTTTGGATTGGTTCTTCTTACAAATCTCCTTCCACTTTCATCCTTCACAATTCCTCACATAAAATCTCCCTAATAATCTCTGCAACCTTACGCTAGATAGCTCCACTGTCTCTACTAGAAAAGGCCTCTTCTGTGAGTTTGCAGCTGCCATGAATTCTGATCACATTAGTTTTTATATCCGGGCACTCTGTGTGTATCACTAACATTGGGTGGGTGAGTGGGGGTTGGAGTGCCAGCATCTATATGGTTGATGGTCGTCAGGGTGAAGGCAAAGAAGTGAATCCTACAGGCATTTGCGAAAAGTCTTGGTGCTGAGAGTGTCAGTTCCCTGATGTTGTGCTATGGGACCTTGGCAGCAGGAAGGAGCCATTGCGCTCTCCTCTCATGTAATAACGAAAGTCAGAGAGAGACCAAGCAAGCTCCATATGTTTTTGTAGCCGAGAATGAGGTCTGTTAATTTTGACTAACTACAGAGGTCACTCCCTGGGGTTAATTCTGTTGGCCTCTCCTTAGAGACAAGGCTTGGGCTACTTACGTGTTCTTTTATTTTTTGCATTTAAATGTCTTAGAGAACAACATGTACCCTTGGCTGTGATACCAGGAGCCAATTGTGCACATATTTAATAATCCTCATATCTGAATTGAATTGAATGATACTGAAATTTGGATGAAAGGTGGAAAGAATAGGATCTGAATCTGATCACTCAATCTGGGCCCCTTCTCTATCTCCATCATTTAATTTGGTTGTTTGATGTATTTGTGGTTTTGCTTGAGGATGTACAATTGCTCTTTTGGGCCCCTCACCATTCAGAAGCTTCTAGATTCCTCCTTGAGAAAGCATCTGTTTTACTTGGAGAAGGACTCACTCTGCCCAAGGTGAGGCTGGCCTCTCTGTCTCAGTGTTCCCACACATTTATTTTGTGGCCTCAAATAAATAGATGATATCTTTAAATTGAAGGTCACTGATAAAAAAAATCTGTAATTTTGTAGGGCAGTTTTAAATGCATCTTATTATGAATGAACATCTGGGAAAGCTCTTTGCCCAGATAGCTGCATGGCTGGAGCCTTCTACTCTGTTAGGTTTTCGTCAAATGCCACCTTCTCTCTGAGACACCATTCTGTTTAAAATTGTAAGCCCTCTCCTGCCCGTAGAACTCTCTACACCGCCCTCTGTTTTAGTTTTCTCCACAGAACTTTCACTGTATGCTATACAAAATATCATAATTGATTATTTGTTTATTCCCCGCTCTTGCCTCTACGAGTGAAAAATTTTTGTTTTGTTCACTGTTGTATCCTCATAGCAGAGAACAATGCCTGGAACTTAGTAGACATTCAATAACTCTTTGTTGACTGAATATTGTATACAGTTCAGAACTTAACCCAATATTAGTCTCGTTGGTTCACACATCTATACACACACATTTTGAAGGATAAGATTTTTTATGCTATGGTACAATCTGTACTTTCTGCATATAGATATTTTTTAGCCTTTGAGAACCCTGAAATACTAAGGGGTACACTTGTGGCTAACTGAGCCTCACCCAGGGCATCTTACTTTTCGGAACCAGTTGGACCCTCTCACCATGGCCATGACCTCTGAGGGTGAAGTATATTCACCTTCCCTTCTTCCATCCAACAACCTGTTTTGGCCTCCCTCACATATGAAGTCCTGGACCCCTTTACCCCTCTGAGAAGGCATTGATTTGGGCTCTACAGGGAGACCCAGAGGAGCTGGGTGCAGTGGGGAGCGGCACCAGCCCTCAGTCTGGGTGGTGTGACCAGACTAAGCCTGGAAGCGGCTTTGGGAAACTGGAAGGACCCGGATAGCGCCAGAAACTCCACATGAGACTGGACTTTGGTCCAAATGCCCTCCACATTAGTGTGACCACAATCTGAGCAGAGGCTTTGAGGATCTGATTTTGTATGCAGAGACCCGCCTTGTTTATAAGGCAGCTCACAGTTTGACAAAAGTCATCCTTCCCTGAGAGAGGAGCGTTGGGCATAAATAACCAAGTTTGGCAGTGTGAGCCTCCCAAAGTGATCAGTGTCTGAAACACAAACAGATGACAGCACCAAACCACGCAGCTCTCTTTGGGCAAAGAACCAGAGAACAAAAGGACAATGTTAGAATGGATCCATTATCTGCTGGGCTCAGTTTTGAGCCAACAAAAATATCAGCCTTCAGTTGTCCCTCATCTTTCCCTTCAAAACCTTATGTAGCGAAGGCAGAACTTGATGTAGGTGATGTTGGATCTGCTAGTAGTTTCTGAGTGCGGGCCGGGATCGTGTCTCCTGAAGCCGAAGAATGGAAACACGGACCAGGGAGAGGCAAAAAGTTTTAAAAAGAGGATAGTTTATTAGAGGCAGGAGAAGAGGTTGCAGCTCCCGAGCGGGAGGGGGTCCCGAATGGTGGGTGACTGAGGCAAAAGCTCTTACTTTTATACCTTCCTTTTGCCTGCTTGGGGAAGGGGAGCTGTTTGAAGAAGGGAACTTGTTTGAAGAAGGGAATTGGCGCCTTCTAATGAAATCCGTCTACCAGGTTTGTTCGGCTTGCCCATCTTAAAGGAATTAGCAAAGTAACCCACTCTTACCTATCAGATCTGCTCCATTTGTCAGGCCAAAAGGAATTTTATGATTAATCTCAAGGCCTCACTATGTTATGTCCTGGAGCAAAGGAGTGATTTCAAAACCTGAAGTTTTAGGGTATGGCTGTCTTTTCTTTATTCTACCAGGGGCCTCCCTGTCTACCTAGGGACAGGCGAACTCTCCTGTGTCACAATGAGCCGTCCCTCGGTAAGACACTATCCAGTTCCATATGTAGCCTACGAGGGAACACCACTCTTCTCCCACTTAAATATTTTCCCACTAATCCTAGAAGCTGCACGTCAAGTCCAAATGTGGCAAATGTGTTCGTGCCTACTGCCCTCCTCCCCCTCCCCCACTCCCCACACACACACATCTGGAGCCCTGTCCCCCAAACATCCCTGCAGATAACCAAAACAGGGCTGCCTAGAGACACGGGGGCTCGCACTTTGTCTGGGGTTTACGGTTCAATAAGCAGAAGTGACTCGCTGACATGAGAAAGTGGCCTGAATCTGCCAGGGGTGCAATCAGTACAGATATGTTGGGCCCTCTTCATGCTTCAGCAAATGCGTGTTTTCATCCTCTTTGTCCTCCGCCTCATTGTCCGGACAATCTCACAATAGAAACTGCATACATTTCAGGTCCAAGCACCGTGTATTAAGCCCATCCTCCCCTGCTAGGCCGTAGGAAAGTGTATACACTGGGACAGAGAGGCCCATCTGTTAAGCTCCGTGATAGGAGAAAGGAGAGAAAAAAAATGCCAAGCCATTTTGCTTATTATCTCCTTTTGCTCCTGTTTCTCCAGGCACCCTCAGGGCAATCTCAACTGAAATCTCGCTTTAGAACTACTTAAATCAGGCTCCATTTCCTGCTGGTGACACATTCCTGAGAGCCCTGTCCCCGTGGCAGTTAAAGCCTGGAGGGGCTGTGGCATCTCTCAGCTAGGCCAGGAGACTTCTGCGACCAAAGATTTATTCAGAATCGGATCTTCGCGTCTGTGTTCTCTCTCTCCCACTTTCCTTCACAATTCTCTTTCTCCAGGCACAGAGAGGGAGAGAGAGAAGAAACACTTTAGAAATGCAAAATATAATTTAACTTCATACTCAACATTCTTTTCTTCCTGCCCCACTTCCTTTCCTCCCTGCCCCACTTTTTCCTGCTATGGTTTTGCTCCTACGTGGTGGGTTTGCTTTCCTACCAAGCTCAGCAAACGTCCTGTGCTCCTGGCAGTGTCTCTTCTTGACGATGTAACCCTGACCCCCAGCTCCCTCATTGCTCCCGCCCTCCTCATCTGCGGAATCTTTTGCACTTCTGTTTGGCATACATCACATCCTTCCTCATAATTTTGTGATTCTGGACACTTGCCTATCTCCTCTGTTAAACTGTAAGCTCCCTGAGGGTAGGAATAGGAGTTGAGTCATCTTTGACGCTCCCAAGTACCTAGTAAAATGCCTCGCTCAGTAAATGAGCTTGTTGAATGACTGATGAGGGTCTACAATGTGACCCTCTTCTCGGATTCTTCCTCCATTTACTCTTTCAGTTGCTCTCTAGCACCCTCCGCAGAAAAGGACTGGTAAATGCAGGAGGTAACACTTGAGCTAGTTTAGTTTAACTCCATTGGCACCTCTGATTAAATATGACTGGACTTGGACATTGTACCAGGTGGGTTCATCAACATGACGGGCAGTGCTGACCTCTATGAGAGTAGCATTTGGAGGCTCTAAGGGCTGTGGAATGACTCTGGGGCCCACAGAGCGCGCTGAAATCCCGGATCCCCAACTTGCTACCTACATGGCAGTGGGTAAAGTGCCTTCCTAACCTCAGTTTTGTCATTTGTGACATGGGTATAATAACGTCCACCTTACTGGTATGAAGATTAGATTAATATTTGGAAAGCACCCAGCATGGTTCTTGGCACAAAGTAGGTCCTTAACAATTTGAACGTGTTTTCAGTTTATGTATTTGTAAATCGACCATGGGCAATTATAGTGCAACCAAAATGCCAGAATAAAGATACAGAACAGAGGTAGAGTTGTACAAAACTTGTTGCCTGTCTCCATTTTGCCACAGACATCCAGGTTCTGTTAATAGAAAGAAAATGTTTACTTTTCATAAAACTAGACTTGAAGTTTTATTTTATAATTGCTAGATAGACTCATATGTTGAGGGGGTTTTAGCCATCCAAAATCATTCAGAAATAAGTATTTTGAAGACTTTCAACGAAAAAAGAATATATATTGCCCCTAGTTTTGAGTTTATAACGTCGACAAAATGCCTTCTCACTTCTGAAAGATTATGAGCCAGTTCATGCACTTCCTTTCAATAGCTCCCTTTCCTTCTAGGTAGTTCCATGATTGTTGATTAGCACCTGGACCAGGACTCTGTTTCTCTTGCGTAGACATCCTGTAGATATTCAGACCATTTGGGTTTATATCATGCAAGGCAGGTTGAAGATCAATAACCTCTCACATCTCCTACCAGAGATCAGGAATCCAACTGACATCTGGTGCAGGGGAGAATGTAAAAGAAAATAGAAAAGAATGGGGAACAGGAATCAAAAGGAAATGAATTTCTTTGTTCAAATATTTATTAAATACATAGCATGTGGTAGGCTCTTCTCTGGGGGACACCCAGAGAGAGAAAAGAAAAATGAAGAAACCTTGGCATTCAAGAAAGCCAAGAAAGGACTATTGATTATGTTGCATGCTGATGTGAAGACAAGTCAGGCAAAAACTGAAGTGGTCATTGAATTTGATGGTAAGACAGTCATCACTATCCTTGGGGAGAAGAGTTTCGATGGAATGGTAATAGCCGAAACAAAACTGTGATAGGATAAGGAGCAAATGGATGATGAGAAAATGAAGACACTCAACTCAGACAATTCTTTAAGCATCTTGATTGAGAAGAAAGTCAAAGTTAAAAGGCAGTGGCTACAGGGAAACATGGAGTCAAAGGATGAGTTTGTTTGTTTGCTTTTCAGGTGGGAGATATCGGAACATGCATGAATCAAGTTGGAAGGGGCCATTTGAATGGGAGATGATGAAAATACAGGAGGAGGAGGAGGAGTAAAGATGGGTTGAAGCTCCTAAGGAGTGGGCTAGGGATGAAGTCTTGAGCAGGTAGAGTGGGGTTGGCCATAGTCAGAAGGAAGGGCATCTGTAATATTTGGACTAGAGAAAGGGAACAAGGACGGGCAGAGTGTGAGGAAATTTACAGGTGGGAGAGATGGAGTGAGTTAGAATTTGGGGGAGTTCCTGCCAATGGCTTTTGTTTTCACCATGAGGAGAAAACAAGTTAATTAGCTGAGAGTGTTGGGAGAGTGGTGGATAGGACCTTACAGAGAGAGGTAAATTTTTAATAGTGGAGAATTGCAGAGAGCTGACTGAAGAAACACAGAAGGATTAGAGACCTAACTGATGTTGGAGACCGTGAAAATATACTAATGTGACTTTCTCCAGCAGCATCCAACAGTCAAGGGGCAGGATTTATCCCACAGTGGAGGTATGGGATTTGAGGTGAATGGATTGGTTCAGGATTGGCATGTTTTTTAATTTGACCCAAGTACAAGCACAATGATTTTGATATTTTGCAAATGAAGAGCAGTCACAGGGAGAGAAAACCCAAAGGGAGATAAAAGACTTCTCACGATGGCCTGCAGCATCTTTCCAGGGTAACCTGATCTCAGAGGTTTTCTGAAAAATCCAAGTAGTAATCTGAACAGATGCTGAGAGTTCCCACCTATCTTTTCCTACCTTTCCTGGCTAACTTCTCACCACGACTCAGCATTGGGTGTAGGAGATTGTGCTAAATCACAGTCTAGATTCACAAACACCATGCGGTAAATCTTATGTACTCGTTGGGTCCATTCAATGCCAGGTTTAGACCATAAGTAAAACAATTTCACTCTATGGCTAAACCCACCATGGCACCAATAAACCACAGAGTAACCTGTTGCTAAAGCATTTTTTTTTTCCCATCAAAAGCACATTTTCCACATAAACTGCTTAACCCCATAGAGGCCTTTCTTTTTTCTTTTTCAAAAGTGTTGAAAATATGTTCTTAACTTAGAAGAGAACTGCCATCACAACCTTTCAGACTTCCTCAATTTAGGAAAAGCAGAGGAATTAGGGCAAGCTGAAAGAAAGGCAAGAACAAGGGAGAGAAAGGCGGCAGGAGGCGGGAAGGGCTATTTGTGGCCAAGCAGGTAGCACCTAAAGAGTGTCCTGGACTTTGGTAATTTAGTGCTTCTGTGATGTGTGAATGAGACCCTGCAGGTCGGGGACTGCGCTCCAGCTTTGGTGTTTGATCTCTGTCAGTAATGAGATGCTAGCAGCCCCTACTTCAAAGCCTTAACTGATACAGATAATCTCCTGAAAGGCCCCCAGGATCTCAAGTGATCTCTCAGACTAAAGTATGGAGGATTACATAGACAACAGAATAGATGATGGAAGAGGTATTGCTTGTTTGATATTCACTCTTTGATTTCTTTTAAATGTCTTCGTTTTCAGTTTCCAAAGGGACAGTCTGTAGCTTCCACACCATTAACACCAAAGATTAACATTGTCAGATTACAGCGAGGACTCTGGGACATCCATAAATTTTATCTTTCCCTTTTTTATCCCGACTGTCTGTAAAAACACTGCCAGTTGGGATTCAGTGACGAATGTGGTGCAGGGTAACAGTATCCAGCCTGCTGTGGAGACAGGGTTTTCCTGACAAATCCATAGCCGCTCAGAGATTACACTCAAATTCTTTTGAGGTTTAATCGCTTTTCTGAAACAGTTGTGCAGCCAAGGATGGGGGAGGGATGGGACGAAAGGCCACAGGCTATGAGAAACATGTTATAAAACAGCATGAACAGTAGTTTCTTGTACCCAATTATGCTTTGAGTTGAAAGCATATAATTTTCAAGGCATGTTGTACCAGGAA
Organism: Rhinolophus ferrumequinum; assembly: GCF_004115265.2. Lineage (NCBI taxonomy): Eukaryota > Metazoa > Chordata > Mammalia > Chiroptera > Rhinolophidae > Rhinolophus > Rhinolophus ferrumequinum. The sequence goes on along the minus strand of NC_046288.1, from coordinate 1,399,548 downwards.
ACATATCTGGAGTATTTTGTATTAGACAACCTCACACTCTGAAAGGAAACAGCAGGGCAAGGTCAGTCATCATGACCTGGTCTTTTGTTATCTCTAGGCATGAAAAAAGAAACATTTCAGTCCTCCAAGAAAACACATGAGATCCAAAGGTTGGAGGTAATCCTGGATTAGTCTGCTTAAAGAAAGGGGTAAATACTTGATGCTCTCTTAATGTACATAAAATTTACTCTAAAGGATTTCTCAAAATTGCAATACCAAGAAAAACATGCACTATATGAGTTTCTTCTGAAGATGTGATTTGTGTCAGTCTCTATCAGGACAGGACAACAGCTGTCTTCCCAGACCAGCACCGGGCTTGGCAATATGTTTGTGGACCAGTTGACTAATGTGACTGTGACAGCTGATGACTGAAATGCTTCCAGGTAACAAGGAAGCATGCAGGCGCCCAAGATATAAGTCCTTGCTTTACCCAGAAGACAGAAGCTGTGGGCGCAGCCACAGTGTCCAGGATTCACAGAGCTTTAGTGACTTGAATGATGTGACGTGGCTAGTGGGGAAGAGATTGCTAATACTCACCCACATCCTCTTCCTGGACCCACAGCTTCCTGGGAAGCTAGACGGCACTTCCCAGTCTCCTTGCGTCTCGGCAGGACATATGGCTTGTTCTCTCTAATGGAAAGTGAGCAGAAGTGATGTGGCTCACTTCTGGCCTGAGGGAGCTTAAAAGCAAATGTATCTTCTCCACCAGTCTCTCTCTTTCCCCTCCACAACTGACTGCCAAGGAAGATGAGGCCCTAGAGTAGGAGGAGCCATATAAGAAGCATGAATGTCCAGGTGGAGCAGAACCCTACTTATTCGCACTGGACTGTGTTATAAGCAAGAAAGAGCATTTACTGCAGTCAGCCTTAGAGATGCAGGGGCTACTTGTTACTGCAGTTAGCTAACCCTGACTAATCCAGATAGTAATAGGCAGAGCTGTGATTTGAACCCAGCTCTGTTTAACTCTGAATCTGGGATTTTCATGAATTGTCTATAAGAGGTGGTACATTAAAAATACAAATGCAGAAATTCAGACAACTGTTACCTTGATGTCACCTTCTCTCGGTTCCTTTGCTACACCTTCCGTCTGAGTTGGGAACCTCTTGTCCGTGCTCCAATTTCTCCCTAGTTATGTACTTTGTCTAACATTTATCACATCATAAGTTTTGAATGGATGTTTTATTCATCTCTCAATCCATAGAGGCAGCATAAGGCTAACAAACAGTAGTCACTCATTTAATGTTTATTATCCAAATTAAACTAAAGGGAATCTTCATATTCCTTGAATTTTCTGCCTAACAAGGTGACACAAGCAAAATAAACAAAGCCAACCAAAATAAGGCAAAGGAAGAAACAAGACAAAAGGAAAAAGAGAAAAAAACAGAACCAAATATGTTGTGTTCAATTCCATGGTATTGAAAGCTTGGGGAGGGGGCTTATCACTTTGTGAGGGGTATAAATATCCTTTATGTTGCTTTGTATACCTGAAACTAAAAAAGAAAGAAAGAAAGTGTCACTAATATGTACTGGTCTACACATGCAGTGAAATGGTGTCCAATGTTTTTTGGAGCTCAGAATATTAACAGAACCCAGCTCCATTCCAGCTCTAGACTCAGGGGTCCCCTAGCAGTGATGTAGAATGTTCAGGTAGGTGCCTGGGCCCCCCTGAGGTAGAACCTCTCAAGAATGAACAATGTGAATTTTCGTCCAGGTAATGCTGTGTCGAGTCCAGGATGTTGTTATAAATGTGGAAAGAGGACAAAATGTGTTCCATTTGCCTTGACTCGATGACAGAACTTGAGGACCTGGTCACAAGCCAAGAGGAACAAGGTGCAGTGTGTCCTCTCCCCAACAGATGCCCTTGGAGAAAGGCCCAACGTAAAATCGCAGGCTTCTGGGAACCCATCTCCTTCTCTGGCATCAAGAACTAAAGCGTGCTGCACAGTGTGTCTCCCTCCCGTCCTGTGGAACGTCTAGCTCACCTGTGGCCTCATCTACAGCACTCTGGAGACACGGGGGCGGGGACACTCCTGACAGAGATGTGACTTGTGTGACAGGCACACTGCGATTTGAATGGCATTGCAGAACCATCTCAGAACATCTCTGGGGAGGAAGTGGGAAGTAAGTCATCCTGTCTGTGGGATACAACAGAAGACAGCACAGGTCTCTGTTGCTGATCTGGTGCAGAGAATGTGCAGCTTTGATTTGAAACTGAGAAAAGAATAAGACCTTTAAAAAGCCTGGGACTGATTGCTCGATTGCCTTATGCTGTCCCAACAATAAGTTCAGGAAGGAAAAATAGTTTGTTTGGGTTTATTTATTTATTTATTTATTTATTTATTTTTGTCTCTTCTCTTGTCCCTTCCCTACCCCACACTTCTCCAATTAACATGGTTGATATTTACCGTGTTCTAAAGACTCACAACAGATCTACTAGTATGTGGGACACAAGGCATCACGTGGTTTTTCATGTGCGACTGATGCGCTGAGGGACAGCCACATGATGGTGGCTCCCTGGAACTCCTCTCTTCTCCTATCTGTCAAGTAGACATGTTGGACCAGGGCTCTGTGAGTTGTGAGAGGTGAGACATGTTCCAACCAGATGCTGTTTACCTGGCAGATACTCTACCTTCCCTGGGTCCTGGACCTGCACACATATGAAAACACACACACACACACACACACACACACACACACACACACACACAAGGAAGAGGCAGTATCTAGAGGGAGGAACATGTTTTTATCCACTTACACCATTATTCAATATTCACAGGTGAGAGGAACATGGTGAATTAAGTTTCTAGATAATTCAGTCACACAGTCTGAATTTCTGTTTCACCTCTACTTTCTACTACTCATGGGATTGTTCTAAGAATGAAATGAATGAATTATTGACATGGTAAGGACTATATAAGTGTTTGCCATTAATGCTGTTACTGGTTGCATCCTGAATGGAGTAAAAATTCTGGGTGACTAGTCTGTAACAATTAATGGTTTGTTACATTTAAATTTGAAACACTTACTCATGGTTATGCTTGTAAAGAGGATAACCTGGGAAGGTAGTAAAGATCTTCTAGTATCTTTCCAGATCCCTCCCACCTTCTCAGGCTTTTCTCCTCCTCTGTCGCTATCTGCATCATGCCTCTCTCTATTCTCAAAGCTCCTAGATAACTCTCCACTACAGTGGCACACACCGTGGGGACAAAGATCCAAAATACCTTCTTCTTATTCCAAGTAAACAGCAACATCATGCCCTCACACCACTAACTTTAGCTAGTTTGTATAATCAACACGAGTAACCTCACATTCAAGGTTTGCATGACTTAGGGATTAAAAATATTGACCCTTTCAGGGTGGGGCTGGGGTCGCTATTTTTTGAAACTTGTGTAGTGGAACCAGAATTCAATATAGCCTTAAATCTCACCCTTTTTTCATTTAAGAAGTATTCATTGACTGCCTAGTATGTGTCTGTGCTATTAGTCACTGGGGATGTAGTAATAAGACAGATAGAATCAACCTTCCTGGAACTTACATTCTGTAGGTGAGACATAGAATAAACAAACAAGTAAATATAACTCGAGCTGGTCATTTAGTGTTTGACACTTTGCTCTTGACCCAGTCCTCCTCTCTCTTCAGCAGCCTCTTGGGCTAGAGGAGTTGGTTTTGAGCTGCTGTGGGTAATTCATTTAAGAATAGTTGTGTGTTCAAAGCAGTGGCCAAGTAGAGGGATAAAAAGAGATGCTTTCTGATGCATCATAACCAGGTTGTCTTATTCTGATTTCCTTTGACCTTGGCTCTGCCTGTCATTGGTCCTGTGCAAAGCTCCAAGCTTCCCAGATTCCACAGTTGCCAGTTGTACTGCAGCCTATAAAATATTTACACTGACCTTTCAAATATATACATTATTTACCTTAGATTCTGTAAAATATTTACATGTCATGCTAAATATACATGGTATTTATATTGCACTGTGTTTTCCTGCTGCAAGTCTGGGAGACTGTTTGGAGCGTACCCAAAATCACGAGGAAGGATCACAGTGTCAGGGGAGGATCTAGGGTGGGCACATCAGGACACAGAAGCAATTTATCTCTCTACAATCTAGGGAAGGTGTTCCTTCGGGAGAAGCAGGACACTGAAGACATAGCCAAGAGAAAAGGATTGTGCACCTGACGTCCTTCACGGTATTCCCTACTCTTATGGACTGAATTATGTCCCCATCAGAATTCATGTGTGGAAACCCTATCCACCACCATCCTTCAGAATGTGACTGGATTAGGAGATAGAGACTTTCAAGAGGCAACTAATTTCAAATAAGGCCTTTATGGTGGGCCCTAAGTCGGACTGGTATCCTTAAAAGAAGAGGAAATTAAGACACATGGGTGCACACATGCACAGCAAATGTCACGTGAGGACATGCTGAGAAGGAGGACATCTGCAAGCCAAGGAAAGAAGCCTCAAAAGAAATGGCTCCTGCCAACACCTTGATCTTGAACTTCTAGACTCCAAAACTGTAAGAAAATACTTTGTTGTTGTGTAAGCCACCCCGTTTGTGATGTTGTATTACGGCAGTACTAGCAAACGAATACATGTCCTTTTAGTTCTTGGTTCAAAAGAAGCACTGAGACTGAGGCCTCTCTGAGTTCAAACTATTAGAAACTCCTACTCACCTCTGAAGGTGGAGATACCAGTCAAGTGGGTTCATTCAATCAAGGTGCTCCTGAGCTCCTTGCCTTGTGTACTCATGGTCCACAAGATGCTATAGAAAAGCTTGATAGCTCTGCCCAGGTGCCCAGCTGTATCACTGTGCTTCTCCTCCTCAGGAGGGGCTGCCCACATCCATCATCCCCCAAGCACAACAGGTGAAGTCTGACCATGGTGGCTGTGAAGCTGATTCCTCGGCATTGTATTTTCTTTTTCAGTTACATTACAACACTAGTATGTGAACCCTGCACAAAATTACCCCTCGACCTGATTTGATGTCTCCTTCTCTGTTTCCTACCAATCCTAGGGACTAATGGACCACATTCTGCCCAAACCATTGTAAATGTAAAAACTTCCCTAGTGGCATGTTCCTGGTTGCCTTCTAGCTTACTATCAACTGTACTTTCCTCTGGATATCATGTCCCCAGTATGAGTGCAAGCTCGGCTCCTACCCCGAGCCTCGTGACTTTTCAGCGTCCAGGAACATGATCTTGGCTTAACTACTTTACGATGAATATAATGATGACAGCCGAAGGTGGACACTTCTCAGTCATGGCACAAACATACCACGATTTCAGAATCAGGTGCCGTGCTACAGAGCCTCCCCCCATAAATATGTAGATGAGTACAAGACAGAAAAGGACACTTACCTTGTGGGTGTGATCATTTTGTCACCTGGTGTATCAGAGTGTTGTGTTACAAGGGAAAATGCTGCTGGAGGCCCATGTAGGTGAACACAAGTCAGGATCCCTATGGTTTTAATAACTTAGTAGTGGCAGTAGCCAGCTTTTCCTGCAAAGATAGTGCCGACAGACGTGACACAGGTAAAAGGAGCTCTGTCACCTTCCTTGGCCTCTGGGTTTACTTCATGCATCAGGCCCGCTGATGGCCAACACATATTACTTGACTGTCTACCAAGCATCTGACATTGTGCTTACTGGGGATCTGACAGAAGACCCACAGATGTGTTCCCCTGAGAAGGGGGCCCTGGCAGGGTTGGTACTACGTGGGGCCTACCCCTAAAGACAAGGGGAGGCACTCCTTCCCTTCGCCCCTTTGTGCTGTTCACCCTGGACCTGATAACCTGCCCCATCAGCATGTGGTAGGCCTGAGATGCGGAGGGGGCACTGTCGCTAGCTACTCCTCATTCCCACAGCCCGGACATCTAGCCTCATGACCAGCAGTGGTCACTCACTCTTCAAGGACTCTCTCGCAGTGGACGGTGACTTCCATTTCCAGAACTCAGTTGAAGACGAAGCCTCTGAATCAAACGAGAACTGAGAATTTTTTAAATACTATCATAGAAACTTAAGACTACCCCATTTTCTGGGAAGATTTTCTATTTAATTCTGCAAAACAATATGAAGTACTCATTATATGCAAGGTATTTGGTTAGGCGTTGTGCTTTGTGCAAGTTACAAGATATATAAAAGCAAGAAAATCGCAACCCCTTCTCTCAAAGAGATTTTCATTTAAGAGAGAAAACATACACTACACAAATAATGAATTTTTTTCAAAGTTTAAAGTGTAGCAGCTGAATTCTATCTTGGAGAATTCTTGGAGCTGGGGATCTTGGAGAAGTCTTCAAGTGGAGATGGTCAATGAGCTTGTTTGTAAATCAGCGGGGGAGAATTTTTGGTAACGCACAAATGAGACGTAGTTATAAAATGGAATTTCAGTGACAAGAACAGAGTGACTATAGGTGTGTCCATCAGGGAGCACAGGACGTGGCTGAAAAATTTCTCTCTTAAACGAAAATCTCTTTGAGAGAAGGGGTCCACTTGGTTGGTGTGCCAGACATGAGAAAAGTACTGAAAATCAGGATGGAATAGGATTAGAAACCAGGTCCAGATACAGAAAGAGGCCTGGCATAGTGCTAAAAGGTAAACTGAGGGATATTAAAAATTTTAAGAGGTTATTTGAGCAAAAATTGATTTGAACTTTTGCAGTGGCAAACCAGAAGTGGTTAGGAGCACTCTGCGGACAGGAGCTAGAGGAAAGACTTTCACAGAGAAGAGGAAGAAGCAAAGCCAGGACATTATTTGATTGGCTGTAGCTTAAGAGGTTGCATTATTTTGGAAAAGCCTCATCGGCTGTTAGTGATTGGTTGTCCTTAGATTTTGATTTCTTCACCTTGAGGCATTTACAGGCTTAGGTTTTGGTTTGCTTATGTAGGCTGCTAAGGTATTAGAACCAGTTCAGTCTAATGGCCTCTTTGTTTAATTAATTTAACTTTACTAAAGGCAGGGCTTTAGTGGGAAAGTACTGACTTTAGAAAATGAGAAAAGGACATAATCAGAGTTATGCAGATAGATGGATAGATAGATGATAGACAGGTAGATATATAGATAGATAGATAGATAGATAGATAGATAGATAGATAGATAGATGATATAGGTAATAAACAATTGCAGATATATAGAAGAATAGATAATTTCAGATGATAGATAGACAAACTGAGAGATAGCAGAAAAAATCCATCTCTTCCCTGAAAGCTTCCTTTTATCTCATCCCTCATACATAGAAGCAGTGGTTCCCTCTAAATTCCCAGGGCATCTCTACCTTGATTGTCGTACGACTGAGTTTGAACTTTGAGTTAATATGTGTTTTTCTTCTTTTTGTTTCTTCCTCCTTCCCTCCCTTTTCCCCTTCTTTCTTATCTTCCTTCCTTTCTTCCTTCCATTCTTTTTTCTTTTTCGTATACCGGTCTTTTCCATTACCAGTCTGTAAGTCACTTTATGGACTGTAAATACCATATATTAGTTGCCTTACTATCTTGTAGGAAGACTGTCCTAGAAATTACAGAATTCGTCTGTATAACAGAGATGGAAGACTTGCATTTTCTCCGCATTTAAAAAACAGGTGTGGGGGGCCTGCCCAGTGGTTCAGGAGGTTGGAGCTCCGTGCTCCTAACGCCGAAGGCTGCCGGTTCAATTCCCACATGGGCCAGTGGGCTCTCAACCACAAGGTTGCCGGTTTGACTCCTCGACTCCCACAAGGGATGGTGGGCTCCGCTCCCTGCAACTAAGATTGAACATGGCACCTTGAGCTGAGCTGTCGCTGAGCTCCCGGATGGCTCAGTTGGTTGGAGCACATCCTTTCAACCACAAGGTTGCCAGTTCGACTCCCTCAAGGTATGTGGGCTGCGCCCCCTGCGACTAACAACGGCAAGTGGACCTGGAGCTGAGCTGCGCCCTCCACAACTAAGACTGAAAGGACAACAACTTGATTTGAAAAAGTCCTGGAAGTACACACTGTTCCCCAATAAAGTCTTGTTCCCCTTCCCCAATTAAAAAAAAAATATCCTACAGAAAAAAAAAAAAAAACAGGTATACAAGCTTGGGAAGTTAGCAATTCCTTCTTTTGGGCAGACTTCAGGCCATCGTCACACAGAACAACTCATTTGTGGTGTCACTGCTAAATTGTGCTTGCCTACCTCAAGGCAGCCAAAGTGTGATCCAGGAGAGGCCTGTGTGCCCTCTCTTCTCTCCTCACCATAACCCTTCACCTGGCTCCTTTTCCTGAGCTCTGCCCACCCTCTAGGTAACCCAGTCCCTTCAGTGCTGTGACTTGCCAAGCTACTGACTCACCCTGCTAGGTGTTAAGTTGAGATGTTACTACATCACTCTGGGGATTGAACTTTGGATAGAAAACACTGAATACTAAAAACAAGGCTCAAGAGAACAAATGGTTGAATGCCAGAGGTGGTGACAAACAATGGGAGGACATATCTGGGGACAGCCAGCTCTGCCAGGCACCCTGCACCCCGCTGGCAGGGGGTGTCCCAGTTCTGTGAAGATTCGTTAATGTGTGGATTGGAAAGCAGAACTTGATTCCTCCCCTGGCCTCTGGGCCCCTGCCAAGTCCTGATTTGCTGAAGAATGGAACCATTAACAAGTTACAGAAACTGTCTGCCTTCAGTGTGGGGGCAGGAGGGAATTGTGTCTGAGGCTTTTAGATTGAGGCCGGGATTGGAGCGAGGGAAGAATAAAAGAAGCAGATGCTGTCAAAATGGTTTATCGGCTTGATTCATTAGGTTCAGCAGCTGCCACAAAGAAAACAGATTCCTAGAGAACTACTAGCCAGACAGCATGCTCTTTCAAGGGAGCCTGATGGGGAGGAAAGATAAAGCTTGGCTTTTAAGGTATCATGCTCACCTTAACTGGGATTCCTTTTAAACACTGGGGAGAGAGAGAGAGAGAGAGAGAGAGAGAGAGAGAGAGAGAGAGAGAGAGAGAGAGAGAGAGAGAGAGAAGGAGGCAGGGATGCGACAATACCAGGAACATGCTGTATAATTCAGTGGTGTGCATTCCTCTTTTCCCAAAGTAACACCATCAGGAACTCAGCTAGGGATTGTGATTAAACAGAGCTTTTTCTGTGTCAGCCTCATTCGTGCTCAGCAATTTAATGCCGGAGATAAGGGTCCTGAGCACACAGCACAAAGCTCCTGGAAACTGCCCAGACCTCGCTCCCACCCCAGCCCAGTGATATGGGCCACAGTATTCTGATTGCAGGGCGAAAAGGGTTTAAATGTCCACTTAGGGAACACCAACTAAATTATCTGTTCTTAGAACAGTTATTCAATTTTTTAAAACTCTTGTGTGTGGTACATATCCTGGGAAGGTGATGTTTGAAATGATTTTTGTTGGCATGGGAGTGAACGCTTTTTATTTGAATTATATATTCATATTAATGTATATGAGGGGGAATGGCACTTCAAAACAGTGATTCTACAAATCATAAGCTAAAGAAGTTGTTTTTTTTTTTTTAATGTAGGAGAATTTAAAGAAAAACATGAAACTATTAAGTCAATGGGGTGTACAAATATGGCAAAAATCGTGACGGTGGGACACTGTGACTGCTGTTTGGAAGCCCTGTTTTAGAGCACCCGAACAGGATGCTGTCAGAGCTGGACAAGAATTCAAAGTCATTAAAACAGTGTTCCCGAACTTTGTTATCTACACAAATCCCAGGCTTCACCCCTGCCCCCAATTCACCAGGAGCCGGCCAGGGTTCTATATTATTTGCAAAAATCGCAGATGCACGGCGACCAGCAGACAGGCAGGAGTTTAGGTCAGATCTAGTTGCCACAGCCTCAGGGTTTGTGGTGGGGGTGGGGAGGCAGGAGCAAGTCTCTGGTATCAGACCCAGAGCTTCTGATCCCCAAACCAGGATCTTTCCTTTGTGCCAGGTGAGGGGATGTTCCTGCCCTCTGCCCTTGCTCTCTAGAAGGCTCTGGCAGGAAAAGGAGGAGAAAGGTTGACTGAAGGCTGAAACCACACTGTCTGGAAACAGTGGGGGAAGGTATTTGCACATGAGGCTCAGAGAAGCAGAGACCACCAGAAAGATGAAGCACAGGCCCTGTGATGGCCAGAGAGTATGGGTCTGGGGGAAGAGAAAGGGCAAGCTTGATCCTCTCTGTCCTTGACCGTGGTAGTGGGGAGGTTTGTGGGTGTTCCCAAGGTGTCAGGCTTCCGGCCTCCTCTCTCACTATCTTGCTGAGCTGACTTCTAAAGCAGGAGGGTAAGGCCTCAGAGAGATGGCTTCTGATTTCACAACAGGACTGGGTAACGGATGCAATTAATCTATCAACAAATTTTAATTACATTCCTACTATGTTCAGCTCAGAGTGCTAGGGCTGGGAGGGTGAAAAGCAGAGGGCATGATCTTTTTCTCAAAAGGCTCACTGTCTATCTGGGCACAAAATAATAAGTATGACACACAACAGTCAGCTTCTGACCTGGGTGCCTCCTTTCCTGCGTGATTTTAAAGCAAGATAAGCGCAGGCCAGGGGGACTGGGAAAGATTTCAAGAGGGACTGAGTAAAATTTCAATAAGTGGGGATGACCATACCATCCTTACGGGCAATTAAGAGCAGCCTACCTACAACAGGCTGGATTTCTGTCCTTGCCTTCTTTCCCACTTCCTAACACACACACACACACACACACACACACACACACACACACACACACGGAAACACTCAGTTGAGTCAAAGTAAATATGAAGAGATGTCCTGGCAAGATTGAGTAAAGGGGAGCGTGTGTGTGCGTGTGTGCGTATGTCTGTCTGTCTGTTTTATTAAGATGTCAGCCATTTCTAGGTTTCCCCACTGAGAGAGCCACCACCACTTCGGAGCAGACCATCTCTGTTGTGTATATAAGGAGAATAGGTCTCCGTTCTCCTGGGAATTTGTGGCACCTGGAACTGTTTTATGGCTAAGGAAAGGCTGCTCCTCCCGGGAAGCTGGGAAGAAGGTGGTAATTTCAGTACAAGTAATTTCAATAGAATAATTAGGACAAAAACAGAGTTAAGACATTTGGTTCAGAAATAAAAAAGAAAGATAAAGGAGACATAGAATCGAGTAAGGTTTCTTGTTGTTTGTTTAATTTGGATAAGATTGGACCGTGTTATATGCTCAGAGGCAATAAAAGAAGAGATATTTATTGGAACAAAGACTTGAAAAGTGAGAGGGGGTGAGATATAGCACATAAACTGTATTCAGTATGAGGAGAAAGGAGGTCTCTAGAGGATAGTATTGGTGAGAACCTGACTACGACCACCATCATGACCAGCAACAACACACTTTGTTTCACACTTATTATTTCTTAGTCATTCTGCTAAGTTCTTTGCATACATTATTATTACATTTAATACTCAACAATTCTATGAAGTAGATAATATTGTCCCCATCTTCAGATGAAGAAACAGTAACTCCAAGAGGTCAAATAACTTGTTTCTAGTCACACAGCTGTAAGTCACATTATCTACATTTAAATTGATGGTGTCTGACTGCAGAGGCCCCACGAAGTGACACAATGGATGAGATGGATAAAAAATATGATGAATTTCGGCTGCAACAATGGTACAAGAGATTGGCTATCTTGATGGGATTGAAGAAGATAGAGTGCGAAGGTCAGGAAGTGAGTAGACCAGATGCTCAGGATGGTGATCAGATGGGTAGAGGAAGACTGGGGTTTAAGGTTTCAGTAACTGAATAGTTCCAGGTAGTAAGAATGCCTAGGGTGACCCTGGGTGGTGTTGGCTCAGTTGGAGGGAAGACAGCCTTTGTTGGAGTTGGAGAGGTCAAGGACAAGTGAGCCTTAGGTGTTGGATACTCCATGGAGCCTCAGCAGATATGCTCTATCCTTCTCTGAGGAACACAGAAGTTCTAAAACGACTGTGTGAGGCATTTGGGGTACAGGAGAAGACAATGCATGTGAGGTGCTAAAGGGCTCAATGACTGAGCAAATGACTAAGAAGTCCAAAGATTATAGCGGAGAGGGGTTAAGAAGGGTGGTGTGGGTGGATGACAAGAGTTTCAAAGGAATGATGATTTTTACATGGGGGTAGATGAGTGATGGTTTGGAGGCAGATTTGCAGAGGAAAGTCTACTGGCTTCTGGGCTCGAGGAGAATGAATACCTTCTCCCCAGGGGTTTGCTGGGTACCTGGGTCCTTAGGAAAAAAAGCCAAGTTTTCTGGAATACAAAGGGAAGAATGGAATACTTTTAAATATTTGTTTAATATAAGAAAAGAGACAATACTCCCTCTACCCATGCTCTCTGAAGCCACTGTGCCAGATGATGGTGCAGTAATCAATAAGAAATGCATAGTTCCTGCTGTCATGGATTTATAGTCTAGGAAAATCATTTATTAAGTCAAAAAATGACCAAAATAGCTACTTAATTAGAGTTGGGACAAGTGGAATAAGAAAAACTCTTAATGTGGTTATATAGAGTGCGACTCTATATAAAACATGAGAACCTAACCTGGGCTGACAGGTCACAGAAAGCTTTCCTGTGGCAATAAGTGACTGAGAGGAACGGAGCAGAATGAGCTACTCTGGGGAGAGAAGAGCATGCCAGACACAATGGGTACCTGGGAGGAGACTAAAGATGATAACTTGTCTACCATGGAGTTTAGATTTACAAAGAAGAAGAGAGAGATAGGGGGTGGGACGTGGCAGAGGAAGAACAGAATAGCATGAATATAAAAGTACAAGAGAAATGAGATAATTGAAGGAGTTTGTGTTTCATTTGAGCAAACATGGAAGAAATGTGAGTCTCAAAGGACATAGCCAGCCTCGTTTCCAGACCAGATCCTGGGGTCTCGTGGCTTCAGGAGCTCTGTGGGCTGAACTACCTGGTGGTTCTGGAGGCCAGCAGAGGTTGAGGCCCTGAATGGAGTCAGTGTTCTGGCCAAACTTCACCTTTCGATTCTTGTTGCTGCCTGTTCCTGCTGCTGGAGACTGTCTCCTGACTCTTCTGGTTGATGTGGGATTTGTGCCTATGCTCTACAAACCCAGAACAATTAATTTATTGAGAGAGGTCCATCTGCTTAATATAACTTAATATAACACAATCATTGTGTTTATGTGGTAGCGGCTTCTAAGATGGTCCCAAATCACCTCTGGTGTTCACACTCTTGATAATCCCCTCCTTGAGTAATTTGCTTCCAAGCAATAGTATACAGCACCACTGAAGGGCTATCTCTTTTGTGATGAGGTTACAAAAGCTTCCCTCTTCTTAGCAGACTCTCTTGCTGGCTTTGATGAAGTAAGTTGACATGTTGGAGAGGCCCACGTGGCAAAGAATTGAGGATGACCTCCAGCCAACACTAGCAAGAACTGATAGCCTCAGTTCCTTCAATCCTCAAGGAATGGAATCACACCAACAACCATGTAAGTGAACTTAGAAACAGATCCTTCCCCAGTCAAGCCTTCAGATGAGACCCTAGTCCTGCCATACCTTGATTATAGACTTGTGAGAGACCCGAAGCTGAGGACAGACTACGCTATGCCTGGACTGCTGACCCACAGAACCTGTAAATTCATAAATGTGTGTTGCTTTTAGCCACTAAGTTTTGGGGTATTTTTATTTTATAATAAAAGATTACTAATAGAGTTAAGTATTTAAAATGCACTTATTATCTGTAGGGCATTACATAGGAGTTAATAAGATAAGATTATAGTTCTGGTTTAACAATATAAGTGATTTATACCTTCAATTTCTTGGTTCTGTAGTGTGCTGTGACAGAAAGCATTATATTTGGCTGCAAGCATCCACTCACTTTCTTAACAACACTCTGATTTTCCTGGGGATTCATCTATCCTCCATGGGGTAGAATACTGATGGTAAAGTACTTCTTCCATTATCAAAATCTGAGAGATCCAGATTTTTTCCTCTCACTCTCCTCCCATACCAGTATGCTTCAGTGTCTACCAATGGAGTCTCCTATGACTATAGAGTGACAGAAGGAAGAAGAGACTGTGGGAGACCATTTATTGTAGTGGTGATGTCCTGACCAGACTGTTTGTATCATGAGATTGTTCTGCTTTCTGCTTCTTGTTACTCCGGAGCTCCTTTGGTTTCTGCATGTGGCCACTCCTGGTTTCTTAGCCCTCGCTAGATGGGAGCAGGACCTTCCTAATAAATTCCCTTTTATTTAAGTTAGCCGGCATTGCTTTCTGTTTTTGATGTGGACCCCTATGAGATACAGATACACAATCTTTGCAATCTAGTAGGTGAACTCATTACTCACAGATGACATATTAGTAATCTTTTATTAGGGGGCAAGGTTAGAGAAAACCTGGAGAATTCATCAAACAGATTGTTAGTGGGTCTGAGAGAGCTCAATCAAAGGACCAGAAAATCAGAAAAATTATTGCTGATACAGTCAGCTGAAAATTTAAGAATGCGGTCAACTCAAAGTCTATTTGTGCAAAAAATATCTCACACAACCTTTTGAGTAATTCTTTCACTGAATTGATTGGTTGGTTGAGTCTTTGTAGATCCAACAGAAACCACATCTGCAAGTGCTCCAGGAAATGACGTCTAACACCAGAAACAAGCAGGGCCAACATGGGAAGTGTCGTTTATAGTTCAACCTGCAACACGTCAGGTGGTTTGCCTCCTTTATGGATAAAATCATACTCATAAAAGCACTCTTTCAGTTTTCCATGGAATCTATGCCCCTCACTCTGATATTTGAGTGAAAAGATGTTTGCTTCTCTTGCTTGAAGTCACTTGGGCTCCTCTTTGTACTAGTACAAAAAACATTTACTGTTTTCAGGTTATGACTGACAGCCTGGATTGCTAGATAGGGAGTGAGAAAACTGATCTTCATAAAGTCAGACCTGTATTATTGATTACCTTTCAAGATTATTTTCAAAATAATTTCATCAGTCCATTTAGATTGACATAATAAAGTCCCTGCCAATAAAAATGGCACTGGAAAATAGGCTTGCTATAGAGGACCCAGCCAGGATTTCATATCCATACCCCAAAACAAACTCAGAAGGCAGAGAAACCTATTCCTAGACGGACACATTACATAAACAGACATAGCCAATTTGAATTAAATTTTCCTTGTGTAATTTAAATATCCATGGACTGAGTTTGTGAGCACTGAATAAGGTTTTTGAATCCATAGAAAGATGATTCTAGAATTGCACAGAAGAATTTGGAAGCTAATTTTTTGTCTAGAATGTGATTTTAAAAAGGAGCCACGGAGATTATACTTTGGTTCCCAAAAAATGTCTGAACAGAGGAGTCTCATACTTGCTAACCTAAAATGTGGGAGAATTTTAAATATCAAAAAAGTAAGAAAGACAATAAAAGAAGTCCGCATTTCCCTAGATGAATGTGTTTGAAAGGAGTTCGGTTACCTCCTAATTTTTTTTTAAGAAAAATTTTTAAAAAGTCTATCGGTTAGTGTGATCTTTTCTGGTTTCCCCAATATACCAGCAGCTGTCATAACAAATCTTCTGTCTTTAGATTTTACAAAGATCTCCTTCATTTGACCTGCACAAAACCTGGTTAAGATAGTTAATTATTTCACATTCTTGGAGACAGACACTAAACAAGATAAGCATGGCACGATAAATACATAAAATAACATGTTAGATGGAGCTGAGCATTAAGTAAAAAACAAAGCACAAAAGGGGACCAGGAAGTGTTGGAGGTGGGGGGTTGTGATTTTGAATAGGTGGCCACAGAAAGCCTTACTAAAAAGGTAACATTCAAGTATAACAATAAAGCGTGAGGGAGAGATCCATGTGTAACCTGGGGAGAAGCATTCAGGGTAGAGGAGCAAGTACAAAATCTCTGAAGTGGGAAGATGCCTGAAATGTTCACAGGAGAAGCCAAAAAGGAAGAGGAAAACCAAGAGTTTCATGTTCTGGAAAGCAAGTGGAAAAAAAAAAAGCTCAGCGTTTTATGAAGGAGGGATACATGGACTGTGACAGTGGTGTGGTGGATTGAGAACTGAAGTCTAAAAATGGCCATTGGACTTGGCAATGCGGAGCCACAGAGGATTGCAGACAGAGAGGTTTTAGTGGAGAGATAGATAGGACAACAATGATGGACGCAGTGGTCTGATGGGAGACTTGGAGGACAGAAATCAGACAGTAAAATAGATGACTCCAAGGAGTTTTGCTGCAAAGGAAAGGCGAGAAATGACACCATAGTTAGATGGGAAAATGGGGTCAAGAAGTTGAGAAATATCATTATATTTTTATGTTGACAACTCAATAGAGAGGGAAAACTGATGATGAGAAGAGAAACTGCACAAGTGCTACAGGAGTGCCCTGGAATTGGTGAGAGCCTGAATGGGGCTAGCCTTACCAGGATCAAATCAGTGCATCCATAGTAATGGGAGAGAAGGCAAATGGGCTCAGGAGCATGTGGGTGAATAGATGTGGTGGGTGCTCATGAACTTTCTTTTCTGTTCGCTTCTATGTTCTCAGCAGAGAGTGGGAATGGTGGAAGTTTGAGGAGAGAGAAGAAATGCTTTGGTTATCTAGGGCACAGAGGTTAGCAAATTACCAGCCATCCTCATTCACTTATGTATAGTCTGTGGCTACTTTCTCAATGCAGCTTCTGAGCTGAGTAGTTGTAAGATAGATGTGATAGCCCACAAAACTGAAAATATTTATTGTCTGTCCCTTTACAGAAAAACTTCACCAATCCCTGATTTAGGAGAATGGGAACAAAAATAGACATGGATGGGAAGAGTAGTTTGAGTACCTGGCAAAACTAAGGGTCCACGTGAGGTTAGTGATCATGAATTTCAAGTGAGAGAAGTTAATATGCTGGTGTTTTTCACCAGCAATATTCAGCTGCACAGGGACAGGCACAGTGTAGGAGAAGAGCTGCATTGAATTATGGTTGTGGTTGAGCCAAGGGAGAGGGACAAAGTGAGAAATGAGCAAAGGATTTAATGGTCTCTAAAAGGGAGCCCTTATAAGGACTGATCATGGCATTTAAATAGGGTAAAGAGGGATGTGAAGATGACAGGGCAATAAGAGATATTCTGAGGCAATGTGATCAATGTATTATAGTTCTTTTTGGAGCTGGAAAATGGGAGTTAAGGAATTCGAGGGAATGAGCTGGAAAAATAGGAGATGCTATTGGAAAGTGGGATGCTTCCAGTTGAGATATTGGAAAAGTCACAGAGGTTGGTCATGATGTGGTCTGGCAGATAAGAACAGTCAGAAAAGGTAGAACAGGAGTAAAATGAGGAACAAGGTTATCAAAGGATATGAATACAGGGAATTGGAAGGCCCAAGTGTTGATAAATGTTCAGATATACTATCAAAAACTTGAAAATAAAGTGAATGAAGATGACATATCTCTTCAATGTCATACTGGAGCATGTTTTATAAGCCTACCTGCAGATCATTTAATTATCTAGGAGAGTGTACCTATGTTTGACTTTGCTGTTTATTATTTGATTAGAACCCAGACACTGGAAAGTTACACATTAATTATTGATTTCTGTGTACGAAAGAGATCTCCCCAAAGATTGTAGTTTTTTGGCCTGTAGGACATTAACCAGTTTTGCATCTAACTTAGCAGTCCTATTTTAACTTTTTTTTCAAAATATATATAAATAGCCAGATACTCAAAGTGCTCTTGAAATCAGCTTTATCATGTTATTGATTTCTTCATTAAAAGATTAATAAATGATTACATGTATTTATTCATGTTTTTAACTTTTTAAAAATTATAATTGAAGGGAGACTAAAATCAACAATTTTCATGGGAGTAGTTATGGAGAGAGTAATTTTAGATGAAGATAAGGTCTTTAAATAGGCAATTAAGTTAAAAATGAGGTCATATGGGTGGGTCCTAATCCAATGTAACTAGTGTTCTTATAAGAAGAGGAAATTTAGATAAACACACACAGAAGGAAAACAAAGTGAAACACAGGGAGAATATGGCCACCTACAAACCAAGAAAAGAAGTCTCAGAAGAAACCAATACTGCCAATACCTTGATTTCAGACTTCTAGATTCCAGAACTATGAGACAATAAATTTCTGTTGTGTGAACCTCCCATCCTGTGGTATTTTGTTATCGCAGCCCTAGCAAACTAATACAGCCACCTCCTTTGTCTTTCCTTGGTCAGGATAATCACTGTGAGGATTTGGTGAAGGGATTTCTTTTCAGGATATAAGTAGTTTATAGAATGAACATAACTTACTAGATGCAAAAAGAAAAATAAAATTATTTCCCAAGTATCTCCATTAAAATCTTTCTAAGGATTAGTTTTCAAATGTCCCTAGATAAAATCTTAAGCAGGTCTCATAGATTTTCCAAGCCCTTTTAGTCTCATGAACAATCTCCTTTCAGAAATTAAAATATTCAGACTTGTACAGTAATCAAAACTCCAAACTTTATTGAAAATTAAAAATTTCTGGTCAAGATGGTGGGGTAGGTATACACCTTGCTTTCAACCACACCTCTCATGACCACATCGAAATTACAAGTAAACTACAAAACAACCATCATGGAGAATTTCCTGAAGTCTAGCTGAATATATGTCCTACAACTAAAGGTACACAGAAGAAGCCACCTCAAGGCTAGTAGGAGGGGTGGAGATGCGGAACAGGTGTCTGGCAGTTAAAAATTGGGAGGGATATTTCAGCTGCAGAGATCATCCCTGAGGAGCCGGTGTCCCAGTTCCATATGAGGCTTCCCAGTCCAGGTTTCCAGTACCAGGAAGAGAAGTCCCCATTGCTTCTGGCTGTGAGCACCAGTGGAGATTATGGCTGAGTGAAATGGAGGGCTGCTGGAATCCTAGGCATTCTTCTTAAAATGCCCACACACAGACTTACTCATTGACAGACTCACTTGCTCTGAGCTCCAGTGCTGGGGCACTAGCTTGAAAGGTGCCAGAGAAATACAGAGAGGAACTGAATTGTCTGGCTTCAGTGCCAGGACGGGTGGGGCAGTTTTCTCCCAGACAAAAGTGCTGGCAGAATCCATTACTTCTTTGTTGAGCTCTCCCCACTCCCGGCGTGCAGACATATGTGGGAACCATATCTGAGTCTCTATCAACCTGAATAACACTATTCACCCCACCCTGATGATTCCCTGGAACCCCCACTTCACTCAACTTGCAGACCTAGTGGCTTTTCCATACAAACAACCTGTCTTGGCTTATGCTATGGATTTTCCTAAAATGTCTCAAAGGTTCATAAACTCCATACAAGCAGCATCTGGCCTCAACTGAGCAGAGTACCTCTTGCTGAGCTGCCCCAACTCTATCATTGGCAGCAGCCAGCCTCAGTTTGAGGTTTGGCTTTTCCCAGGTACCTCAAAGCCCAGTGTTTGTGGAAGACATCTGCACATTGCTTTGTAGCTCATACCAAGTGGCCCTAGGCAGAGCACTTGGCCTGCAGAAGGACCCTTTTCAGGAGGCCCGGGGCCAGGGAGCCTAGTGGCCAGCTTTGGACCCAGCCAGAGCACCAATCAGCTACCTCCGAGGATGACACACCCAAGGGACAGACTGGGCAGGTACCAGAGCCCTGCTAAAGTGAATCCTGCTCCATAAGATCAATCCCTGAACAGTAGCTCCTCCTCTGTACTCATGGCCAGTCCTCAAAACCAATCAGCCCGAGGGTCAGTACCTCCCATTGATATCAAACAGCAATGAAGGCTCAACTACAAGAGAAGGGCACACATAACACACACAAGGGACACACCTGGAACATGTGGTTCTAATAACCGAGGAGTCTGGGCCACTGGGTCCCACAGGACACCTACTACATAAGGCTGCTCTACTAAGACCAGGAGGCATAGCAGCTCTGCCTAATACATAGAAACAAACACAGGAAGCCAGCCAAAACTACTTCGAAGGGACATGTGCATCCACTTGTTCACTGCAGTATTGTTTATAATAGCCAATACCTGGAAGCAAAGAAACATGTTCTAAATGAAAGAATGGAACAAAGCTCCAGGGGAAAAAAAAAAAAAAACTAAAGAAAATGGAGACAAGCAATCTACCAGATTCAGAGTTCAAAACACTGATTATAAGGATGCTCAATGATCTCAGGGAGAATTTCAACAAAAAGATAGGAAATATAAAAATGAATATAGGAAACATTAAAAAGAACCAGTTATAAATAAAGAATATAATAACTGACATAAAGAATATATTAGAGGGAATCAACAGTAGAGTAGATGAAGCAGAGGATCGAATCAGCGATTTAGAAGGTAAGGTAGCAGAAAACACCTAATCAGAACAGCTAAAAGGAAAAAGAATAAAAAAAAAAATGAGGAGAATTTAAGGGGCCTCTGGGACAACACCAACTGTAGCAACATTCACGTCATAAGGGTACCCTAGGAGAAGAGAGAGAGCAAGGAGTTGAAAACTTATTTGAAGAAATAATGATGAAAAACTACCCTAACCTGGTGAAGGACATAGACATACAAACTCTGGAAGCACAGAGAGTTCCAAACAAGATGAACCCAAAGAGCTCCACACCAAGACACATCATAATTAAAATGCCAGAGGTTAAAAGCAGAGAGAAAATCTTAAAAGCAGCAAGAGAAAAGCAGTTATTTACTTTAAGGGAGCTCCCATGAGATTATCAGCTTATTTCTCCACAGAAACTTTGCAGGCCGGAAGGGAGTGGCAGGAAATATTAAAAGTGGTGAAAAACAATGACCAACAACCAAGATTGCTCTACCCACCCAGCAAGGTTAACATTTAGAATCGAAGGACAGATAAAGAGCTTCCCAGACAAGCATAAGCCAAAGGAGTTCGTCACCCCCAAACCAGTATTACAGAGAACATTTTGATGGTTGCCAGATGAGAGGGGGTTTGAGGGTGTGGGTGAAAAAGGGGAAGGGATTAAGAAGTACAAATTTGTAGTTACAAAATAATCATGGGGGTATAAAATATAGCATAGGGAATATAGTCAATAATATTATAATAACCATGTAGGGTATCAGATGGGTACTAGATTTATCAGGGGGATCACTTTGTAAGTTATATAAATGTCTAATCACTACGTTGTACACCTGAAACAAAAAAGTAAAAATGCAAAAGAAAGTTAAAATATTTCTCCTCATAAAGCCTGCAGTGAAGGAGGAGAGGGTAGATTGTTTTCTTTGAGTCTCTGCGGTTTCTCTTTCATTCCTCCTCCTCTCTCACCAGTCGGTTTCTGGCCCATTCCATGCTGGGTCAATAGTGAGAAGGTTTAAGTTTCGGGCAGTCTCACACGCAGTTATCCTCTGGCTTGGGGGCCCATGACAAGCAGATGCGTAGAGCCTGCCCTTTCTTTGGCTGGGAGGCCGCACCTTGGTGCAGGCCGGTGGCTGGGCATCTGGATCTCCACTGCTCTTCTGAGCCCATTGACCCCTCCAGTAGAATTCCCTTCTAAGGCAGAATCCTTTCAAGATGATCCATTAGACCTATGGGGCAAACACAGCTGTTTTGGTCACGCTGTTGATGGAAATAAAACTTGCAGCCCAGTGAAATCATCTTTCTGGGCGCCGTTG
Organism: Rhinolophus ferrumequinum; assembly: GCF_004115265.2. Classification (NCBI taxonomy): domain Eukaryota; kingdom Metazoa; phylum Chordata; class Mammalia; order Chiroptera; family Rhinolophidae; genus Rhinolophus; species Rhinolophus ferrumequinum. Next base: position 1,378,014 of record NC_046288.1, on the reverse strand, counting down.
GGCATGAAGACTATGGTTCCTCACACTTGACTAATGGTTCTCCTCTTTCATAGACCGGAGTTTCTTTTTCCCTAATGAAGTTTGAGTCTCCTGGGATGTGGGGATGCACGGCATTGATTCCACTGCCAACACCTTTGGCCTCTGCTGTAGGGTCCCACTTTAATGTCCTTTTACTCTAAATCATACAATGGGCCTGAGTATATATACCTAATCCGTTGGTCCAGGTGGGATCCTGGCTTCTCGCAGCTGACTGACGCGGCCATTGGCTCAGGATTCGATTTTTGTAACGGGCGCTTCCCCAGGTCTCAAGGTCTGGGGATTCAAATGGAGAAACATCAACAATAATAACTTTTGTGTCACTGACTCATGTCTCCACCTGCTCAGGTGGACCTCCTCCCGCTGAGTCCCCTCAGATATTTGAGAGTCTCGAGGAGGTTTGCGTTTGTGCAAGAAAGCATGCCTGGTCTTGTGGGCACCACAGCTGCTCTGATACCCCATGGTGGGCATTTACCTGAAGTGATGTTTTACACCCAACACAACCGTGCCTGAGGCACCTCAAGATAACAACAAAGACAGGGTTACGAGGAGAGACAAATGCTTCTCTTCCCTTTGGGACATCATGCTCTAATATGTGAACCTAAGCAGTGTAGTTTGTGTCCCATGTCTTAGTGAAACTTTTTACCCTTTTATGCCACCACACACACTTGCCATAGAATTCAGACATTGGTTCAAAATTTCCTTGTAAAATTTGGTGGAATCCTCCTCACTTTTTCAAGTCACTCTTGGCTCAGGCTCTTGGCAACCCTTGATCAACCGGGCTTTGGTCCCTCCAGGGAATGTCCCTGAGGGAGAGATACTTTAGAGCAAAAGGCATCATAGGGACAGACAAGACCAGTGCAGCTGTGGGGGAATGGAGGGGGGAAATTCGTAGGCACCCACAGTGATCTTTCCTGGCACACACCTCACCCACGCTCACCTTTGCTCTGTTCTATGACAGTCCCTTGAATGTGCTGCAGGAATCATCCTGCAATGATGAGCTCAAAGAGACGGGGGCTGCCAGAGGCGGTGGCTGGCGGGGTGAGGCGGCTGCCAGGCAAGCGTTTGGGGCCCTGCAGCGGATTCTGAATACAGCTCTGTGCTGAGCAGTCAGCTTTGCTCTCTTCAAACATCACATCTCAGTGTTCTGCAGTCCGAGACATCCTGAACCTGTCACAGCATGCAGGCCCAAAGGAAACCACATGAAAAGAGACTCCCTTTACCCAGGCTGGGCTGGGCTGACTTGTTTGTTTGTTTTGTGTGTTGTTTTCTTTTAATGCTTTTCAGGATCAAAGCCCTTTGCTGGATTTTTTGGTGCAGTGGTGAGAAATTTAGTCTCCAAGCAAAGGTCATTGGACCAGACTTTTGGATTTAGTGACGAGGGAGGCTATAATTTTTCTTGCTGGCAGCACTGGGCCACTGGAGAAAATTATAAAAGAGACATTGTGCCTCTCTGGTGCCTAGGCTGACACCAAGGAGATAGAATGAATGGAAAGTGACGCCTACCCTACTTAGAGTTAGACTTATTTGCCCAAATGAGAGCAAAACAACTTTCAGGGCCAAGGAGAATCATCAGGGCAATGAATCAATGGTGCTGGAATTTTTAACCATATTCATAGAATGTTTTCTTGTATCTTAATATTAAAAATCACCCTATGTTAATGTTTTACACAGAAATGTGCTTCCAAATTGAGCAGGGTCACTTTGCAATCTTGTGTGCCTTTAAATAGCGACCAGGACCTGCCATGGTGAGCCTGGCGTGCTCATCATCTTCATTCCCAGGTCCCTGAGCTGGGCTGGACACAGCTGGATGGGGCTGGGCCGTGCCGGCCAGACCGCGGCTGTGTCTGAACACAAGGGACCGGAGTAGCTGCTCCCAGAAGAGGAGTTGAGGCCCAAGAAGAGAAGACTGAAGAACTATTGCCTGGGCAGCTTCAAGCGGTCAGATACGGATATGGGCAGCAGCACAGAGTCCAGCTGACCGGGCGTGTGGTGTGAGCACAGGTACGTATGGGCAAAGACACAGCCACAGACAGCAGGCCCTGCAAAACCAGGATCAGGCGTCAGGCATCTTTGGGTAGAAGTTGCCAAGCCTCATGCCACGCACTCCATGCCCTTGAGGTTCCGTCACAGCAACTTCCACCATGAAAGGACAGCGCATCAGGTCGGCTCCTACCTGGTTTCTAAGCTGGAAACAGATCTGGTGCCGTCAGGACTGTCAGAACTGCTTTTACAATTGCTCCACAGCCCCCCAGGCTCAAATGACTTCCACATAAGCAAATTCTCATGCCAGCATCTGGGAAGGATTTTCAAAGGCTGCCAGCCATCACTGGAGGCCTCTTCGAGGTGCCAATGAGTAGAAAATTGCCCTCTTTCCTGACGGAACTGCTTTTCCTCCCATTACCAATTTAGTGTTAGTCCTAGTTTCCCGATGATGAAATGGAGGCCATGAGGACTTCACGCCCTCACTACAGAGCCTGCAATGATGCTATACGTTGAGCTGGAACGAGCTGAAGGCTGGAAGCCAGTCCCAGGCCTTGGTCTTGGCCTCAACACCCGCACTCTGTTCCACGGGACCATGGGTGTGTCCCTTCATCTTGCTGGGCCTGAAGGTAACCCCAAGCCCTGGCCTGAGGAGCTGGGGGAATGGGCTGTGTGCTGCTAGTCACTTATAGTTCCACGTCCCGTCATGGGTGTGAAGAAAGGGACTCAGGTTGGCAGCCTGGAGGTGTCCAGGCTCACATTCCTTACCCCCAGGAATGTTGGGACTACCTGGGACATGAAAATAGTGGAGGTGGTTTGTTCGCTTAGCCAAAGGGCCATGATTTGGGGCTCAGGTGAGGAACCCTGTATGAAAGCAGTCCAACTCCAAAGGGGAGTCCTCCTGACAGAATTGTTATTGGTGATGGTAACGTCCACAGCCGCCCATGCCCAGGAGACAGGCTCTCCTGGGGGTGCCTCGGAGTTCTCCATCTACACACCACCTGCTGGTCTCGAGGGCTGTTGGAGTGCAGTGGCCACCAACCCCCAATGTGAGGGCTCATTCAACAGGAAGGTCATCAAAGAGGCAACAAACCTTGAGCCTTGAAGGACAGCCTGCTACACTATCCTGCTTTTGCTCTCAGTGACACCACGCATCTGGATGGAGGGTGTTTGTATAATCCTAGCATTCCCAGTTGACAGATAAGAAAACAAACCCCTCAAGATTTGTTCAAGGTCACATGTCTAGGTTTTAGGAGCCCCAAGCCTGAGGCTGACTGCCTATCTTCTGGTTCATAGTTCTTTTTCCTTCCCCACCTCTTCTCCCTAACACTCTTTAGTCACCAGAGGCTTTGCCTACAGAATATCAAATAGGCAGACTTTCCAAAACACTCTGGAGATGGAAGAACTTTTTCACTTTTTTCCTTACATCTTATATGCTAGAAGCCCCAGCCAGAGGATGCATGTCGTGAAACTCTCAGTTTCTCTTCTGAAGCTAAAATAGATGTATTTGTGTGTGTGTGTGTGTGTGTGTGAGAGAGAGAGAGAGAGAGAGAGAAAGAGAGAGAGATGGGAAATTTATTTTTAATTTAGGCTCAGAATTTAAGCATCTCCTGGACTACATGAATTATAAATCTTAGATTCTAATATTCTGGCCTTATTAGAGACTTTAAAGTCAAGGATTAAAAATAGGCACCACTGAGTGACTGAAAAAGAATATAGTTCAGAAAGACAAATAGAAAAGGCCATGTATTTTGGGAGTTGTTGTCACCACCTGGAGTTACACAAGGTGACCACCCTAGCAGGAGGGTAGGGATGCAGTGACCATCCACCAACTTCACACGGGGATGGCTCCAGGCCTGGGCAAGTCAGGCCTCCAAGGGCCACAGCTCTCGCCTGAACATCTGTCTCCCAGACTTCAGGACCGGGGGCGTTTCTGAGTGCTTTCTGCACTGCATTTTTTGGGGGAAGGGGACATCCCATGGACCATTCACACACAAGCGATTGCCTCTAGCTCTTTCTTTCCAGAGCATTAGGTAGAGAAAATAAGAAATGAATTTTACACAGAAATTGCTCTTTCTATATTCAGTCTTACCTAATAGATGCAATTGGATGTGTCTCGTTTTCCTACGAATCTGCAGGTAAAATCCCTCACTGTCTCCTGAAAAGGACTGACAAAAGAGATGCAAAGGTGTATCTTACCGTATATAAAAACATGAGCTCCAGACCTTTTAGGGCCTCTATTCAGCTTGTCACAACTCAATCCCATTTTCCTGAATGGCTTGTTTAACTTTCAGAGAGTATCAGATGTACTGTGGTGTAAATAATATTTGAACAAGAGGGAGATTATTAAGTTGCCAACTAAAAAGGCATTTTAAAGATACCCTATTCCCCTGTTTAAATACCCCTAGCATTAGTGTGCTTGGAAACCTCTTTGTATTAAGTAATCATTTTAAAACAACTCACATTGTTCAGCAGGAGGCACCCAATTCCAGCTTGACATTTAGCACTTAGAGAGGTTGAGAGGCTCCAGGCAGCCTTATCAACTCACAGACAGGGGCACTAAATGTCAGGTGGGCTGCTTCTGCCTGAAACCACAGGCTAGAGCTCGGAATGAACATAGACTCCAGTTAAGTGCTTAAAGTATTAAGAGAACCTGAAAACAAAGTGCACACCATTAGCCAAATTGGTGCCTGCTTGTGATGAGCTACAATGTATACTTACAGCTTGGTCTTTGTCAAAGTCTTAAAAGTGAGGTGTGCTGGGGGTGGGGGTGGAAATGACATGCTTATAACTCTTCTACGGGATATAAAAGAATAAGAGAGGCTTATTAATGAGTCTGGGCCAGCGAGCTTTCTAAACATCTGATTTCCCCCCTTAAACACAATTAGCTCTAAGAGGCCACCAGAAGGGGGAAAAAAAAACAAACCAAAAAACCCAGCTCTAATGCGAAGAAATTGCTGGCATGTATTCATTAGACAATCAGAAAGTGCAAATAAAAAGGCACTAGATGAGAAAGTGGCTTTTTTTTCAAATTTAAAACTACAGAAGCCAACCTTTGATCTCCTGCAAGAATAATGGATGGAAACTTAATTATTTTTGTCTTCAATTAACTTAGTAAATTATTCAGATGGAAGGGAAAAATAATCTTCCATTGGGTAAGACACAATGCTTTTCAAACCACTGTTGCTCCAACTGTCTTTATTTGAGCCTTGTAAGAGCACCATGAACTGGGTACAACTTGTGTCCATTTTACAGAGTAGAAAATCAAGTTTCTGGTTCAGTGCCCTAACCCTCCACATGCTCTCTGAATGCTTGATTTCAAACTTGCTTTCTGGGGTCAAGCTAGTTAGAAATAGAACTAGAATTAAAACACAGGCTGCCTGACTCCTAATAGAACTGCAAAAATTCAAAACCAAACCAAAACGAACACCCCCAAGACAGACTATGAAGCTTCTCCTGTCCTCGGCAATCACAGAATCTGGAACGTCCACTGATTTTGTCTGCCCCACACAAAGACAGAGGGTCACTCTTTATGCCTTCATCCTGGAGTGAGAGAGCCTTTGCTTCATCCCTCCAGGCCTTGCCACTGACCCTCACTTTCTCCCTGGAGAAATGGAGGTAGCACCTATCTTAAGCATTATCATGAAGATGAATTACAATAAGGGTGGAAGATGACTGGTACACTCTATGGGCTCCCGATTCTGTTTTCCTCAGTCCCATGCTGGGATTTGCCTCAGGACAAGCTAATTATGCTTGGTTGCCCAGTGACTCACCTCTAATCTAGGAGAGAGAGACCCTAAAAGGTAATGCGCAGTTTCCTTGTGCTCTAAACCCTTATCATTAACAGCAAGTCCAGTCTTCCTGGGATTGAGCAATTACGCAGAACAATCATACCACACGGCCTACATTCTGACTGGATACCCGACACATGTCAGGCCTTATGTGGCACGGGTTCCGTGCCAAAGGAAATAGACATATTCCCACGATCTTTCTGTAACATCATATATCCACCCCAAAGAGATAATATGAGGGATTCACCCCCAAGTTTATCCCGATAGCCTAAATAATCAGATTTAAATAAATGTGTTATATGTAAGTTAAATCCTTTACTGCTGAGCCGATCTAATCTTCACTTTCGAAATTAGCTTATCTGGCATTTGTCCCTTTTCTGTTTTCCTTTCAAGACACACTATTATAGAGGTATTCTTCTATGTCCTACCCCAGAGTCAGCCCATTTTGACCAGTAATTCAACCACTATTTATTGAACACCAACTATGTATGTGGCAGATATTCTGCTACGTATTGGGGATAAAACTATGAGCAAGACTGTCATGCACTTCCTCCTGTCATAGGTCTTCCTTGCGTTCTAGAGCAAGAAGCAATTTAAAGGACGTGAAATAAATAGTCTCTGATCTGCTATGAAGACAAAAACATTGAGTCGAGAGAGGGCTAGTGATGATTCGATGAACAATAGACTCATCTTTGAGGGGGAGAATTCAAGCTAAAACCTAAAGAATAGTCCCCTTTTCAGCCAAGCCTGAGCCTAGTGCATTCTCCAAACAGTTGGCTTCCGATACGGTACCCTCGATCCAGCAATGATTTTGCTGCTATTTCAACCTTTCACACACACACACAGAACTTTGAAACACACACTATTTCTCTGTTAAGTCATGAACCGATGTTTCTCTGAGATGATATTTTATAATGTAAGACAAACGTCAGTTAGGGCTCAGGATGACCGAACATCAACTCTTTCCAAAAAGCCATTTCTGGAAAACATAAATCATCCCATTTGCTTTAATGACGGATGTTAACATTGCAACGCTTCATTCTTTACGTCATGCTCAGTCATTCTCAGCAGCCTCTTCCCTGCCTTTACACTTTCTGTAACTCCACACAGGTTTTAGAGACTCTGGAAAGCTCCCTAAATTATTGAGATGCTCCTTTCCTCCTTAGCAATGATTTGTCAAGGATTTCCTCCAAATGGATGGGCCATGGGAGCAGGAATCTCCCAGCTCCCCACAGCTCTGAGAAGGGAGCCAGAAAGAAATCCTCCAGAAGTTGTTTTCCTAAATTGGACTTGATCTAGACTGTCTATGGTAGGGAGTGGTGTCCTAGGATTACAAATAAGACCACAGAGCCAAATCTGCTGAGATTGGGCAGATATTTTTCTATCAAGGCAGTGAGTGAAGGAAAGAGCCAATAAAAATTATATTACTAGGGCGTCTTCTTGTCTTTTTTCATTGCTATTAGTCTATTTATTCCATGGAAATTGTTACCTTTAGGGTGACTATGCACACACCCTGACATAATGACGGCCACACCCACATATGAAATATTATCACTTTGTATGCATGCTTTGAAAAGACCAGCCAAATTTGTGGAAGGCCCTGGTGGACGAAGAAACTGATATCTTTGGGAACTGCTAAATTATTTGACTTTTCCACAGGGAAAGGAGAAGCTTGTCTTCTGTGCTTTGACGTTGTATGAAAGAAAAAGATACAGCTAATTTTGTTGCAATATTAGATTATTCGGGGATTGTTTATTTTCCATGGCTTCTCTGACAAGTCAAAAAGAATCTGCAATCCTGGTTTGCATTGAGTGTGTCGGTTTTCAATTCCTAGACTCTCCATAGTCTTGAACGGTGTCTTTGCAGGAGTTTGCATGGGAAGCGGTTGATACATTTTGCCCTAGGACATTCCAAGCAAGGATTGAGATCTTTCCCAGGGCTGTTTTTTGATATGCAATGCATGTGATGTAATCAATGACCTGGGGATTTGATTTGATCTTTAGTTCTCTAAGGCCCCAAAATACAAAGTCCACTTCTTGCAACACACAGAGAGTCAGCTTTTAATAGGCTTGTCCCAGTGCCATATCTAAGAGTGGAATCAAGTTTGACATTCAAAACAAAGTTTGTCACCATAACTCCTATAGAATGACTAAGGCCATTAAAAGTTGAACCAGGACTTGTGTCGCCACAAAGGGCAGACAGGTTTTTTAGGTCTCTTTTTTCAGGCAACAGTCTTCTAGCACAGTAATTAGAACACGGTTTTCTTGGCTAGAGGAGGTAAAACACTGAGTGTCCCTTGCAGCATAAAAACCCTGAGGCTTGGGAGGTGGGTACAGAGAACCTGAAACTTGGTGGCCTTTCAACTCTGGGATCACATCTGCTTAAACTTCACGGGTGAATTCCCTGTGGTGTGCAGGTAAAGCTCCACAACTCCAGTGATTTCAAATTGCTACAGGTTACTTGGTAGGTAGCAGGGACTAAATCAGAGTGCAGACTGCCCCTTGAGGAGTTAGAAACAGCCTGAGGCTTAGCGGTTTATACTTTGTTTCTCTTATTTCTCAGGTTCTCAGAAGCCTCATCTGTAAATTCTAGATGATAGAAAACGTGCTGCCCAGGGAGGCTCTGACTATTAGATCAGATATCGTAACACCTTTCCTTTTCTTTCCTTCCTTCCTTCGTTTGGAATGAAGTATTTTGGAAGAAGACTGAAAAAAACATCATCTAGGGCTAGAAAACAGGTGAACTCTATAGAAAGTATTATTAAATACCTCTATGTTAAAGATATACACATAGAAATAAAAATACATGAAAATAACTTCGCTCACAGTTGCTCATTGTCTCTTCCCAGGGCTCCTTCAGTATACAAATTATAGTCATCACATTTTACAGATGAGAAAATTGAGATTCAAGTAAGTTCATTGACTTGTCTGAGTCTCACCTTTGATCACGTGCTGGATCTGGCATTGAAGTCAAGTTAGTCTCATTGCCAAGATTATATTCTTTCTATAGGCCCAAATCCCAATTGATAAAAGCAGATTATACATTCTAATCAAAATATAGGACAGAAGCTGAGTCAGGTGGCATAGGTTTGTGGTTATCAGTTGTAAAATCATCTAAAAGAAATATGGCTGCTTGTTAAAACAACGAGCCCCACGTCTCAGCCCTGGAAACTCTGACTCAGCAGTTTTAGGGTAGGGCCTAAGACTCTGCATTTTAACAACCCATCACCACCACAACCACCACCACCCGGACCAAGGGTGTCGGGTTTGGGTGGTCCATGATTCACAGTTTTAGAAACAGCAGTGGAAACACTCTTTGTTAATGTCCTACCTCCATGACACAAAAATAGTACACACCAAAACAACAGCTTGTTGTTCTCTGGGAATGGCACTGGTGCTAACGCAAGACAGAAGCCCCAGTGTGAGTTTTCGGCATGTCTGGGCACTCATAAGTCACAGCGCCGCTGAAAGTCAGGGGCCATCTCTGCCCCACTGCTGCCATTCTGCTGAGGGAGTGATCGCCACAGCACAAGTTATCACGCAGAGCTGGAAATAACTAGCACATAACCAACGTCCGGTAACTAAGTGATGAACCGCAGGGAAGAACAAGCAAGATTCAGTCTTTCTGGAAGTTTATAGATTTGGGGGTTGTCTTTTTTTCTGGAAAATGTTTGACAGAATATTGATTCACTTGTACTCCAGCAGCTCTGATCATGAGCAGTGCTCCTGTTCATTCCAGGAAATCTGGAACTTGCTGAATTCACCTCTGAATCAAAGGTATGGGGGGGAACCTGCCTGGAGGCGGGTCTTCGGGTGAGCATCCCAGACCATGCTCTCTGAAAGAATCTGTTTTAAAACGCAGGAGCTGATGGCGTCCTTCTCCCCAGATGACCATCCCAATGGTGCTCAAGCTCTGGCCGCATCAGAATCCCCTTGGAGCCTTGTTCAAACACTGACTGCTGCCCTCACCCGCCCCCCGCCCCCCATTCACAAACTGAGACTCAGAAGGTCTGGGATGGAGCCCAGGGATTTACATTTCTCACAGCTTGCCGGTAATGCTGATGCTGCTGGTCTGGGAACAACACTCAGAGAACCGTTGCCTAGTTGTGTATTCATTCTGCACCCAAATCAAGACCTTTACGTTTCCACAGCAGAAAAGGCATACCGGTCCTTTGCCCCAGTTCTACCTGGGGGACAAGAGGCTTACCCGGTTCATTTCTGTTAACTACATTTCTATAAAAGTATTCGAAGCATTCGTGGGGATGTTTGTAAGTATGCTTAGATGAGGATATTTTTCGAAAATAAAAGTGTGAGTACGTGGAAGAAATTAAGCTCCTAAAGGAACTTGTTTGTGTCATATGTTGTCTGTCACTGCAGAGCTTCCGAAGTCACACTTGGGACTTGTCCTCCTCCACGCCTGGTTGCCAGAACAACCATGAAAGAATTGCATCTCTTTAATCCAAACATGAGGAGGCCTTAAATAATGAGACAATGCACATTGTGGAATTTAATTCTTGAGAGGTTTCTCCAGGTATATGTTATTTAATATTTGCTAGTGCTAATAAACAAGATATACTTGATTTTGATAAATCTTTCCGTCTTTCTTGAGTGTACAGTTAGGCTAAGGGGGTCTATAGACTTTAGAGACCTCTCTTCATTTTGTGATTGAGCAGTTTCTCTGACCGGTTATAGGTTGTCCGGACTCTGAAACATCTCACAAAGGGTGTTGTGAATTTCTGTCACTCTGGTCAGTTCTTTCAACAACCTGGGAGAGGTATAATAAGATTTCTGAAGATTTTAAAATTCTAGATTAAAAAACAATGTTTATCTACTGAGGTACTAAAAGTATAATTATTTCCTACGTCAAGACTAGGTGTTGGGTAGTTTATTGGGCGCTTGGCATAACAAGCATTTTCTGTTAATGTTGTCTTTTCACTTGAAGAAAGTAGTGTGAAAATCACAGTATAGACTGTGACCAGATATTCTATAGATTGTCATTTCAATACTTGGGGTCATATCTTTGAAATGTTGTAAAGGGGCCATTGGTGGAGCCAATGGTCCTATTGTTTGAAAACTGCATTGACCGTCCACATTTCCTACACATTTGTAAGCATTGGGAAAAGACTCAGAAGCTGGAAAAATGATCCAAGAGAGGGTTGGCATTCTCAGTCACATAATGTAAAGCTCTTTGCAGGAAAATATCCTTTTTCTTAATTTGCAAACAGTTACATTGTCCCTTAGAATTAGTATTTGTCCTTAAGAAGTGAGTGTACATGCATGTGTGTTTGTTCCAAGAGTTTAACAGTTAGGATTCCTTTGCTTGCAAGTGACAGAAACCATTCTCCCACGTTGAAGCTGGATTCGGGGGGAAAAAGGGAAGGGGTGTAAATTTATTAGCTTGTGTTCCTTTATAACTCAGAAGTATCTGGCATCAGGTACAGTGTGCTCTGGAGCTCAAATAAAGTCATCAGCATATGTTTCTATCTCTTCATTTCTCAGCCTTCCTTTCCCTAGTGGAAATGCTAAGTAATCCTCTGATTCTAATAGCTGATGGCAAATGCTCACCGCTCAAACACCACTGAGTTACACACTCCCTCAGAATACAGGAGTTGAGAGTTAAGCAGAGCTGCATTCTATGTGAAAATTAGAGCTATTGCAGGAAGAAGAGAAATGAATAGAGAAATGCGAAGAATTGAAGAATCGCTACCATCAGTGCATAGCAACTGAAAGAATGAGGAGATGAGGAGACCTCCAGGGGGACTGGATTTGAGGAATGAAAAACACCCTGGAGGAGTAGTATGCTTAAAAAGCCTTCGATTCCTTTAGCATTATTGTGGACTAAAATTTTTCGCCTTTGGCAAACGTAAGGTATTCTGTTTTAAGATTTTGTGTGGATAGCAGGAAGTGGATAAGATATGAAAGTCACATTTCATAGTATTATCTTTACAAAGTTAGGATCAGCTAAGGAAATTTCCTTTTGCCTTTTCTGTCTTATTCAGTGAGACAACTTTCTTTGTTTCCTTAATATCATTTTCTTCAGGAATATCAAACGTGTGTCTTACTTCCTCAGTGACGGCTCCAACCATGAGATTTTATCACTTACTTAGCCTGTGACCTTAATGAAGTTATGTAAACTTTCTGGACCTCAGAGGCTTTCCTGTAAAATGTAGAAGTTAATTAAATAATCTGAAAGTCCCTTTCTAAATAAATAAAAGTAGTGGGAATCCCAGCTCCAGCCTATATTGTGCCCACTCTTGAGATTCAGACATAACTAGCCATGTCTGGGAAATGGGGGATACAAGCCCTGGAGAACGCCAAGGGAAGAAGGAGCAGATAGAATCAGCCAGAATCATGGCCTCTAGAACCTGGATTTCCTCTCAGACCCCAACTTCCAATGACTCATCTGCAAATCCTTTATAAACAGAGAGAGCTATAAACAAAACCCAACAGAGATGTCCCACGAAAGTGCTGTAAAAATGTATAACTCAAAAAGGGAAGGGAGTCTGTCTTTCCTCTTTCCCACTATAACACACCATGCAGCTTGGCACACTGAAGGCTCTAGAACATCTGCTCCAACTAAATATACAAATGAACCAACAAAAATCCTTCTCATGGAAAACTTGCCAGCAGCCTCTGCCAACCAACTTTTCAAAAAATCTTAAGATACGAACTTTAGTTAAATAAAATGGATTGAAAAAGACACCCTGAACTCTGTTCCTTCCCTAAACACCAACAAAATGACTGAAGGGAATTTTCTAAAGGGCCACAGAGAAAAAAAAAGAATGGAAAAAGAGATGATAGCAAATGAATCTCAAAATCTGAAAAGTAAAAGAATGACTGGTAACTGACTTAGAAGACCAAAGAACACTGGCTGACCCCTGAGCTCCCACTGAGGAAAGACAAAGAACCATATTTACACTAAAGAGGCCACAGCCACTCAGATAATGACGGTGCCAGGTACCTCTGGAAACGAAGTGAAGGTGAGACTGAAGTAAGAATGATTTTTGTTTAACATTCTTTCATCCATGGATATACTGTAACTTATTTAACTCTAATGTTAGGCAGTTAGTAATTTCATTTTTTTTTTAATGTTACAAAGAACACTATGCGGAACATCCTGGCACATAAAAATTCTGCATGATTCTCTAATTATTTCCTTAGGGTAAAATCCTGGAAATGTTCTTACTTCAAAGGCTATAAATATGTTTAAGAATATGATAAATACCACCAAAATGCCCCAGGGAAGATTTGTACACATGTAGACTCCTGGCAGGAGTGTGTGACATGCACATTTCATCACACTCTTGCCAACACTAGGGAGTACAGTCCTTTTTAGACTTTGACAGTCTGAAATGTAGAAATGGTATCACCCTTTAATTTGTATCCCATTGATTGATAATGAGGTGTAAAGCATTAAATATATGTGGATTGGCCTTTTATACTTTTTTGAGAATTGTTGTGCATACCCTTTGCTCGTTTATTCCTTGGGCTGTCTAACCTTATCCTTGCTAATTGGTGTTAACTCTTCTCATAGTAAAAATGTCTTTTGCTTATATGTAATAAATGCTAATCCCTTGCCCCCATTTGCCATTTGTCTTTAAAGTCCCTTTTAACTCAAAGAATTTTTGTGCTTTACGTATTTCTTTTCCTAAAAGTGGTAAAATTCATTCTTACTTTGTTTGAACAGAAGAGCAACGTTGAGCTTGAAAAGCAATGTTTTGTCAATGAGAGGGCAGCATGGTGTTTCCAGAACCTGGAGTGGAGATGTGGATAAAGGAGAGATTAAAATATCATTGGTCTATCTCTGTTAGAAAGACAGAAAAAAATATCAGAATGTGTATAATTGAAGAAGGTGATAAGGGGATAGAGCGAGAGAGAAAGGATGTCAGATAGCCATGAATAACCTTGTAAAAAGCTTTGTATCTACCTGGCAAGAAAACTAAGGCAAGGAGTTAAAAGATTGGGTCCCAAAGAAAAAAAAATTAGACATGATAGTTTTCTTAAATTTTTTGTTTTTTAATTTGACTGATGTAGAAGCAGTTACTTTAAAAGTTTCTTTAAAGGGGAGCTTTCTGTCTCTGTGGACCCCTTGCACTGCTTGGTTAGTTTATGAATTTATGCATGTAACCCGGTGGAAAAACAAATGAGAGTGGGTCCTATCCACGCCTTATTAGATGTCAAGTAGCTTGTTTGCCCATTCCAGGGTCCAGGTTTGCAACCTTAAAATTCATTTGGATCAACCCCTTTCAGCAACCCTAGAGGAATTGTTTTGTTGTTTTTTTAAACTGTAGGTTTTGCAAAGAAAATTTTTAAAATAGTTTAGAAAAACTGAACCATATACAGAATGAACTATGTACCATTTGCTAAGTAACCACAGATAACATAAAGGTGCAACTATACCAAACTTATTAACTATTAACTCTGCAGCATGAAGAGGGAAAGGCCTGAGCTAGACCTGGGCAATGTTCTTTTCTTAATGTCAAAATTGCAACACTGTTTTCACCCATGGGTCTGCTTTTGTGTCTTTCCCACAATGATCTCTTCCTTCAATGGCAGATGATATGCTAAATGCATAGTGTTTAGTTCTTATGACAAGAATTCAGTCTTGAAATTTAAGCATATGTTATTTAACTCAGTATCCATTGATGTGGCCAAAATCTTTCTATTGGCTACTAAAATGCTGATGTACTCAAGATTCCCTTTATTCCAAAGCAAATGCATTCTGCCTTCTAAAAAACACAGCCTTCTGTTTTTAAATCTTTCTGATTTTAGGAGGAAGACAACACATTTTAGTCCAACCCTCTCCCTATTAATTATGCAAAAGTTATTTGGTTGGTTATTTCCCAAGCCCCACTGTTAGAATCCCTCTCCCCCACTCACTGTAGCAAGTGCCAGCAGAGGCTGTTTTCTGTTCCACTGGGTTTTACTTTTTAACTGTGAACTCCACTCTGTAGTGGCTGCATGCACTGCTTTATGTGACAAATCATCTTTGCTTTACTCACAGATTCCTAACTTCTCAAGGTTTATCACAAGAGCACAAAATTAATTGAAAAACCCAACTATTTCAGATAAAAGATCGTTTAGACATGAATGGACCTCTGATTGCTCTAGTTCTTATGCAGTCTGAACTTTCTTATTCCAGTAGGTGGTATAATACTGAGGGTCAGTGTGACACGGCCACAAGATCTATCAGATGTTTACCATCCTCAGGAGACAATGGGAGTGAAGGATAGAAACGGTTAAGTGTGGAGTCATATCAAGGTCTGTGGAGTTTAGGCAAAAGTGGCCAACTGAAGGAAATCAGGAATAGTATTCACAGTACAAAGCATTTCCAGAAGGATGGATTGTGCTATTGCCCTGTATTTCATGGACCTGATCAGTTTCTAAATCATGTTCTTACAGACTAATTTCATAATATAGGAAACAGTGGGAGAGGTGTTTTTTGTTTTTTTTTTATAAAATAAATTACAGGAAAATTAAATTCACTTTACCAAAATTCAGCTTACAGTTATGAGTTAATATGGGAAAACATATTTGCTCCATAAAGTAAGAGCACATCGTGACCTGGACTCCAGCTGAAATCAGATCTTAATCCAGAGGTGCCGAGTTATGGAAAATCCAAGGTAGGGCAGATTTTCATCCACTTGTAACATTTTTTTTATGACCCACTTTGATTTATTATTGACTTTGGCATTGAGGCCTATACTCTTGGCTCCCTCCCCAACATGCATTTTCCCATTTCTTCCTTGCTAACAGACCTCTATTTTGCTCACCGTCTTGTAAGTGGTCAGGTCCTTCAGGGGAGGCTGGAATCTTCCTCTGCCCCAAAGGTGAAGTTGACTGATCTCATTGAGTCAATGTTCTCAATCCCCTTGACACTGAAGTGCTTCCAAACAATGAGGCCTGCGGGAATGTCTGCTGAAGGGTACAGAGAACAGACTTAGGCAAGACCCATCGGGGGTGTCTGTGGCCTCTGAATTAGGGATCATTGCAACCATGGGCTGCCCAACCCAGGGCCTGGACTACACATTGAGTATTGAGGATGCATAAGGATCGAAGGCATGGGGTCTTTGATGACAGTGTTGAGACATCCAGATTTTCGGTTATGTGAAAAGAGAACTGTCCTTATAATTTATGATGCTTTTCATTGGGCTTTCTGTTAGTTTCAGCTGCAGTTAATGTTCAGTATCGATACTGTCAGTGAATAGATACCTCAATCTATTTCATTTGTGGCAGAAAAAAATATTCAACTGTAGTTTGTAACACAATGAGATTTTTCATTGATGTAGTTAACTATAGAAAACATAGTTCTGAGTCTATTTCTATCAAACATTTACTCAATTTCAGTAGAGTGAAATTTATTCTTTTGCATATCGAGTCCAAACTTAAATTTGAAGTTGTTCAACTTTGAAGTCGTTTGCACATTGTGATCTAACATTGCTAACTGAGCTCATTCAGCTTATTAAATAATATTAGCAAGATATTAATGACATCTGATATAATCATCATATATTTAAGAGCTATTTCATAAATGAGATTATCTTATTGGCTAAGGAGATTTTCATATGGAATTTACCCTGTCACCTTCCTATGAACAACCAATGAACTTCCATATTTGTTATTAGGTTGATTTGTATGAAATTGTCAATTTTATAGGTTAAAAATAGTTAAACACCTTCAATTTCATGTGATTCAACCTATGAAATCTGGAACTTATTCATTCTCCATATCATTACAAACCACTCTGAAAAGTGTAAAGTATGAAGACCATGCTTTAATAAACTTGATCATTTCTATACCATAAATCAACAGTTTTAAAAGACGCAATCAACAAATGACTAGTAAACCTCATTGTATTAGGTTTTCATCAGAGCCAATATTCCTGTGTTTTTTTTCCCTGACATTGTATTGGATCGGTCAATATGAAAACTACACTTTCTGCTTAAGTTTGTTATGTTTTAAAAAGCAATAAAAACTTCAATAAACTCCAAAATACTTCCTGTTGCATATGCCACATGTTTTATGATATAATCATTTTCTCATATTGGCCTGACTGACAATGTCATAAGTAAAATGAAGAAAAATCACAATCTTCATTCTCTCAAACAGCAGAGTTGTAAAGATGTTTCATTATCAGGTTTTGAAAAAATCCATCAAGAGTGTCGCTTGCTCATGCTCAGATTCTTCTCTACTGTATTTTCAGAAGAATATTAATTATCTTTTCATTAGAGACTGAACAAAGTTTAATAATCTGCCCCCAGGTGGTAGATTTCTTCTTCTCCTGTGAAGATGCAATTTATATGACGCTTTAGGAGCAGTTAAATCGTCAGATTTAAATTCAGCTTACCGAAAGATCTTTGGAGCTGTGCTCTATGAGGTTAGCTACTGAGACTATTTTGTTCACTGTTGTGTATGCACAGCCTAGTACAGGGCCTGACCCAGTGTAGATATTCAAAATATTTATTAAAATCAAAACAGAAATAGAACTTCTCTATGGTGCTACATTAAAATCACTGGTCAAGTCAATGCATCTTTCCATATTAAATTGAAGTATATGACATGGCTCTTTTGGTAGCTAAAGAATTGAACGTTGGTAATTTCGTATGGTTCAACCTAACAAGAAATCTAGGCCCAGAAAGTTGGAGGTTATAAGTTTACAAAGCTGACATTGGGATACGTGCTCTGTCGTGTAGCCCATTTATCAAGAAGGAACAGGTTGAACCAATGCCGTTGCAATGACAGTGACGTGGTTAATCATCTGTGCACTATTTGTCATGTACATGATAGCACATAATATGTCGCTACGAGAAGTCAATCGCCCAACACCCTGATGAAGGCTGCTTGACTTTCAGGGAGACGCCAGCCTCGCTCCTGTTGCTCAGCCTGGCCGGATGCCAGTTGTGCTGCCCCCACTTGAGAGTGGACATGTCACTGGCAGAGCCAGCATCTTGGTGTGAAATGCTGTCTACAGCATCACCACTGACATGCCTAAATTTATAGAGACCTCAGAGGTCACTTGTTCTTTCTACACCTTCACCTTAAACATGAGGAAATTGAACATGGAGAGATGAAGCAGTTTGCTCAAGGGCATGTGGTTGCCTCAAGGTCACATCGCTTGCAGGGGTAGCAACTCCTGGCGATGGCCCATTTTGTTGAGGAGTTCAAATTCTTCACGGATCTTTCAAGGTAGTATGGGTTTCACAACCTACATTCCTCAAGAGACAACCGACCTGGTGACCTTCTGGTCAGCAGGATCTGCCTGTTTCAGAAATAGCCTGCCTGTGCATACTTTCTTCTGGCATGCACACTCTCCAGCGGACTCTCCCACAACCCCAGCCAACTGCACTTAGGGAAGAAAGCCCATCCTGAAGAAACATTGCCTCAGTGATCAAAGTGCCTCACTCCGCTATATTAAGCAGTTCCCTTGTTTGCTTGTCCTGTACCTCCACCTTCTATGCATCTCCTATGGGTCCCCTAGTTCCTCTTTCTCAGGTTTGGGTCTCCCAGCTCACTCTGCTGTCTGAGATTTGTGTCCACTAATTTTTTTCCACCTACATGGCTTCTATCCAACTTCTTTGCCTGATTCATGTTCTTTGTCTTGGCCCCAATTCTGAGTTATCATCTTCCTCTAACCTCTCATACCTACCAAACCCTTCAAGCTTTGCTTCTGATTTTCTGTCCCTATATCCTAAAGTCTAGTGAAACACCAGCTTTGCCACTCACAGGAATGCCTTTGTTTAGAATTGATCTTGATTTCAGTCCCACATAGACACATAGTGAAAACATAGGGGTATTTAGTGGTTGCTAACAATACCTTATTTTTACATTGCACTCTGTAGTTTATGGGGCACTTATCACATCTATACAAAAACATTCAGAGCACCCTAGAATCCTAGAGTCAGAAGGATGTTCCAGAGTCTCTTCACTAATGCTGGAGTGCAGATCGGTAGAGGATTTAAGATAATTTGGAAAAAAATCCAATTTACTGCCTCCATCCTGAAAATCTGAGTCAGTAGCTCTATAGGTTACAAGAGTCTGTTTCCCTTTTACTCCATACCGTTTTGATGAATGGCCAGGTTTAGAAACCACAAACATAGTCTATCTTTATCTCAGAAATGTAAAGATAGCTTCCAATGAAGCATCACCCATGTGAAAAAATTTCCCATTTTTGTAGATCATGGCCATTCTGCTGGAGTATCGTTGTTGGGAAGATTGTCTGGTCTGAGCCAAAGCGAAATTTAAGCTATCAAATTATGAATGGAATTCAAATAAATATAAGATTAAACAATAGGACCTTCCAGGTGCTCCTGTGAATACCTTGGAAAATCTCAACAAATGTCAATGATCCTTCTCCTGGTGAAAAAATTGTATTTTTATCATTTTGGGCAATTCTAATATTATAATTGATCTAAAGGACAGTGAGTCCATAATTTTGTTTTTTGTATCCAGCAGGAAATCTCATGATGGTTAGAAATGGGAAATGAGAAAACGTTTTTGAGACTCAACTTTTTGCTCCTCCTTGCCTTCCTGCCTTAGACTCAGGACGTCTGAGAGGTCAGTTATTTCAGCTACAAAATGGAGGGCTCACTATTCACGCCAAATCCAAAGCTCAGTTGGCTTCATTGGAAAGAAATGTTCAACGGGGCGCCTGTCGATCACACTCTGAAGCCACGCCATTGGTTAAGCCCTCAGCACTGGCAGAGGAGTATCATCTAACTTGAGGTGACACTGGGGTAGGAAGTTCATGCAAACCTGCTTGACCATATCAAAGAAGATGGATCGTAGCAGGAGGCATTGAGACAAGACTCACCCTTTTCTCTCACTGTGGACCCTTTAACCTCTTTATTATATAGACAAAGGGAAAAGAATTGGAAAATATACACAAATGAACTGACAGATGTAGAACCAACTTCACTTTCTTCTATTAAAGCTTCAGTAGAATGGTTACCCATGAAATTATACTAATGAAGAACAGGTGCTGAAACAAACCTTCCATAATACAGAATGTGACAATTTGCAGTGGCAAGGTGCCAACCTTTTCTCTAAACGCTGACTCCTTTAACCCTTTGCTTCCCCAGGACACTCCTGTGCCCACTGTTCATGAAGAACTGTTGCACCGTCAGGGGTGCTCAACCAGGGGTGCTCACGTAAATGACCTCTGCATCTTTAAAGTGTAGAGGTCCTGGCCCTACCCCTGCATCCTGCAACAGGTCCTGCAGTGAGGAAGGGGGCTAACTTGTCAGAGCCACAAGTGAATACCCAGTGTCACAAAACACTGCTAAATCCCAGCATTTTCAAGATGTGTCTAATAACAGGAAGCACCTAGAGTGCTTGTTAGAAACATAAATTCACATGCATCCTGTATCCTCAAACTACTAACGCAGAATTTTCAGGGCATAAGTCTTCTGGAAGAACCAGCGTCCCCTGGGCGTTTGATAGTAATACAGGCTCTCAGGCTCCACATCAGAACTGCTGTCTACACTTGAATCCCAGGGTGATTCCCCTGCATGTAAATATTTGAGGTGCTGCTATAGATCATTTGCTAATGTCAAGGCTACATGTTAGAATCACCTATTTGTTTACCTATTTGTTTGCTTGATTATAATACAAATGCCCAGGTCAGGGGTAGTACCTGGACACAATTTTGTTTTTTTATTTAAGTTACACTAATGTGCAGCCAGAGTTGGCCCACCACTCATTAGGGACAGCTGAGTAAGAACACAGCTCAAGCTAGACATACAATAGAGAGTCCACTAGTATTATGAACAGCAGAGTCTCTGTTATTTCAGCTGCTACCTACACCTTCACACTCAATTAAGTCATCTCCTATCTATTGTACATTTATTCTGTATAAGACAGACACAAGCACAGTGGGGCACACAGATGCATAAGGTACAAAACCTTGACTTTGTCAAGAAGCTATGCAATGCGCATGGAACTAGTATCTCAGAGGGAAAGTGGTGCCAAAAGGGTTCTGTGTGAGTTTAAATTTATACACACACACACACACACACACACACGCATACACACATTTTTTTTTTCTTCAAAGAGCAATAAAATATCATGAAGGATCTTATTTAATCATAAATTAAAGGATGTATAGAATCTGGACAGGTGGAAATGGGAAAAGATTTTTTAGCACATTGACTAAATATAAAAACAATAATAAGCAAGTTACAGCCAAGCATTCTTCAGCTTCAAACTCTTCTGGGAATTTTTCTTTCCATAAAGATACATACACATACACATATATGCATGTATTATATACATATACACATATATACATACATATTCATGTACATATTACAGAAGTTTAAAATGTAAAAAGGAAATATAAACAAGATAGTTTTCTTGTCTTTCCAGGACAGTGGGTGTGCTTTGAAGCTTCAGTTTCTTAGCCTATCTTCCTCTTCTACCAGTGAAACTTGAATAAGCTCAAATTGCCAACCCTCCACCCTCATCACTCCAGTGGAATGGTCAGCAGTGACCTGGCCACGGCAACTATGCCAGACAAACCCATTTCTACCCAGTGATTTCAGGAGAGCAGGGTCTATATAAAACTACACACATGCACTGAGCCACCAGGGTTTGGGATAGACACAAAAGATTCATTTTGTCAAGTACACCTTGAGTGAAGGTATGATCTAAAACAGGGGAAGGAGAAGCCTTGTGCCCTCAAAGAAGAGAAAAAGGGTTTAGAGAGCCAAGAAATCTCTTGATACCCCAGTGCCTACTTCAGGGCAAATGTGGGTGAAACCAAAGAGAAACAAGCTTTGTCGCAGACACAGGAACGTGGGGATAGCTTAGAACCCTTCAAAGGCAGTTTCTAAAGCAGTCTGTACTGAAGCCCTTGTGTTTCCTGTACCGGCTGGCATCAGGAAGGGCAAGGAGTTTCAAAGGCAAGAGAAAATGTTTTAAGTAGGTCACTCCGTGTACCGGACCTTGAGTAATTCTGGCTGCTGGCTGGTGCCAGAGCCCACACCACTCTGCATTTGATCTGAATCAGGTTGGCTTTTTGTTCTGTTAATGAAACTATGGCAGTGATCCATCCACAAACACCGACAGACAGAGGCACCGTCCAAGTGCTCCGCACCGGCTGTCTTCACGCGCCAACAAAGGAAGGATCACAACGAGCTAAATGACCAGGTTTCCAATCCAGTTTCCAGCAACTGTAGACATTCTCTTTAAATATTTCAGTTGAGAGTATAAATACAGCTCAGACTTATTTCCCCAATCTGAATCTTTCTTTCTTCCCTGACTCCTCTTACGGAAGAAGTTATATACCTGCCTCAGTTAGACTGGTAATACCGTAGGATTCAATACAAATGGGATGGTGAGAGAGTACTAGATAGGTCGTTTTCCTGAAAAGGGAGATACACACCTCTTTCCATCAAGAGTTAGCACCTCTTCTATTTAGTTTCTCACTTTATCCCACATGTTACATTTACTATAATTCAACCTTCAGATTTATTTAACTCGTTATGTTTCAATCTGCCCAGCCAGTCAACATGGTACTTCCAATATTCCTGGCACTGTTACCCTCCAGGGAAAGCTGGAGGGAAAGGTAGGTGAAGTAGCTTCAAAGACACTGAGTCTTGGTAGCAGGGAGTTACAGGGAGAGAGTGAAAAAGAATCAAAATGGAGAAACCTGCTAGATACCCTCTCAGCATCCTAAGTCACCATCAGGCTCCATTTTATTGGACTTAATAATTCTGAACATCAGATATAATGACATTCAAATGTTCACACAAAAATATATCTCAAAGCAAGTAAACAGGACTTTGCGATTATTTGCCAGTTTCGACACGTCATGCCTCGTTGCCTGTACATTAGAAAATAGAAATTTGACCATATTCGAAGTTAAAAAAATCTTTTGGAGACTTTTGTGTTAAAAAAAAAAATTTAACGTTGTCAAAAACATGTATTTTATATTTACTATTATACCATCTGCATCCTTTCTCTGTTATTACATCATTAATCATCATTGTTGGTGTAACAGACATAATTATTTCACAAGGAACTGACATACTTACTTTGGAAGTATTCAGCAGGCAAGCTGTGAGCACTGTATATGCCATGTATTTAAGTAAGAGTGGGAAGGAAAGAACAAATTCACTAAGACTAGGGCTCATATAGTAACTAGGATTTGTAAGAAGCAAAGCTCTAAATGCTAAGGGTTCTTTTATATTAACACATTCTCTACATAAAATGTGCTGCCACTTTAAAACATTATTTGTTTCCAATGTTTAAAAAAATCCCAGTATTTGCCAACAAGTGGTGGCTACAAGGGCACAAAATCGCCTTTCAATAAAAACATTCTTGCCTTGTACATTTTCTAAACATGTAGGAGTCCTGGTTATTTGTTTTGGAGAGTGTCAAATGCCGTTGGAGCTAAGCCAAAGAACTACAAAGCAGAGGCCAAGGAAGGGAAGCAAAGGGGAGGAAGATCAGCTTAGTTAAAACAAGAGACGTCCCTGACATCTCTCCTGGCTTCAGAGAAGTTCTCTCATTATCTCTCATGGTTTCTCCTCTCCAGCTGTTCTGCCACACTGCAGTTGTCTTTTCCTGCTTGTCAATTACCTACCACCCGTCACTTCAGCTCCCAAGTGTCCTAAAAGAAGAGGGTCAGACCCCAAGTGAACTTCTCTGGTGATATTAACTAGAATCCAGCAACCTAGTCATTCACCTGATGTCAGAATGTCTCAAGCTCATGGCAAGGAATATGCCTCAGTCCTCCTGAAAACATCACAATCTACTCTCAGTTGGGGCTGCCTCACCTGGTGACTCCATCTCAAATTCCAGCATCTTTTTACCCTTCCCTATTACATATCCCCCTTTCCTGCTTTACTTTTTCTCCTTAGTACATGTCACTATCCAATCTACCAATGATATACTTACTTATCTTTTTTATGGTTAGTTCTCCTCCTCTAGACTAGAAGCTCCCAGAAGGCAGGGATTTCTTTTGTCTGTTTCGTTCATTTCTGTATTTCCAGCATTTAGAACAGCCTATCAGCTATTTGTTGCATGACTAAATGAATGCTGACCTGGTCATTTTAAATGGACTTGATCGCCTGAAAGAATGGTTTTGGGGGGTTAAGAGATGAATTGCTTCTCTGGGTAGGCTCCGGAGCAGGACCACTCTGCAAGCCGCCCTCCTTGTCCCCCGCACCAATCTCAAACAACACCACATTTTAAGTTAAACTGAGTCTGGTGTTTTCGGAAAGCTCATTCTTAAATCTTAGGGACGAAGCCACATAGCAGAAGAAGAACAGATCTTATTCTGATCTGTCTTAAATAAATAGCCAAGCAGTCTGGCCAGAAGAGAACAGAAAGAGTTATTATTTTTCGTTGTAAGATACCTTAACCATTTCAGAAGATTGACAAGGAAGTGAGGAAACAGCATTTGCCAATCCGGAAAACTGTGAAATTTTAACAAAGCTTCCCAGTATTAGTTGCCCACTGAAAATTAATTTGTCACTATTACCAGTAAAAACGAAAGCTATTAGACAAAGGAAATTCATATTGAATGTAGAAAACCTAGAAAATACAGAAAAGTATGAAGAAGCAAAAATCACCCGTAGTATCATATTAAAGAAAATTGGTAAATGCTGATGTGCTAGCATCTAGTAAAGTATGTATATAATTTAATGTGTTACCTCAAATATGTTATTTTTTTTGTTTTTCATTTGATATCATAGACTATATCCTGAAAATGTAGTTAATACCATTTTTTGATGATGAAACTGGGCAAGAGTAAAAAGTGTAAGTTCCAGAAGAAGTGTAAATTGGTTCAGACTTTCTATAAGGTAAGCTTTCTATCTGCTTATAGTATTTGACTTAATAATTTAACTTTCAGAAATTTATTCTAAGAAAACAATCAGACAGGCATTTAAATAGATAGCTAGCAACTTACAAACATACATACGTTTATCTATACATGCATACCTATCAGAATATTTATTGAAGCTTTATTTGTAATAGTGCATTGGAAATAAGCTAACTTGTTTAACAAATTATGGTCCTTCCAAATAATGGAATACTATGCAGCCATTAAAAATGATGTTACGGATCCTTATTTATGCTATAACCTGCTCCTTGCTGCCTCCATATTCCTGATTGACCCTACCTGCTCTTTTCCCACAGCACCAATCCCTCAAACATACTCTATAATTTCTTTATTCATGTGTTAATTGTTTGTGGTCTGTGTCCACCTGCTAGAATGCAAGTTCAAAGAAAACAGTGATAGATGTCATTCTTCTTTGATATATAGCAAATGCCCACAGAACTTCTTGACAGATAGTAGGCATTCAATAAATATTTCTTGTAGTCTAGCACCCTGGAACTGGAATTTCTGGGTAAAGAGGTATAAATGTGTTCAAAACTTTGAGGATACCCAATAAATTGTTTCTATAAAATATATATATAAATTTGCACTTTAAAAATGACTTTTTGAACACTGTGAAACACACTCAGGATGATAGAATGTTTATCATCAATACTGTTCTCCTTTTCAGGATTGCCAGTAACGTATAATGTGTTTGTTCTATTGGAATTTACAAAGAAAGTCTTTTCTTTCCACAATTTCTTCAAGTGTAATAACTTAAGACTATCTGAAAAAAAAAGCTTCTAGGATTTTCCCTTGTAATAAATAGTTCTATAACATAGTTCTAAAGTCATAATAAAAATTATTTTAATGTACAACATAATATTGTGATAGCATTGTATGATGTCAGATAGTTGCTGGACTTATCGTGGTGATCACTTTTTCCGGTATATAAATATTGAACAACTATGGCTCATATTTTAATAAAAATCTTTAAAAAATAGAAAAAGATTTATTTTGAGACTGATTTTTCCATTGTCATTTTATATTTATTGTGTTTCAAGAAAGCATGACACAGAAACATTGCACTAAACAAGCTAAATAAAACCTACTAGCAAGATTGGTTTGCAGAGAATAACATTTGTATACCACTTAGTCATATCCTTATCATTAATGATAAAATGTCCTGTCCTTATGCAGAACTGAGACCATCCCCCAACCAGTGGAGGAGAGTCTCTAATGGCGGATGTGTGGCAGGCCAGGAACAAGCATGATTACGAGCCAATCTACAGGCCAGAGCTAGGAGGCCAGGGTAAGAGGCCAGAGTTCAGTGACCACAGTTCTAGCAGAGCTAAAAGCTCAAGGCTATCGAGTTGGAGAAGCAGGTCCATAATTTGGAGAGTTCCAACCTGAGGAGCACACAGAACCCAAGTCCCTCCGCTGTTCAAGGGCAGACATGAACTAACCTGCAGGAGGTAGAAGGCTTGTTCCAAGCTGCGTCTCCTATTCCCCTAAGGCTGAGGTCTCCCTGAACTAGAACATTCATGTGCAAAGAGCCATCAGTGGTACTGAGCATATACCCCGTTGTGTAGACATGAGGTTTGGAGGTTGCAATAGCTCACCGCAAATACTGGGTTTTCTACAGTCTTCTTGAGGTTGGTTTCTGAGGCTCCGTAGTCAAGGTCCATGACAAGAGAAACAATAATATAGTAAATATTTATTGAGCTTTTGTGTTAGGATATACTAGGTCCTGTACTGGGTGCTTTTCCAACATAACCTCATTTAATATTTACAGCAGAGTCCTATGAGGTGGCCATTATGATTTCCCCTTTTTATAGATGAGGAAAAATAAAACATAAAAAGCTTAATTAACTTATTCAAAGTAACGCAGCTAATAAAAAGTGGAGCCAGGACTTCGAAGGCAGCTACAACTTGGCCTTTGTACTATTCAGTGAATACACACTGAAGCTGAAGATCATGTTCCACTACTCATTCAAAAAGAATAATAGGAACAATGGTCTATTAATCTGCCATACTAGGAGGAGGTAATTTACATTTTACATACTTGCCTTTAAAGCTCTATCTTTTCATTTTTTTTAAACAGTCCTGAAATTTCAACGAAATTAAGAAACGTTTAAAATCATTTGGCCCTCATCTTTGGGACCCTGTTATAGGTGAAGTGGTTTCACCATTGCCAGTTGTTAAGTCAGTTATCTTTTATGTCCTAAAAGAAACGATTCTTTTCCCAATGTAACTTGGCTTCTCACATTCTGTTCAGCCAATATGTAATGTTATTCTATTGGTCACTAGTGAACTGAAAGTGTTCTTAAAAAAGAACCAAAGTGCGCATAAATACGCTGATAGGGTTTGAGATCAAGTAAAGCTCTCAGAATCATTCACCGTGTTGCCTGAGAGCAGGGATTTTGTTTTCCCCCCACAGAGCCCAATCAAAGAAACATGACTACACAGATAAAGCCCGCTCCTGTGCCCCGTGCTGGCTTCTGAAGTCAATGGAACTGGCGTTCTCACTCTCTGGCACTGGTGGGAAAGAGAAAACTTGACCTAGATTATCATGAAATTATTCTTGCTGCCTGCTCACATGAACTCCTGAGCCAACTGATGCGGCTAACAAAGAGTGTTTGTTAGACTGGGACCCGTGCCATCAGTCTGGTTTGAGAATAATTTTTAACAGTAGATTGGGCAGGGTGGTGGTGGAAGGGGGAGTGACTTGGAGGGAAAGTAAGCGGAGGCAAAAAAATGAAGAAGTATTATCTTCCTTGCAGCAATACAGCATATTCGGAATTTGATTTGGGACCTACTTGTTTCATATTATATTTATTTATCTTGGGTTTTCCCCATTGCATATTGCTGTAACACTGAGCACCTCTCACAATAGAATATTTCCAGGCCACGTATATGAATATCTTTGGTTCTGTTTGAAAAATAAATTTCCCAACATGAACCCAGGTGATTGTTCTTTTCCATTGTCCAGTATCTTATTTATTGTGATAGCAACAGATCTTCCCCTTATCTTACTTTAAAAAAAAAAAGTGGGGGTGGTCTCACTAGCTGGTTCTACTTTCTAAATCCTCTTAGAAAATCTCGTAGTTCAGTTATATTTGAATACACAATCCTAGAAGCTGTTTGAGGGTTCCTCTGTTAGAAGAATATTCAAACATCTACACAAAGCCCATGATTTTGTCATTGTCCCCTCTTCCCACTTCCTTAGAAGCAAGCTCCTAGAAAGGAATTTACTCTAGCTGTCTGAGCACTTCCCTGTTCCATATCACTCTTCTGCCTATGCAAATCAAGCTTATGCTCCACTCATTCTGCAGAAGCAGCCTGGCAGATATCACCAGAGACTAATGTGACCATATGTCCTTGTTTGCCTGAGAACATGTGTTGTTCTGCTATAATTACTAATAGCACCCCTGTTCACTCTCAAATGTGTCCTAGTTTGAAAATAAATGATTTGGTCTATCGATGATCTAATGGGCAAATCGAAAAGACTGTTCTCTGTTTTCATATGACTTGAGCAGTCTGCGCGATTTGGCAGTTTAATTCACTCCTGCAATAATGAAACTCTTCCTTTGTCTTCCACAACAATATTCTCTCCTGTATCTCTGCTCCATCAAAGTTTTCTCTGTGAGCTTCTCTTCCTTTGGACACATTTTAAATATTGGTGCACCCTAAGATTTCATGTTAGAGTCTTTTGTCATTTTATATGATCACCTTGGGCAGTCATCTATTCCCAAGTCCTTAGTCACAATTTACAACATGATGACCCTATAACTTTCTCTCTCTCTCTCTCTCTCTCTCTCTCTCTCTCTCTCTCTCTCTCTCTCTCTCTCTCTCTGTCTCTCACCAAGACCAGTGTCCTGGACTCCAGTCCTACATCTCTTCCACCTGAGTGTCCCACAGGCATCACATGATCAATATATCCAATATTGAGCTCTTTACCTCCCCACACCCTGGGTCTGCTATTTCTCTTCTTCCCCAATCATGGTGAACGGTACACCGGCTGCATCTACATCTTACTCATGCCTCACTGTGTCTAGTCCAGCGCACCTGGTCAGCCATACACCCGCCAACTATCAGATCTGCGGTGCTAAATGATTGTTATTCTAAGCCCTGAGTTATGGAGTGATGCTTTTGTAGCAAAATCTAACCAATGTGGAAGGGGAGTGCTAACATAAGAAAAACTTATGTACTGTGGCTTTAAGGCTGGGTGACAGGAGGTGAAGAAATTGTTATAGGAGACTGGAACGATGGTAACTGGTTATATGTGGTAGCAAAGTGTTTGGTAAGACTGTTACTTCTAACCTTAGAAGATAAAAAAGGAACTTAGGGAATTTATGGACTTGGGAAAGATCATTTTTTGAAGTGTTAAAAGCATAGATGATTACTTTCGGCTGAATATGAATAAAGGTCTGCAAGACTTGCCAGCCTGGATTAAAAGAGCCTGAGACTTATTAAAATGTATAGAGACTTCTGGGACCCTGACCTTCTGTGGGTAAAGTACAGTTTCAGAAAGCTGCTCAGCCATGAAAATGGGCATATTTCCAATGTCATCTTCAGAAATGCCCCCCCCCCCCCCAAAATAAAAATAAATCCTAGAATGGGAAACTAAAATCCGTGAAGTATTAAGGAATACTTAATATAGGAATACTCTTAATAAGGAATACTCTCTGGAAAAAGAGCCCAGGTCTAATCAAGGCATATTTCCTACCAGTGGCAGGAAGACCTGACAACTCTTGCCCAGTAAGATTGGAAATTTCTATAGGCCAGTGCTACGTGTATCCTTCTTTCCCTCTCCTCCTGGGAGTAGTTATTGTGGTCACCATGTCCCTGTTTTCACCATTGTATGTCGGGCATGTACAGGGCAGATAACTTGTTTATTAGTTCATAGATTTCTGAATGAAGAAGAGCCACATCTGCACTAGATAGAGATCATGAAATCTTGGAGATTGAGCCCAATGTCATGATTCAGTGAAATTATGGGAAGAGTAAATTTTGCATATGGAAGGAATGTGAAAGTGGAAAATTATTGTAAATTGAGTTACTGGCCCCAATTCTTCACCTCTCCCACATCCATGCCATTGCCATCGCCTGTCTCTGGGAGGAGTGCACTTCCCTGACTCTTGACTTTGGAGACTCTCAAGTGATTGGCTTTGGCCACTGGAAATGGTAGAATAGACAACGTGCCCATTTAAGCCTACTCATAAGAGGCTTTGTGCATTTCTTCTTGCCCTCTGGTATTTCTGCCTCTGCCATCGGAAGGACATGCCATCTACCTTGCTAGTTCGAACAGAATGAGGGACACATGAAGCAGTGCTATTTCATCCAAACTACAGACTTTCAGTGAGAAGCAGAGCTGTTCTAGCTGCTATAGTCTGAATAACGGCCATCTAGCTAAGCCCAGGCTAGATCAGCCAAGCCACAACCAACCTTTCGACCCCTGAGAATAAATAAGTGTTGTTTTCAGCCATTGAGTTTTGAGGCAGTTTGGTATACAGCACAATCATGGCAATAGCTCATTCATTCACACTACCATCCATTCAGTGCTTCCCCAAACCCAGTTCCCCCACTTCCTTACTTTAAAAATCAAGTATTATGGATCCCACAGATCCTCCTCTGTATATCCACTGTCTTTATCTTCTTCTGTATCTATGTCGTCTCTCCCCTAGTTCTGACAAAATTCTCCTTACTGTACTCCTTCAATTCATCACCCTCATCACCACCAGGGCCATTTTCCTACAATGTACAACTATTACCAATCTTCAAATTAAAGCCCTTTGAATTCTTCCCATTATGTAGTGTGAGTCACACTCCTGGGAGCTTATGGGTCTCATCTGGTCCACAGATTATTTCTGTTTGCTGCAGGCCATATTTCAAAACTACATTAATGTAAAGATGAGCACAAGTTCTCTCGTTTGCTACAATTGCTCTACTCCTTATTGTTTTAACTTGGCCCACTTCAGTCATTTACACAACAATCCTTGTCCCTACAGGTTCTTATGTAAGTGTATTAGTGTCCTAGGGCAGCCATAACAAAGCACCAAAAACTAGTTGGCTCAAAACAATAGATATTTATTCCCTCACGGTTCTGAAGCCTAGGAGTCCAAAATCCAGGTATCAGCAGGGCCATGCTCCCTCTGAGACTGTCAGTGGAATTCTTCCTTGCCTTTCCTTAGCTTCTGGTGATGGTAGTCAATCCTTGCATCACTCCAGTCTCTGCCTCTGTCTTTACATGGCATTTTCCTCTTCTTATAAGGAGGCCAGTCATATTGAATTAAGGTCCACCCTATTATCTCATCTTAACTTGTTCACCTCTAGAAAAATTCTATGTCTAAATAGATTCACACTTACAGGTATTGGGGGCTAGAACGTCAACATATTTTTTTTGGTGGGGGACACAATTTAACTCATAATAATAAATAACTGATTTATAGGATGACGTACAAAGTCCTTAACATGGCATACGAGTATACAGATCTTTCTAGTCTGTTCCCAGCTACATCTCTACCTTGAAGTCTGTAATAGAACCATTCTTCTTTATGACCCTGAATGGACTAAGTCATTCCATACCTCAGTGCCTTTGCCTGCACTTTTCTTTTTGCTTTGAAAGACTTTTCTTTCTCCCCGAGTCTATTCATTAATTTTTATCCCACCTTTTAGACTTACTCAAATCTTACTGTGTCAGGCAAACAATTAGATTTCTCCTGGTGTTTGGGGGAATTGGTTGCTAATTCTGCTTTTACTCTCACTCCAGAAGAGCTCTCCATGTGCTAAAGTTTCAGGGCATCCTCAGAATCTTCTCTCAGTGTCACTTGTCCTTGAAGATTTTCCATAGGATGTAGAGTTGGATTAAGATGAGTTTCACCAGATTTCTTTGGGAGAAAATTTGACTTTATCATGCCAAGAGTCTGTTTTTTACTATGTTGGTCATCTGGTCAACAACGTTGGAGAGTTCTCAGTCCTCTAGTATATACTGGGGTGTTTTTGTTTTGTTTTTAAAGTGAAAAATATGACTCTGCCTTTCAAGGAGAATAATCTAATTAAAGAAACCAGACTCTTTAAACCAACCAAAGTGCGCTTTTATAAACAGAAGTGCCTTCAACCCTAATCTCCCCAGAACCTGCTAAGGAATCTAGGAACCATTTCCACTTCAGTGTTAAGATGAAATAGGACCATTTGCGGCAACGTGGATGGATCTTGAGATTATAATGCTAAGCGAAATAAGTCAGACAGAAAAAGTCGAGAACCATGTGATTTCACTCATATGTGGGATATAAATCTGAAAGCAAGAAATGAACAAGACAAACAAAGAAAAAAACTGATAGACACAGACAACAGTTTAGTTGTTACTAGAAGGTAAGGGAGTGGAGTGGTAGATGAGGGTAAATAGGATCAAATATATAGTTATGGAAAGAGAACTGACTCTGGGTGGTGAACACATAATGTGATATATAGATGATGTATTACAGATGTACACTTGAATCCTATATAATTTTATTATCCATTGTCACCTCAATAACATTAAAATAAAAAAGGAAGAAAGATGCAACACTAGTCAAAATTTTCTGTTTGCCTCGTGACATAATTGTCAGGATTTTAAAAGCAGAGGTAACTTCTATCAGGTCTCTGTGCAGATCCACTTTTGTCAAAGTGTTTAATAAATTCCTGTTTTTGTTGAATGACTAAATAAGCTTAATAAAACATTTCAGCTGGAAAAATTTTCAGAACCACTCTTCCAATAAGTGTGTTGACTTAGCCTTCCTCTTCTCAAAATGGGAAAGGGTGAAAGAGAGTTTAATGAATGACCTCTTTACAAAAATAAGGGCAGGATTAAGAAAAACCAACAGAAGAAATGGAGAAGCACCCCAGGGGTAGCCACAGCCAGAGGCCACTTTCACCTTAGACTGAAAGAGACAAAAGCAGGAGCAATTCCTAGAGCTGAGGCTATAACCAAAGGCCCCTCATAGGAACTGTGGTCTTCAGCTCAGGAACAGAGAACTGCAGCCCCTACCCCCAGGAGACCCCAGGGGAGAGGAGGGCCAGATAATAGAAATCTTGACCTCCTTCCTCTTACCTTCCTCCTGCTGAGGCTTCACAGGGGTGAACCTAACCAAAAGCCTTAGGCAATGGAGCCTGGTGATTCCCGTCCTTCGGTTCAGCATCTGGTGGGGGGGGGGGGGAAGGGTGGGAAAGGTAGGAGTGGATCTGAAGCAAATACAAAGGAATCCAGTACACATACTTTAATCCAAAAGGATTGCTTCTCATTAGACTATCAGACTAAACTGAGCTGTCTCTGCTCAAAGGAGGAAATGAACTAGGTTAAAGATTTATAGATTGTGAAAGCTGAAAGAGTGCGTAAGGGTCATCTAAACCAGCCCTCTCATTTTACAGATTGATGGAAGGGAGGTCCTCAGAGATTAAATGACATGCTTAAGATCACCTTCAAGTTAATAACTAAGACTAAAATCTATGTTCCTGTTTCTCTGTCCAGTGCTGGTTGCCCTGTCCATGCAGCTCAAATTCTTTCTAGCTTTGTGAGTTTCCTGTAATTGGTTTCATCCGGAAGCATGAGTAAGAGCACCCAGCAAAATACAAAGTTTTGGGGATTTTAGAGGAGAAACTCTCAAAGGGCCTCAAAAGACTTGAGCCACAAAATATGTTCTAAACACTTACATTTTTTTTACCATTGGCCAAATCAGTTGGTCAGAAAAATGCTTAGTCTTTTGTTTTTTCATGATTACAATGGGAAGCCAATGAATCCAGGAAGAAAAAAACATATTTTTAAAAAAATATTCTTTACAATTAGTGTCTGAAGGAACTAAGCATTTGGTTTTTTTATTTCCCCCAAAAAATTAACCCCATTTTAGGTACTAAGAAACTTAGATACATAATAGTAAAGGATTAATCTATTTCAGAGGATTCTACAAGATTCCAGAAAACTGTATTTTGTACAATTTGTCGAAATTTCTAAAATTTAATTCTTTCCATTTTTATTGAGAACCTTCCATTTATAAGGATTCATATTAAGAGCTAGGTGCACAGAAATGAAAGAAAATGCATTCTCTGTTCTGAAGGATTTTA
Source organism: Rhinolophus ferrumequinum (assembly GCF_004115265.2). Lineage (NCBI taxonomy): Eukaryota > Metazoa > Chordata > Mammalia > Chiroptera > Rhinolophidae > Rhinolophus > Rhinolophus ferrumequinum. Next base: position 1,344,283 of record NC_046288.1, on the reverse strand, counting down.
TGGAGCAGAAGTAGAGGGAAGTGTACCAACAATCACTAAGGTGGCCGGCTGGGGCTCTGAAACAGCTGCTTTGACAGTGCAGTGCAGGGCAAGATGTGGTTATTACCACCAGACTGACTACACAGCTTCCCCAAAGTAGAGTTCTTAACCCATGTTGTCAGAGATACACTCACTTGTTTGTACACACAACCAAATCTTGCCATGGTAGGGAGTTTATGAACCTCAATCTATAAATAAATCCTTTCTCTGAGCACCTCGAAAAGACAAGCTCTTGGGTTCTTTGTTGGTTTGTTTTGTTTTGTTTTCTCTCTCCTCCCCACCCCTAATTAGGTGCAAGATAATGGAGCTGTGTTGCCTAACTACAGAATTGAAATAAAATTCTGAGAATCATGGTGTGTAACCTCTTGCTTACTATTTTCAGATTACGCTGATAAGAAAATGATTCAGAGTATTGTATGGAGAGCATCTGACTTTCTGAAACACTCTTGTTTTCCTTGATATGGCCAGATCCTCATTGGCCAATATTCAAATACAATCTAAAACCAAACCCCAAATCTAGATAAGGCAGTAGCGTCAAATATTATTCTCCTTCATGCACAGCTGGGAAAGGAAATAATGTGCATTCATTCATTCAGAAAATATTAATTTAGAACTTACTATGTGCAGAACATTGTGCTAAGTGCTAGGGATATAGCGAACCATGAGACACAAACCTCGTACTAAAAGGACTTCTAGTCCAGAAGGGGAAATGAACCAATAAATAATAGTTACTAAATTTGAATGAATGGATGTAACAAGAACACATAGAAGGAGTAGAGAGGCATTAAACCAGAAATTAGTTTCAGTTGAGAGTAATATTTATATTCCCTAAGTGTAAGAAATTTCATGAATTAAATCTTGAAATGTTAATCTGAAGTTAAGTTACTCTTGGGGCATGTGGAATTACACAGTGTTTAAGAAAGAATGGGCTCTGGAATTGGACTGCTTGAGCCTAGATCCCAGCTCAACCTTGCAGAAATTACTTAACAACGCTAAACCTCAGTTTCCTCATCTAGAAAATGAAGATAATAATAAAACTGCTTGGCGTATACAAATAAAAGTAAAATAATTCATTCAGTTAATAAATAGTGGTTGGTTTGATTTGTGCAGACAAATATTCAGATAGTTGGTTGAAACGTTAGTTCCCATCCAAAGGTTGACATTGCATACTTGACCTTAATCTGATTGTACAGTCAAGGACCACTTTGAAAATCTGATAGGCTGAAAATTCTCTTTCCAAAAATGTGCATGTTTCTGGAGACTCCTGACCCCAAAAGCCAGAATAAGAACCCTGTTTTAAAGTGGCTTTTGCTTAAGACACTAAGACACTCCTAAGATTTTAGTTTGGAATATTTGTTTGGTTTTCTTATCTCAGTAACTATACTATACCCATATTTACTACTTATTCTAACTGATATGATAATTCTCTACCCATCACTCAGCAAATTATGAGAACTTCACAACTTAAAAACAAAAAGTAGTAGTATTATAGTATGTTGATGAAAGTGCTTGAAATGTTATCCATGTGGTAACTTCCAAAATTTAGACTACAGAAAAAAGTGTTGACTACTTTATTCACACGTATGCCTCAATTTTCAACAATATTCAGGGACAACTTCCCAAATATTCTCTTAAACAATTCATTCACAAAGGGTTTGATTTTTCTGTGGTGTGCTCAAATTACATATCAATGAGTATTTAATATTTGATCATTGCAAATGATCAAAGATGGTGGTAAGTTTTTATATCCATTTGACAGACTAAAAGCAAATTAATCAGTCATCAGAGAAATTATGAAGTCATTTCTTAGTACCTAAAGAATAGCAGCAAATCCTGTGCTATGTGACATTCCTGAATAACTCCCTAATTTGCCGTACTGAAACTCTTTACAGTTTGATAAGATACAGATGATATTGATTTCTGAACAAATATACTCATGATAACTTTGATAAAAGGAGTTAAAAAAACACTTCTATGACTTATATCTTGATTAAATTAATCCTAAGCATTGTTCACATCATTATGTTTTTTATATATATTATTGTCCCCTTTTTAGGTCTTCAATGCAAAGTATGATGCAGCTCATAGATAAGAGAATAATTCCTTTGCAGTTTCAATATTTATACATGAACTTCCATAAACTAAAGATCTCACTCAGGAATAGTCAGACATTGGATAACGTGGTTAGGGACATGATTTTTTAATTCCCTCGGTTTAAATATTATAGGTGGAAGGCACATATTTTAAGCAAGTGGTCTGGGCTTTTTTCCTTTTATGACAGACACATTAAAATCTCTCTAAAAACACATAAAAGAAAATGCCCCTTTGAAAACATTCATTGATTATCAGTGTGTTTCAGGATAGAAGGTGAAAAAATACACCTAAGGAGTATCTTATAAAACATGACTCTGCTCTATCCCTATTTTTCCCAATTTCTTTGGTAGTGCCAAGATTTATTAATTGGGTTGATTCCTCCTGCTCAAGAAAGAGGGAAATGGGAATTCATATTCAATGGCTGGGCTTCATCTAGAATTTACCTTCAAAGGCCAGTGCAACTTGAGCTGATTACAAACACAGGTTCAAAGTCCCAAAGTTTTGTCGAGCTGATTTTAGTAGACTTCCAAAAATTATTTTGAGTGGGTTCATTTTTTTTTTTTCAAAAGAAGAAACCACTACTCATGTGAAGCAATGACCTGAATTTATTACTTGCTGCAAGGAAGAGCTATATGAGCTAGTTATTGTCCCACTGCACAAAGCAAACTGGTGATCTTATCTAGGGTTTTGGAAAACATGTTATTCAAGGACTGGGAGACTTTCAGAAACTGAAGTGTTTGGTGATTGGTTGATCTTTGGCGGTGAAAGCATTTGTTGATGGACTGAGGCTGTTCTGATTAGTTGACTTTCAGAAATACGACTACTGAAAGGAAGTTGTCACTGATTGATTGGAAGAATTTAAATCAATTTTGGAGGTTACTTATTCATAGATTGGGACTATGGCCAAAGAACAATCAGGCTTTTCCTTTCTTCAATTTGAAGGATATTAAGTCTTTATTCTCACTATATGAAGGTTTCACTTAAAATGTTACATGGTATTTTCATAATGGCCCTTTTTTAACACCAAGATTTTTTTAACATGTTTATACAAAAATATTCATACAACAAACATCGAGAGAGAGAAATAGAGGAAATGGTGTGATGAATTCCAGTATACTTATCACCTGATTTCCACACATATCTATATTCTTTCCTACTTGCTTCATTGCCCACCCCCAACTTTTTTGTTGGAGTATTCTAAATTAAATCCCAAATATTATATCATTCCAATAAACATTTCTGTATATACCTCCAGCAGATAAGGACTTAAAAATATAATGACAACACCATTGTCTTACTCCACAAAATTGACAGTAGTTTCCTTATAATCAGTCATGTTCAAATTTTCCTGAATGTTTAAAATGTCTTTTACAGTTGCTTTGTTCAAATCAGCATCCAAATAGGAATACACATTGCACTTGATTGTTATGTCTCTTAAGTCTTTTAAAATCTATAATAGTCTCTCCTCCGCTTATTCCCATGCCATTTATTTTTGAAGAAATTGGCTCATTTGTCCAATAGGAGTTTGGCATATAATCACTGTCACGGTATTATATGCAATGTTCTTCTACTCTCCATACTTTTGCAAACTGGTAATTAGATTTAAAGGCTGTACTATATTTAGGGTCAATGTTTTAGATACGAATAGGTGTGCTGGGTACTTCTTAATGCACAACATTAGAATGCACAAGACACCTCACTGTCCCAGTTGTGGTGGTGCTAATAAGATACATCAGTGAGTTCAGGTGTGAGCCAATTCATCTATCATGTAATTTGTACATCAATATTTCACCAAATGGTTTTAACTGACATTGCTGATTGGTTAGATCCATTATTTCATTAGAGTTGCAATTTTTCTAATGCTATCAATGATCTATTAGTAATATTTTTCTAATTCTAACAGTCTTTCTGCATTTATTACAGTAATTCTATCGCATAGAAGAAAATGCTTCCAACAACTTTTGGATGCTCTGAAAGATCATCCATACAGAAAAGACCTGAAAATGCTTAATTTTTTTCCTATATGAATTTTCAGAATCAGTTGATATCCTAACAATCTCCATAGGTAAACGAGTTTTCTTCTTAAAGTATCATTATGACACATGGATTTTTATATATTTAATATGTTTTAATCTTGTAGTTATCCTTTTTGATGCTCAAATTATACAATTGTTGGCCAGTGAGAGCCCCTTCAAGTTGGATCCTATGTCCTTTTCCCCTTTTTGACAAGATTCCAGTAGACTGCAATTTATGTTATTGATAAATAACCTAATATGCACTAGGCTCAAGTTGTAAATTTCCTGCCCAGATGGAAAATCAATCTCTTCTCCTCCTAGGAAAAAATGGTCTTTAGAGTCACAATCTGAGCTCAAGGAGTGCTTATTCTTACTGAGCCCTTCTTTCGTTTGCAATTCTTTCTATTTAGTTGAAAATCTTGGCTTCTAATAACAATAATAAAATGACTCATTTTCTTCATTATCCTACAATTCAAATGTAACACTTTGAAACTATTTGAAATTGTTTGAAACTATTTGCAATAGTTTCAAAATAACAATACCAGTGGTAATGCTAACAATAAAACTACTGAATGTTGTTTAAGATTTCTTTGTGGTTTGTTTTCATTCTTTGGATCATATATTCCAACTAGGAATATATGATCAAATACTGTGTTTTAAAGTCTCTTGAAATGTCACTATGCTACCAACTTCCTAGAGTTTATTTTATTTTCCCAGCTTTATTAAGGTATAATTGACAAATAAAAACTGCATCTAAAAATTGTATTTAGTTAAAGTGTACATGATTTCATGTACATACACATTGTGACAAGAACACAGTGATGACCACAACTAAGCTAATTAACGTATCCATCACCTCACATACTTATTTTTGTGTGTGTGAGGGTAATTAACAATTACTGTCTTAGCAAATTTCAAGGACACAATAAAGTATTATTAACTATAGTCACCATGATGTACATTAGATCTCCAGAATTTATTCATCCTGCTTAACTGAAACTTTGTACCCTTTTACCAACATTTCCCTATTTTCCTCACCCCCTACTCCTGGTAGTCACTCTCTGCTTCTATGAGTTTGACTTTTTTAGATTCTACATATAAGTGAAATCATGCACTATTTGTCTTTCTGTGTCTGCCTTATTTCACTTAGCATGATAATATCCTCCAGTTTCATCCATGTTGTTGCCAATGATAGGATTTCCTTCTCTTTTAAGCCTGAATAATATTCCATTATATACATATATATATAGAGATATATATACATATCTCTCTCTCTCTCTCTCTCTATATATATATATATATATATCGGTATATATATATCGATATAGATATATCGGGGTGCCAAAAAAAAATGTATATAAGTGGACACTTCAGTCAACGTTGCTCAAGCAGTAGTTCGCCATAATCAGAAGTGTCTGAATACTGAGGGTAACCACTATGAGCATCTCTCGTAATTGCAGAAGTCAAATGTGACTTGTATTCATCTTTTGTTATTGGTATTTATTATTACTATTTTAATAGTCTTTTCCTTTCTTAAAATATGTATAAATTTCTCTCTCTCTCTCTCTCTCTCTCTCTCTCTCTCTGTCTCTCTCTCTTCCCCTCTCTCTCTCTCCATACACACACACACACACACACACACACACACGAGGCCTGACAATTAAGTTCACCAACTTGTCACAACAATGTTGCTAACCTTTTTTGATATCAGAGGGATTATTCATTATGAATTTGTACCAACTGGACAAACAGTTAACCAAGTTTATTATTTGGAAGTGCTGAAAAGGCTGCGTGAAAAAGTTGGATGACTTGAACTATTTGCCAACAATTCATGCCTCTTACATCACGACAGCTCACACGGCACTGTCTGTGAGGAAGTTTTTCACCGGTAAACAAATAACTGTATTGGAACACCCTCCTTACTCACCTGATCTGGCCCCCAGTGACTTCTTTCGTTACCCAAAGATAAAGGAAATATTGAAAGGAAAACATGTTGATGACATTCAGGACATCAATGGTAATACGATGACAGCTCTGATGGCCATTCCAGAAAAAGAGTTCCAAAATTGCTTTGAAGGGTGGACTAAGCGCTGGCATCAATACTTAGCTTCCCAAGGGGGGTACTTGGAAGGTAACTGTAGTGATATTCAACAATGAGGTATGTAGCACTTTTTCTAGGATGAGTTTGCGAAGTCAGTTGTCAGAACTCGTGTGCTGGATATTGTTGTGCACAAACATGGTTTGTCTTATTATTTATTCAAGTTTACATTTGTGGCTTTCAAGAGTGTTTTATAGTTTTCCTCATGTAATTTGCACATCTCTTATTCAGCTTAAGCCTAGACATTTTTGCATTTTTGCTACTTTAAATGTAGTTTCTATTCTATTATTTTTCCTAACTAGTTAGTGTGTGTGTGTGTGTGTGTGTGTGTGTGTGTGTGTGATTTTGGTTTCTGTATGTGAATTTTATTTATATCTTGCCTCTGTAATAAAACTTTTAGAGCAGATTTTTCCATTGATTCTTTTGGGGTTTATATGGAAACCCCAAATATATGGAATATATATATATGTATGGAATATATATATATATACATATATACATATGTATATATATATATATTCATATCATCTGCAAAGAGCGATAGTTTTATCTCTTCCTTTCCAATTCTTATCCCCCTAATTACTTTCTCTTCTCCAATTGCACTAGCTAATACCTCCAGTACAGAGCTAAAAAGTAATGGTGAGTAACAGCCATTCTTGTCTTGTTTGGTTCCTGATTTAGCGGATAAGTGTCTAGTGTTTCTCCACTAAGTAGGATGTGGGCTTTGGGCTGAGTTACATAGAGGGCGCCAAAAACTGTATACACATATTAAGAAAGGAAAAAAGTATTAAAATTGTAATACTCAATATATACCAAAAACAAAAGATGAATACAAGTCACGTTTGACTTCTGCAATTACAAGTGCTCAAAGTGGTTACCATCAGCATCCAGACACTTCTGATTATGGCGAACTACTGCTTGAGCAACACTGACCAAAGTGTCCACTTGTGTACATTTTTGACACCCCTGATATTTTATCACATCATGTTGAGAAAGTTCTCTCAATTCCTAGGTTTTAACATAGATTGTTGATAAATTTTGTCCAATATATATTCTGACCATTACTGGAGATGATCATATGAATTTTATTCTTAGTTCATGTGATGAATTGTGTTAATTCACCCTAAGAATTTTGAGTCCTCTAGAAGCAGCCACTTCAGAACATAAATTCCCTTGTCTTCAACTGGCAGAAAGAGAAACTAGGAGGGAGGAGATAGTTTTGAGCTGTTCAGTATCAGTAATCATGCTGACTCTTTGCTAAGTTTCTGGCTTATTTCCTAGATATGTATGCACAATGAGAATTGCCTGGCTAAATATAATTCTATTTTTATGACTCTTTATAAAACATCATATTCCCACCACTGCCCCACTCTCCTTTTGGCACATACACAATCAGACACAACTTTTGAAAAGCAACAGCTTAAAATCCTCAAGTCTTCGGAGACCTGTAACAAGTTAAAGTGCTCCTCAGCCAGCCCTGCAGTGCCTAAGTCAAGCCCCATTTCTCATCGGACAGCACAGGCCCAGCATATACGAGCACAGCCAAATTAAATGCAGGCATGTTTCAGCTTGGGAACTCCATCTAATTCCAGAAGTGAGAGATCAGCTTTATTAACCAAGCCACGCACTATCCCAGGAAGATGGCAGGAATTAAAACCAGACTTCCCTGGTGTTATAAATTTGATTTCTGTCAGCAATGGCAATTCTACTCTGAAAAATCAAACTTCTTATTATTTTTCTTACCCCTTACTGTAACAATTGAGGAGAACTGAGTCTAATAAGGTGTTGCAAGCTTTCAAGTGAGAACACAAACATAAAGAGCTGGAACACTCTGATGTCTAAAACTTCATTTCTTCATTGTTAGAGGGAGAAACGTCTGTGGGGACTATAGATTCCATCCCCAATTATTGAGCTTCTAAGAAAGCCTATTCAGGGCAGGTCTTATTGGCTGGAAGCCTTGGCCTTTGATCCCGATTAAGACAGGAGTAGAGATTAAATAGTCAGATACATGTTAGATAATTCTCTCACTTACCTCATGAAATTAATTAAGATGACTCTTGTGAAATGGGCAACCACCTTGCAAATACTCTCCCCTTACGCACACACACACCTCTGCAGTGTGAATTGCAGGAAATAATGTCAAGCTGAAACCGACCCTGAAATACTCCTCATATCCTTTCTAGGAATGAAGCGCTTCTCCCTTTAATTGACTCACTTTGTATCTGAGGTTTGAAAGACTTCCTAAAAATATTTTGGTTTAATCATCTTCATACCCAAAATTACAATCCTTTGGAATGAGATTGGGGAAGAGAAGAATAAGGTATTCAAGTCTCTTCTGTTACCATATATCTAACTAGCTTCAGAGTGCCCGAGTCTTTCCCTTCCATCAGCATCGCCATATCTGCCACCACCATCTCCGCCTTCTCCATCAGCACCACCCACTACCACCTGCACCCTGCTCTTGTGCCTCCTCTTGCACCTGCCTCCAGAGGCAGATGGAGTGACATGGGCTCTAGGACTGAGTGGAAGAATGACCTAGGGGTCCAAGTTGTCAAACGAGCGCAGAACAATCACTGTTCAGTACCCCAAATTAACACTATTATCATTTCCAGGGCCACAGAAGTATTTTCAGGGTAAACTTTTAAAAAAACAATTCCTAGGCTCCATACCCTGGGGCTTGGGTGAACTGTCAGATTCCTTCCCTTGTACACTAGCTTTTCTTTAACGGTCTATTTATATAATGCTTAACAAATATCTTTTGTATTGCCATTGAGTCTTCCTTGGTGGAGATGGAGCCAGTTGGTGACCTGCATTCTACAGAGATCTCTATATTAAAGGTGCTTTTCTCTGAATACAAATGACTGCCTTCAAGCCCTCCAGTCTACAAACACTCTCTAATGACAGTGATGAACGGGGCTTCTCTGCCTTATTTTAGTCCTTTTGTTTTTCTGACTTTGGACTTGGGGATTTCTCTCTCACAAAAATCTTCATTGGGGATGGGAACCACGGAGATTCGAGGAGAAATGCAAGTCATAAAAAGCTGGCCTCACGTCTCCTTAATAAGTGATCAAGCATATCTCTTTCCTGGTACAGCCTTCTGTGGTGCTGTGCTAATTTTACAAAAGATAAATCAAACTAAGTCCATCACCTAGGACAGGAAAGATAGTTTCCTCACGCCACGCCAGCATGGAGGTGCATCTTGATCTATTGAAATGCTTTCCTCCATAATCGTTCTCTTCTTCTCATTCTGCCTCCCTCTCTCCACACACCCTTCCCTGGTCTGTGACTATGCCTCACACCCACCAATCTTTTCCTTGTTTAGTTGTCAGGGAGGCTGTGGGCCATGACTGGGACGAGCAGGATTATGCCTGTTCACTAGGGACACAGATTATGAATTAGGTACCAAACTTTCATATATATTCTCCACAGAATCCCATTTGAATGATCTTACCTTTGTGAATGTTTCCATCTCTAGCATTAACATAATCCCTGACTGGAAACTTCTCCACCAATGAAAAGCTCATTTTAAACACAAAACAGATGGGAAGTTTCTCAAAATCTGGTCAGCCGGAATTTCAGGTTCACTCATGGCTTTAAAACTTCATCCTCGGAAGGATCATCCAGTGGGCTCATGAAAATAAGGGACACTCTCTGCCTATGTTCCTCCTTTCTGGCCTTTGTATTTTGATCACCTTATCCGTGTTCTCAATGACATGTGGAGGGTCCAGCATGGGAAAGTCTGGCCTCCAGAGCATGAAGGAAACCACTTCCCTTTATAGGGAGAGCAGCAATCATAGGCCTGCAACTCAGAGGGAAAGTGGCAGAATGGGCTTTGCAGAATCTCCTAAGGATTTTCTTCTAATGGATGGAGCTGGGTTTCTGGTTGTGCCTATTTAAAGCTTAGATTTGAAGGCAGTGGCCCTATAGGAACCAAAATGAAAAAGGGAATTCTACATGTCTCTGTCTGCAGAGTCAGCGTAGTACCCACTAGCTGTGTAGCCCTCTGTGACTTACTTAATTGTTGTGTGCTTTAGTTTTCTTAGCTATGAAACGACGATAATAATGGTACTCACTAATGCTATAAAGATAAATATTAAGAGAGTTAATACATACACAGCACTTAGGACAGTGCCTGGCACAGAGTAAATACTAAATAAATATCTCAGATTTGAACCAAAGAGAAAGAAGTAGCTCTCTGTGCAGAAGGGAACTCTTTTGATACATTTTCAACTTTTAGCATTTCACTTCTCAAAAAAAATTTTTTTTCCAGAAAAATAGAATAAAATTGGTACTAAATCCTTAGAATGTGTCACAGGAGAGGCAAAAAGAAGGAAAACGCTGAATAAAGGAAATATAGGAAAAGTTGTAAAGATTACATGAATGCTTCCATAATGTGACACAGAGTATATAACACGACACAGAGAAGTACTTGAGGTTAAAGAAATCACAGGAATATAGACTTTAAGGTCGTTTGTTTTTAGAGTGTCATTTAGTTTTTGATTTTGCTCACTCTGTTCCCTCAAGTGCTATAAACAGTGCCTGACATGGTGCTCAATAAGCATTTGTTGAATGACTGGACTTTTGAGGATTTTTTCCTTCCTGACCTTATTGCCTTATGATAAAATTCCACTTCGGACGTGAGTGGTGAGCTGTAGAGTGACAGGGTTGAGGGCAGAGGGATAGAGCCATCACAGTCCTCTCCTGTCCCCAATCGCCTCATACAGAACCACCATCATCTCTCTCCTGGATTCTACAGTCACCTCCTAACTGCAGTCTGTGTCCATTCTTATTCCTTCCAATATAGTCTCTGCAGGGCAGCCAAATAATCTGTTGAAAAATCCCTATCTGATCACATCACATCACCACTTTAAAACCAACCCTTAGTGACTCCAGAAGGTCATTAGCATAAAACCTCACATCTTTAAAATATTCTGTGAGGCCTCTGGTGAGCTCAGTCTAGCTCTCCCATCTCACTGGCAAATGAGCTTCCTCTTGCTCCCGTAATGTGCCAAGATCCACCTAACTCTGGGGCCTTCCCACGGCTATTCCTCTGCCTGGAACACCTTTCTCTCCCTCTACCCTAGCTGACTCCTAAACGAAGTCAGTTGTCTCTTTTACAGGAAGCTTGCCATGATCTACCACCTTTCCTGGTTAGATCTCCTAGTTTATGCTTTCATTGGACCCTGCACATCTCCGTTGTAACACTTGTCGCATGGGAATTAACAATTTATATAACTATGTGTCTAAAGTGGCTTCTTCTCCTGGTGTAAGCTCCGTGCAGGCAGCGCCCATGCTTATCTAGTTTTCTGCTTCAACTTCAGCTTCAGCTCCAGCACAGAGCTGGACACATGGTAGATGTTCAATCAATATTTGTTAAATTAACAATGAATTAATGAATAAAAAGCATGTATCTGGAAATCCCAAAGCCTTCTCACAGTCAGAAAGCTCATACAGGGAAAATCCATTGTCTTTAGAGTCAATTCCCTCAATTAACTAATTAACTCAATCACCTGGTAGACATACATTATAATATGACGATTACCTATTCATTCACTCATATAGAGCCGGATTTCCTCTACCAGCAGTTATTTGTGGATTCACAGCAGGGAACTGACGTTGATCATCCAGCAAAAGGAATAGCCATTCATTCATTCACCCTCCAGCCATACAGTCACCAAGCTTCATGTTCACAGATGCTTAAAAGGCACAGGAGATTTTTGGCTCGATGATTATTTTATGCTACATAAATGGAAAATAACTGATATCAAGATTCCATGTGCTTCAAAGCCAGTTTGCTGGTGGAGGGTCCAGGTTGATTAGAAATTTGAGGTTACTTCTGCCAAGTGTGGAAATGAAGTCTCCAAAACTTTAGTAAAGAAACCTAAATGCTGACTATTCTGGCTGCCAGGAACTGGCAATAATGAAGTGCTTGCACATGTGAACACAGGTCTGGCCTCCGAGGCTGCTTACAGTGCTGTGAGATTCCTCCAACACTGGACCAAAACCATTAGGGAACAGGCGTATAAACGTGTCCAGGCAGAGCTGGAGGGACCAGATTCATCCCACCTTCACTGAACCCAGCAATCCACCCTTATGGCATCTCACTCTGATTTACAATCTGGGTGATGACAACAAATATTCAAATCAGACTTTGCCTCTTTGGCTCTGCTCCCTGAGCCCCCTGGCCCTAGAGGCTGTGTCCTGCAGAAGGAGGAGCTCCGCTAGCTCTGCCCTCCTCACGCCTTCGCTTCCATTTCCATACATGAAAATATGGAATGGCAAAGATGACACATTCCCGATGGCAATTCCTCAATCCCAGTCAAATAGACGCACTGAGGGCAGACACCTTTGAGAGCCAGAGTTGTGGAGTAAGTGGCAATGAACCAGCCAATGTGCTGCCCTCTGGGGGAGGCACTGCAGCTAAGGTGGGTTCACTTCATGCCTCTCAATTCTCCATGCTGCCGCCCTAGTGGTATTCCTGCTCCCTTTTCTGGGAGCGTGTTTGGTCCTGCCTAGAGTTTTAAAGATGTTTATGCAAGGCTCCCACAAGAATACTTCCCACCATTTCCAGGAGTTTAGCAGAAACCATTATTTTTCAGAGAGTAGGTATGTGTTTATGTACAGGAAGTGCTTGTTTACACCAAATTAGAACACCAAAAAGTTCAAGCAAGCAGGTGGATTTTGTTTCCCCCTGAGCTTTCCATTTACAAAAAGCAAAAGAGAAATGGTCAATGAACAACTTCCAGATTCTGGAATCTGGAATCAGGACAGACTTAACAGCAGATTTCCCAGTTTCTTGCACTTTATCTGCAGCACGAGGCTCCTAACAGCCGCTTTGGGCACTGTGGAAATGCAAGCACCTTCTGCATCGTCACATGAGGAAAAAAATGTTTGCAGTGAAAGTTATAAAGTCTTCCATTTACCTGAAATTCTTTTAAATTGGCTAATGCTGTATGCTATGGATAGGAATTCTCAATTAAGTAAAATATTTGAATATTTGTATAACCAGAGCGTTCCATTAATGGACACGTTAGGGAAACAGGTGTTTGCCCATCTGTAGAGCGCACACTACACACAGCAAAACCTCAGTGAAATTATTGATTTATTTTAGACAGAAGAGTAATATCTCCAAGCATGATGTATATCAAATCAATTTGTAACTTTAGTCATCCAATACTTGAAGTTCGCGCAGAAGTAGAAGAGCTTAGTTCTTACATTTCCTCAGTAAAATTGCCTTGATGTTCTGGAATGAGGTTTCTACAAATCTAATATATTGCTCCTGAAATAGCCTATTAAAAATGATGACTTGTTCTAATCTACTGCACTTTCTGGCAGGGAATGTGATTAGAATGAGTAGAGCAAAGGTCAATATGAATGAATGGCATCTGTTCTCGGGGCGTCTATGAGAAAGTTTTCAAAACCAGATAAGAATTTAATATAGGAATTTTTTGTCTGCCTAATCAAATTTAGATGCCCCAATGCTGACTGGAATTTGTGCTGTAGATTGTAATCTGCAGGTGGCTATAAATGAGTCATGTGTCTTGCAGAGGAGTTCCTAAAATAGAAAAACATGTTTTTTTGTTGTTGCTGTTGTTTTTTTGGATGGTGCAAAGGTTCTTATCAGAGACCTGCTTCTTGATAAAAATCATTGTATTTATCCTTATGATCTCTGGGTCAGAAATTCAGCAGGGCTCAACTAGGCATTTCTTTTGTTCCATGTGGCATTGATGGGGGTTGCTAGGTGGTTTCCAATGGCAGCAGGGCTGGCCTGGAGGACCCAAGATGGCTTCACCTATATGCATTGCACTTTGGCAGAAAAGCCAGGAAGGCTGAGCTCAGCGCGGCCCCTCTCCATCTCCATATAATTTCAAAGTCTCTCTACAGAGAGTCCCCCACCATAACTGGAGTTCTGATATGACAGGTCAGGACTGCATGAATTAGAGTGGAAGCCGCAGGCCTTTAAGACCAAGGCCTAGAAACTGCTGCGGTGTCACTTCCACTGCACTCTGTCAAAGTTGTCACAGAGCCTACCCAGCTTCAAGGGGAGGAGACATGGACTCCATCTTTCATTAGAAGTGTCAAGTAATTTTCGTCCATCTTTAACCTACTCCAAGGGCCTGAAGGGAAAACATCCAGAATTAGAGTTTGAGGATCTCTTCAGGCAACCAATGAACGTTAGTCAAAGGGCCTGATAGAAGTAAAGTCCTCATGTAAATAATGTTTATTCTACCTCTGCTTGCAACATTACTCAAAAGAGCTCTGTCATTTGCCAGGAGAAGTTGCACAGAGATTGAGCCCCAAAATGCAACCTGTGAATAGGAACCCCATGACTGATGTTCTCATATTCTTTTCCATTAAACAAACAAAAAAAAACTTATGCAGATATTTCTTGTTTTTAAATATCGCTTTCCTTAATTACAGTTAAAATGCTCAGAAAATTCACTGGAAAAAAAATTCAATTTCTATATGCATGCACATTGGGTCCAAACTAAAACTGTCTTTAGTTCACCTACTGTGCCAATTGCCTTTAAGCTGGGCCAGTTTTCCATTCTGGGTACAAAGGAAAGGAACTAACCCACAATTTGTAGGTCTCCCACACACAGTTGGAAGGCCTCTCGATATATTATCGTTGTATCAACAACATTGCCAAGGCATGAAATGGTGAATTAGGACTCGTTTCAATTTAACTTTGCTACTTCCTGACTCCTCTCTTTCCCTTTGACACTCTTCCAATGTTTGTGACTATAATATAGGGTGTGTATATCTTTGAGAATTCCACCCCCCTGTTTTTTGTTCCAGCATAATAAGTCCAGATCTAGAAAGAAATTTCAGAGAAAGTAGTCAAAGCAGATGAGAAGTCACATTTCTATTTTGCGTCATAAACTTCACTGGTCCTGAAGTCAGAGGTCCCCTGGTTCAGACGCCTGTCTCCAGAATGTCATCCTCTAAACACGTGCTGGACCTCAGGGCCCCAGCAGAGCCATGAATTAATAATACTGTGAAAGGATTCTTGTCCTTATGGTAACTTTCTAATGGCTTTAAGTGTTTTTAGATCATTAAATTCTTCACAAAAAAATTGGGGTGGGGAAGTAGAGGAGAAAGAAGGAACAAAGAAAATAACTTTTAGCCAAAAACATGAAGAAACATTGTCACTTGAAAATAAATCAGGATAAATCATCTCTGAAATGAAAATATAGAGTCAAAGAAAAATATATCACTTGGTTTACAAGAATCTGATGAACACATAACGTTTCTGGAACATATCTATCACAAAAGCAAGGCACCCTTGGATTGCCAGACTGCACCTCTGTCTGTTTCTTTATGCTTAGGTTTTCACAAAGAAACAATCAGATTTAGATGTGGATAATCACTGGTTTCCTGTGTGAGCAACAAATCATTCTATTGTGTGCACTTCTCTGAAAGACATGAATTCTGCAGTGTCCACAATCACCGTCATGTGTTTCTGTGGCACAGAGACCGTATTTCAGTCACAGGGTGTGAGATGTGCGTGAGGTATAGAGATGACAACTCCAAGGTGACATGAATATTAGGCTGTATCAGTACCTGCCTAGCAACCAGCATGCAAAGAACCTTTAAGCTGGGCCAGATTTAAGTCAGACTCGCACAACTCCCGTGACCATGGCAGTGAAATTCCTAATGCACACCATCCGCCGTTCCCTCTTCTCCATCCATGTGGACTGGTCAGGCTGAAGGGACTAAGGGGAGGGCCCAGGCTTTGCTTTTCTTTGGTTGCACTCAAAATCCTTATGGTTAAGAACAACCTAGATCCTGGAGAAAGCTTTGATGCATTACTTTCAGTTCTCTCACTCCTTCGTCCCTTCCATGTTTTGTATCATTGCTAATTGTGTGTACCCTGCATTCCTTCTCTAGGAGGGGCTCGGCAAAGGCTATTGCTCACCATGCTTTGTTCTAAGTATATCACACTAAAAGTACCTCTGGATCACTTTCAGCACTGTTGACCGTCCTCCTGCACTATTTTTGGCTGTGGCTTAAAGGTGCTTCACCTCCTTGGTTACTTCCTGACACTTGCTGCTCCTTATAATCTCTGCTGTCTCAGCTTCCTCTCCCACATTTTTAATGTTGGAATTCCCCCAAAGCTCCATGCGAGGGCCACTTCTCCCTCCAGAAAATAGCTCTATGCATCTCTCAAACACAAAATACACAAACGACTCACAAACCAATCTCGAGCCGAGGCCTCTGTTCTAAACTCCAGACCCACATATCTAGCTGCCTACTTGATAAATCCATTTGGGTCTCTCAAAGATACTTTAAACTCAGTGCGTGTGAAATCAAACTCCTGTTTCTTCCCCTAAACCTAGTACTCTTCCAGATGTCTTTTCTACTCTTCATATGTTCACAGGACTCTCTTCCCAGCTTGACTATTTCTCTCTCTCTCTCTCTCTCTCTCTCTCTCTCTCTCTCTCTCTCTCTCTCTCTCTCTCGCTCAGTAAGTGGCCTCAATTGGCGCAAATGCCATCCACCCGTTTTTCTGGGAAGCCCGTTGACACCATTTCGTCTTGCCTGCCTAGGTGTTTAACAGGCCCAAGTTGCCGTGTCTCTGAGCTACGCCTCTCTGATCAATACAATGTCTGGCAGGAAATCAGAGCAAAATCAGGAAAGTAAAACTACAACTTTACAAAAGCCTCTTCTTGCAATGAAAGATCCTCTGTGGAAAGTACTTTTATGCTGAAAACACATTCACTCCACCACTACCATACACACTACACGCAGAGCTGGAGGAGAGGATGGAAGAAAGGTGACGAGGTAGGGTGGGGGCTCCTCAGGCCAGGTCCCTCTGCTACTCTGAGAGAAGTTTGCACTTTCTAATAATAATAGTTAATATTTGAATAGTGATTTAAGCCCCTTACCTGTGCTAACTCATTTAATTCTTGCAGCAGCTTTATAATGTGATGTAGTGCCAGTAACTATCCCCATTCTACAGATGAGAATTGGGCTTCAAGTTGTCAGGTGAATTGTCGAAGTTGACACAGCTACAAATGGTGGATGTGGTGGCCAGCCTCCAAGATGGTCCCCACCAATCCTTGCCCCCTGGTATCCATGCCGTTGTGTAATCCTATCACATACTGTATCAGGTTTGGTCCATACGACAAATAGAATAGGCTGCAGTGCTCTGGAGAGGTCCGTATGGCAAGGAACTGAGAACGCTTATCAATAGCCAGCCCATCGAGGGAGCCACCTTGGAAGTCCTCCTACCCCAGAGCCCTCAGACGACAGCAGCCCTAGCTGACCTCTTCACTATGGCCTCATGAGAGACCCTGGAGAAATAATAATGATTATTATGACCTTACAGCACTAACTTTGGGGGGTAATTTGTTACACAGCAATAGATAATTAACACAATGTCTCTGGAATTAGAACCTGAGAAAACTGAGGGCAGATTCCGCATTCTTAACCACTGTGCTGACTTCTCTCTCCTATACTAAACTGTCTCTTAAGTTTTCTTTAGGATTTATTTAATTCCAGCCCCTTTCAGTACGATCTCTCTTGACCACAAGGAAGAAAATGACACCTAATGGGGGTGAGGGGTTAAGGGAGTGAATGATGATTGCTTGGTCAAATTTCAATGCTAATTATCACTGCCCCTTAGAAGCTCGTGATCCAATTGGAGGGACAAAAATCTTCATCCACATAAAAGGTAATCAAGACTCAATTTGGTTAATGTTGAAGATATGGTACAGATACATGGGCATAGGATGCATGGAGAGATTCCAGAAGGCACAGGAAGTCTGGGCTTGGGAAAAGTAGGGCTTTCATTGGGCATTAAAAGATGAATGAGATTTTACAGGTGCCAGCAGGAGAGAGGGTAGGGACGGCAATGGGAGAATGGTAGTAATGAATTGAAGAGAAATAAGTGAGGTTCAAAGCAAGAATAAGCCAGTCCTAATATGTTATGTAGCGACCAGTCTTTCTGGATCATTAGGTTCCTGGAGAAGTTTGAGAGGAAGCAACACTGCACCTCACAATGGCTGAGACCACAGGCCCTGTCGCCATCAGCCAGGTTCTGCCCCACACCAGCTTCTCCATTTCCTACTCATGTGACCTGGGACTGTCACTTAGGTTCTCAGACTCTCGATTTTCTCATTTATAAACTACCTTCCTCACAGGGCTGTAGTGATGGAATTCTATTCATTAAAAAAATGTATTGAGCATCAGCTCTCTACCAGGCACCATTCTCAGCACTTGAGAAATGTCTGCAAACAAAAACAGACCAATATCTGGCAGCATCTACAAGTATTAGCATGACTTAACAATGAAAAGCACTTAGAGCAGTGCCTGGAACAAAACAAACTCAAAATAGTTCATAAATCTTAGCTATTATTTAGACTAGTATTAGATTGGGGCTAAATGGTGAATATTCACAACAGAGTTTCTAAATGAGTTAAATTATCAATTTGTCACCTGAGTCACCCAATATAGGGAATCAAGCTAAGATATTGCATCTTTTGCCCCGAGACTTCCCTCCTTCCTAACAAAGCAGGGCAAGTAAAAACCTTAGCAGTAAACCTCTCCAAGGGGAAGTAGAAACAGAAATCTCACCCCAGACCCACGAGACCCTTTGCCACCTGAAGCAAACAGGGGGAAACTACATCATTTTAGCAAATTACTGTTTTGTTTTTATTTTTTAAAAGAACCTGTGCTCTGGTTATGAATGAATCACGGATATTAAGCTGAACAAGACACCCCAAGTTCTATTATCTTTTCACTCAATAGCTTTGCCTCAAATGGAGCTCTTTGCTTTCACATGAATGTCTGCTGAGTTTTTAAATGCATTTCTCTAAGGAATCTTACTCTAGAGGATATGGCATCTCCATTCTAGTCCAAGAGAGAAAGCATCACTGTGAGAGATTGAGAGAGCAGGTGGGGAGGTAAAGATTTCCTAAATCTTTCCTAAAGCATGGCCTCTGTGTAGCCGCAGGGACAACCCTGCATTTATATAGATTGGAGTTAACCCAACATTGTATCTTTAGAATGTGAATTTTGATTTGGAACATTTGAACCCTAGTATGTTCATGAAATTCTTCCTCTCCTTTTCTCCTTCTCCCTTTCCTTCCTTCCTTCCTTCCTTCCTTCCTTCCTTCCTTCCTTCCTTCCTTCCTTCCTTCCTTCCTTCCTTCTTTTGTCAGGACCCAGGGCAGGCCACCCAAAATATCTCATAATGGTATATTGATTACTTTGAATTAAAGTTACTTGACAAGCAGCTGGTGCAAAGACCCACTGACCCTCCCTTTTCTCTTTGAATGCAGGAAATAAATCTCCCCTGTGAAAGGAGTCCTCCTTACTCCAGTGGGGGTGCTGAGAGAGACACCCTTATCACTAAAGTTAAGAAATCCAAGGCCCCAAAGCCTGTATAAACAAACCTTGTTACTCCTTTACTAATTTACTACCCAGCCCAAACTTTGCTTAGGTTTCTCACTAGTGAGCCACCAAATCTAAATTTCTGTGTCCTGTAAATTCTTCACAAATGTATTGTTTCTTTATCTAAAAAAAAATATAAATAGCTGCCGACTTCAATACTTTCTCTGAGCATAACTTACGATCTTTAATGTGCACGTATTAAATTGGTTTTTCTCCTGTGAATCTAGTCTTGTGTCAATTTTACTCTTCGCCCAATCCTAAGAACTCAAGAGAGGTAAAAGGAGAAATTTCCTCTCCTCACGCTTTTTTCCTTCCTTTCTTTCTTAATGAAAGCACTCTTCCTGCTCATTAGCCCTTTCCCCAAATCCTCACAATTATAAGGACAGAGTAAGAATATAACCAGAAGTTTAAAAGATTTGGCCAAAAACATTATTGCAAAAAGTCAGAAATGTTTGTAGCCTGAGAGGGTTCACCTGTGTATGTACAAAGTTCAGGGACCCTCAGGAACATTTCCCTCTGTGTGTACTACTGACATGGAAGTGAAAATGGGAAACACAGAAATGGGATTACGTTCCTCTGCCTTGGCACTCTAAGTCCAAGTAATGGGATTATTAGGAGAAAGCAGAGAAGAAGGAGGAGGAAGATGAGAAGGGAAGAAACCCATTGGGAGGTCAGTGGTGGGGGTGGCCTAGTTAGTGACTCAGCTTTCTTAGCTTTTGCTGTTCTAAAGCATTCTGAATGAATACCTATAAAACGGGAAGTGACCTTGGGAGCAGGGCTTTGCTGAGGGTGCCACGACTTCTCTGGCAGATGACACTAGACTGAGCTTGTTGCCATTTAATGTGCCGTCCTGGGAGTAAGGATGTAACAAAATAAACACCTTGAATTCTGTACCCTGTTCAGTTTTTCCCACTAAGAGCTCCATGAGGGTAGAACACCTCACCCACTCTAAGGCAAGGGAAGGGACTCTATTGGATGCCCACGAACTTCCAGACATAGCCGAGCACTCTACAGATGTTCAATCCTCCCAACAAGCCTAAAAGGGCAGTATTCCCTCCGTTTACAAATAAGAAACCCAGGCTCAGGAATGGTCAGAACACTGCCCGAGGTCAAACATTTGGTGGTGTAGAATGAAGACTGGGGGCCAGTCTTCTTCTGGCCTAAAACCCACAGCCTCTACGCTCATCACCTGCCTCTGTCTTCACATGTTGTGAACAGCAAGCCATTGATTCTCCCACCAAGTTTCCTTGAGCAAAACTAAGCTAACTTTAGTTGAGTGAGTGTGTATACAATGTTTTCGATAACAACCCTATGAGCAGATACCCTTTTATCCTTATTTTATGAATAAGGAAATGAGGCTCAGATTGGTTGAGAAACTCCCAAGTCCCACAGCGTTTAGGTGGTATGTCCCCACCTGGTCATTCCGTGTCTGTTGATGAACAGGCCTCCCAGGACAGTTGTAAGTGTGACTGTCACAGACCAGAGAATTTAGATTTGGTGTTTTACTTCACCTCTAATCATAGCGATCACTGGGACAGATGTGTTACCCAGTTATGTTTAGACAACTCCCTAAATTAGCTTTTTCATCACTAAACAGACCTCAAAGCAACCTTGCTTCCTCTCAGTGTAAGAGAATTAAGGAAGGAATTGTAATGGAAAAGTAAAAATAAGCCATATTCAGTGGACTTTAAATTTTTAAAAATTGGTTTGTTTTTGCATTCATTTTCCTTTTTGATCCTAAGAGATGCTTTAATTTCTGTCCGTTTCCATGCCGTTCCTTCAGCCTTCACTTTGATTCTGTAAGCTCCCCGATACATTTCTAATAAATTTCTCTTCTGATTAAGCCAGAGACAGTGTATGTTGCTTGCAAACAAAGAACACTGATACTCTATCGGTTAAATATGTAAATCTAAACCATTAATTTATACTGATACAGAATCCATTTAAGTATAAAATCAAATAATAGTCCTATAATTTTTTTAGTCCCGTTCCCAGTCCCATAATTTCTCTAAGAAAAAGACAAAGGACATGGAACCAAAGAGTGTTTTTGGTTTTGCTTTGGTTATTTATTTTTATGTAACTTGGGATGTAGGGCAAATCACATTTTTTTCCATCTGACCGCAATTCAAACATATTTGTTACAACACCCCTTATGCTATCATACCACATGCCCCAAATCTTTGTCTAGAAATGAATATGTAACCATTATGATAACAGGGTCTGAGCAGATCCACCTCAATCCCTAATATTTTCCTTACCTCCGTGACTGGACAAAGATATTGAATTTTCGTAACAATTACTCTGATGAAAATTCTGAACTGACTTGGACATCAAAAGAAGATTACATTGTGTTTAATATTTTATTGATACTCTATTGTCACACTAATGCTAGGAACAAACACCCTAAAACTCAGTGGTGTAAAATGATAATTTATTTTGCTCATGATTCTATGGGTCAGCTGGGCACTCTTTCTGGACTTGGCTGGGCTTGCTCATACACTGACAGTCACACAAAACTGGCTAGGCAGCTCTGCTGATCTTGGTTGGATTCTCCCATATGTCTAAGGGGTGAGCTGGCTGTCAGTCAGGACAACCAGGGTGACATGTTCTCCATGGATGGGCATGTTCTCACTGTGAAGGCAGAAGAAGACCAAGAGAAGAAGCAGAAATGTGCAAGCACCTTTTAAAAAATCGACTTATTTCAAGTCTGCTAACATGGCTGTGGCCAAAGTAAGTTAGAAATATATTCCACCTCTTGATGGAAACCCTGCAAAGGGCACAGATTCAGGATGAATTGGGGTCATTGATTCAATCCATCTACCACAGAGAATAGTATTTTGCGACCTATAACGTTATACTATATAATTTTGAAAAGTGGCAGGCAGCCATGCTCTCTGTATATTTAGTAGAACACAACATTTCTACTTTTTAAATAGTTCTGTTCCAATAACATTAAATTTAGAATCTAGTATGCACTCAGCAACATGAAAGGGACTATAGGGAATCTTGAAAAGGTGTGATGCAGAGAAATAAATAAAGGTATAAACTCCTTCAATATTACATTGCTTTCATCGTGTTAACAAAATATAGTATATTTGAAGCTGTTTCTATTCTTCAGAGTCATACACAGTTCCGACACCTCACAAAGGCGGTTTGACAGAGTGGCATTTACTGCATTAGGACAGAATGTGTCTCGGGCACATCACTGAGAAGGAACCTTATGTGGAGAGCTGCTACTGGGCCTCATTATGGAGACCAAGGATAGAGGCTTCAATAACGTCTGCCAGGCTTAGACAAGCTTTCCTGACTCCTCTGACAAACAGGTCACTCGGAGCCGTTGCTGCTCAGAGCAAAGATGGCCCTGGGACCTGCAGATAAAGGGTGCAGGCAGCTCCAGAATCTTCCTATGCAAACATTCAGGTCCTAAAAAACTGCAGACTGAGGCTCAGGACCACATCAAAATGGGGCTCAGGAGAGTGTGTGTGTGTGTGTGTGTGTGCGCGCGCGCGCGTGTGTGTGTCTGTGTCTGTGTGTGTATGCACACCTTCTCCTGTAGGGGTGAGAGGCAACAGCAAATTCAAAGAGAGAAATATTTAAACTATTCTAAAAGACAAATGGATTTAGGCCAACACATTCATCATATTTTTGACCCAAGAAAACCCTCTTTCTAAGCTGCTTGGTGATGCATGGCAGAGAAGACAATAGTGGCAAAAGAAACTTTTCAAGAATATTAAGGCCCCCCCCAAACACATTGTTTTATTACCATGATTTATTTGCAGGCCTTCCTAAAAGCAATCAAAAACTTTTTTTAAGTGGACCATAAACGTTATGGTTGTCTAGTATAATTGTTGAGTAGAATATGCATTTTTACTACTAAAAAGCAAGGAGTGAAATTAACTTAAAAAAAAAAAAATAGCAGTTTACAATTTAGAAATTCCCAAAGCCCTCAGCACTTTCGCACCCAAACATGGGCTACATTACCTGAAGTCTCTGGCGGAATCTTTTTGAGACCGTTTGCTTATTTGTAGTTTTTACTGCACAGAGGAAGAACAACTGGATTCAAAGCCAAGAGACAGAGGAAGCTGTCAGTAGATGTCATGGCCTCAGTGGGTCCACTGCCACACGCTGGGTAGACGTCGGATGCACCCTAGCTCCTCTCTGGGGCCCAGGTTCCTGCTTGTGCAATTCTCACATGCAAGTTTTCCTTTGTTAATATCTAAGCTGTTTGCACCAGAAAGTCTTTAGAGCCAACCAAATGTAATTAAGCGTATTTTTCCAACATATAATGTTGCAACAAAGAGGCGAATAGTAGAACCATTTTCCCCAAACCATTTAACAGCCTCCAGGGAGGCATGATTTCATTGAAATAAACTATATTTCAATTCATAGAATGTTTTTATTACCCAAATTGAACTAAGTAATTGACGGTTTTGGAACTGACTCCATCATTGTCTCAATAACAATTAGCTAATGAAACATTGCATAGTAAAATGATAACCTGAAAAGATTCAGGTACGATTTCCTGTAATCGTTTGCTATAAAACCAATCTTGCCTTCCTTAATTACTCTTTGACTACTCAAGATATGATCACTACATTTAAATCGATCCTATAACTTGGCACATATACCAGCTTGCAAGTTTACAGCAACGTTCACCCTAATGAAACTGAGTAATGGTGATGTTTTTATATTGCTTTATGGGTACATTCTAGAACAGAGTCCACACAGCACCAGAATGTAAGCAGTATTTTAACTCCAACACATTGCATTTCTTTAATATTAAATTTTATAAATAGTGGAGTTGAGCACTTTTTCTTTTCTCCTTAAATGCTCGGCTTTGTCTCCATTCATTTTTATTCAAACCATCATCAGTTGGAACATTCACTAGCACTTACTGGTGCAAACTATCACAGTAGGAAGAACTGAAAGACATTGACCCTGCTTTTTGGAAGTATACGACATAGATAAAGAAATGAGATACGAACACAAAAAATGATAAGTATCTATCACTAGGAGCCAACAGCACATATAGAGTCAGATTTGTGGTCCAGAATCTGCCTCCTCTGGGTTAGAATCATCAGAGTCAGCGTACAGGGGATTCATCTGTGCTGGGAAATCGGGGGACTCTAAATGATGTCATTATATACCTAGAAATGGAGTGGGACAGGCAGTGGTCATTTCTACTTTTCAGAGAAGACAGATGTACGTTTCTATTCTTAGTACGTACTGATGGTTATAGTTATTATTTATTTTCTTTTCACAGTTACTGTCTATTCTCTACTTTTCCTGAGTGTTTGTCTCGTTTGAATTTTATTTACACAAAATTTTTCGCTATATTTTTGTACTTGGGTATGAACTTGAGCTCTGGGCACACCAACTTGCCCCGCTTTTCAACACAAGAGATACAATATTGCCAGCTGCTGTTTTTCCAGAAACAGAAAATCTGACAGGAAGGCAGAAATGTGCTCATGAGGATCTTGTCTATGTGCACCTCTTATAAATACATGTTTTTCACTGTTAGTCAAACGAACATGGAAAAATGGACAGGTCTCAAGGATGACCATTTGTCTTGTGAGTCACCCCTCCCTTTATTATCGCAAAGGTGGGAATTCAGTCAAAAACGAACACCACTCTTGCTTAAATCCCTAGCTGCTAACTGTACAAAGATAGGGTCAGTGTCATTATGATCAGCTTGGCCACAGTGACCAAGAAATGCTGTGCTGCCATTATTATGCCTTGAGCTATAAGAATGTTCCTTCTTCTAAAGTTGGACTATTTTTAGTCTTCATTTTCCTCTAAGGTGGCAATTTATGTTGGAGACAATTCAGAGGTATTTTCCTTCTAATTCCCGAAAACTCAACTAAGTTCCCATAAGCTTCTTATAGGATGTCATCCACACAAAATTATCAGTGAATTTACCCATCCAGTAGAGACAGCACTTAATTGGGATGAATTTGGTCAAAGGTTGAACCTATGGCACGCTTGCACTAAGGCTCTGTCACAGTACCAAGTACCCAACTCTCTTTTCCAGCATTATTCATTGAGGAAGACTGACCATTTCCCTTACATTTCTACTCTGTTCCAGAGAGCCAAGGTCTTTGTTAATGTTCTTTACAGACATAAATTATTTTGAGCAATTGGGGAAATTTTCGTAACCAAAGCAACAAAGATAAGTGCTCTTCTCAGAGCCAAAGATAGTCCAAGGGTCTGTGGGCTAAGGTGCATAAGATTGTTTTCAATCAAATTTATGTAAAACACCCTATCAATAAAATGCAGAACTGCTCGTGGGAATGACTGTCAATCCTGGTATATGTTGCATTTTATGAAATCTTCCAGTGGCAAATAAAGACAGTGAATGCTTTGAGCTTCTCCGAGCAGTCACTAAAAATGCCAGAAGTCAGTTAGGGGCCTTGTGCAGTCCAAGAGACACAAAGCTGTTTCCAGAACGCTGAGCAGCTATGAACTACTCTTCCCATACATAGGGTGGGCGATCCTGGGTGGCAGTGCCACTTGGGGTTTCATCTCTCAAAGAGAAGACATAGAAGAGGAGCACAAAATGAGACCTCAGGGACATACAATAGGTTACATTAACACAGAGCAGAGCAAGAAAAGGGACTGGAAGTTACCAACGAGGTGTTTGTTTGTCTGTTTGTTTGTTTACAATGGTCATTTATTGAACACTTAAGTATGCGGGGCATTCTGCTAACCACTTCGTAGACACCAATTCATTGAATACTCACAATCCACTAAGAAGTAGATAGGATCAACCCCTTTCAGAAATGGGGAAGCAGAAGCTGAGGGAGACGAAGTAATGTGGCTGAAATTCGAGGCTAGTCAGTGGCAGCCTCAGGATTTGAACCCAGGTATTGAGGGCTTCAAATCTGAATTCATTGCTGCATGGCATCAGTGGGCATCACGGCACCGGTGGGCCCTGTGCCAAAGAGATTTGATCAATGTAGATAACACACCCGCATAATTAAAGCAAAAACTAAACAAACAAAAGCCCATCATACGTCACATCTATAAGGCCGAACTATATAATTTGTCAGATTTTCATTGCATTCTGTGGTTAGTGATAGGGCCTGGAATAGAGGCTTAACTTTTTAAAGAAAATATCAAATTTTCAGGAGAGGTCTGATGTGGGCAGGCATAGTGGTCAAGCAGTAGAAGTATACTCAGAAACCAATAGCCTGGAAAGGTCAGAAGGAAGAAAAGGAAAGCACGGGATTTACCTTCTTGTCCTGCAGATCCCATTGAGCAGGCTGGATGAGAAGCCCTAATGTAGAAAAAAATTGGGGCTTCAGGAGTGTTCCAGCCAGATCAGAGAAGAACAGAGGCCTTGTCTGAGCTCTGCAATGCCAAGTGGCCACAAAGGAATTAGAGTTCGGAAGAAAATTCTCTGACCCTGTGGTCTAGCCTGACACACCGGCTCTCGGCAGGCCTGGGAGGCATGGGACAGAGAAATGACAGCGTCCCAGCAACGAGAGTGGGACGGCGCAGGGTTAAGAAAAGACAGTAATCATGAATAGAGTTTAAGTGCGGAGGCCAAGGGACCCCCAATCTCAAGGAGTGGAAGCCCCGAATCGGGCCTCGCATCAGCTTTTACTAGTTTGGTGGGGAAGTAAAGGAGATAAAGCTTGTCAATCTCAAGATCTGTGAATCCTATACATCATAATAGGAAACCGATATAAGTCAATCACCCTTGCCTGCAGGTAGCTGGGCCTTAAGTCTCAACTTCCCCAAGGGAGAAAACCTATATGCATATGAATAGATGGAGAGCACCTCATTGAATCACTTCCCTTGCAGGTTTTGGGACAGAATGAAGCCAATTATACAAAGGCTGACGCTTTCCTTAGCCTGAGGAAGGTGGGGTGCTGTGCCCACCTGTGAACCCCGTGGGTTCTCCTGTTGGGCCCCATGACTGCGTCTGGCTTGAGTTGTTCCTTCCGTGAGGAATCTTACTTGTCATTGACTGTCTAGTCATCTTTCTGGGACCAAACAGGGAGGCATAAGGCGCAAACACAAAGGTTTAGCAAAGTCCCTGAAAGGATCCGTCTTACAGACTCTCCTTTCTTTGGGGGCAGGTACAAGGAAACAAACGGTTAAGCTGCTGTGTGGCGACAGGACAGGGCCAAGAGATTGGGAGAACTCAAGGCCCTGTCTCCGCCGTTTCCCAACAACCTCCCTGTGCTATACCCAGTGCCATAAAGAAGCGGGTCCTTCACCAGCCAAATTACAACCTGAGACTTATTTTCTTTCTTGGTGAGTTCATTGAGGATTGATAGCAAACATTTTCTCTGTGGAAGCAGTGCAGTCCGTAACAAATCCAGGAGAGATAAAACAATAGCATAGCATCGACTCAGTGGGATAAGATGGCAAAAGTCCTTTGGTAAACCTGAAACATGACGTTCATCGTATCAAAAAGAAAAAAAAAATTTAAAGGGAAAGCAAAACTCCTATAATATTCATATAATCCGGATTGCTAAATTTGTTAATACAAACAAATATCTTAGAGGAAAACTTTCTCAACTTGATAAAATCTACATATAATATACTTAATTGTGAAAGCCTGAATGTTTCCTCCTCAGATCAGCAGCAAGACACTGTTACTCAACATAGCACTAGAAGCTCTAGCCGTACAGTAAGGCAAGAAAAACAATAAAAGGTGTACAGAATGGAAAGGAAAAAAGAAAGTTACCCCCATTTTCAGATGACATGATTGTCTGCATAAAATATCCCAAAAGAATCTATTAAAACAAAAACAAAAACAAAAAAAAAAACCTCTTAGAATTAATAAGTGAGATCAGCAGACTTGCAGGATACAAGATAAACATTTAAAAAATCATGTTTCTATATACTAACAAGAAACATGTGGACATGGAAATTAAAAATATAGTACCATTTACAATTGCTCAAAAAAAGAAATACTGAGGTATAAATCTAACAAAACCTGTATAGGATTTTGTATGTTGAAAACTACACAAAGCTAATGAAAAAAAATCAAAAAAAGATCTAAATAAATGGACAGATCTGTGTCCATGGCTTAGATGTCTCAACATAAAGATATCAGCTCCCCTCAAATTAATATGCAAATTTAATGCCATTTCTATCAAAATTCCAGCAATCATTTTTTTGTCGATATAGAGAAAATTATTCTAAACTTTATATGGAAAGACAAAGAAACTATAATAGTCAAAACAATTTTGAAAAAGAAGAAAAAAAGTAGGAGGGATCAGCCTACCCAATTTCAGGACTTACTTTATATAGCTACAGTAATCAAGACTGTGTGGTATTAACAGAGGGATGGACACATAAATCAAGGGAACAGGATAGAGAACCCAGAAATAGACCCACACAAATATTCCCAATTGATTAGTGATGAAAGTGCAAAAGCAGTTCAACAGAGGAAGAATAACCTTTTCAATAAACAATGCTGGAACAAATAGATATCCATGGGACGGGAAATGAACCTCAAAACTAAGTCCACCATTTTCTTTAAACTCAAAATGGATCATGGACTCAAACGCAAAACTATAAAACTTTCAGGAAAGCCACACAGGAAAAAATCTTCAGGGTCTAAGGCTAGACAAAGAGCTTTTGAACTTGACATCAAAGGCATGGTTTATAAAATAAAAACTTGATTAATTGTGCTTCATCAAAACTAAAAACTTTTGCTCTGAAAAAGATCCTGACAAGCTACAGAGTGGGAAAAAATTTTTGCAAACCACATATCAGACATTGACCTTAACAGTGAAATAGCAAGCAATCCAATTATAACATGGCAAAACATATACACGGACATTTCACTGAAGAAGATACACAGATGGCAAATAGGACTGTGAAAAGATGTTCAACATCGTTAGCCATCAAGGAAATTAAATTAAAACCACAACGAAAACTCACGATCCCTCCATCAGAATGACTAAAATAGAAGATAGTGACAACACTAAATGTTGGCAAGGATGCAGGGAAACTAGATCACTCAGACACTGCTGGTGGGAATTGAAGTGGTGCAGTCAGTCTGTAAAATGGCTTGGTAGTTTGTTAAAAATCTAAACACGCAATTACCATATGACCGAGCAGCTGTACTCCTAGGCATTTATCCCAGGTGAATGAAGACTTGTGCGCAAACAATAACCTGTACATAAATGTTTATAACAGCTTTATTCAGGATGGCCTAAAACTAGCAACAACCCAGATGATCATCAAACGATGAGTGTTCAAACAAACTGTGGTACATCCACACCATGGAACATTATTCAGCAATAAAAAGGAATGAACTACTGATACACCAAACAACCTGGATGAATCTCTGGAGAATGATGCTGAGTAAAAAAATGTCACTTTCAAAAGGTGACATACTGAACAATTCCATTTATGTAACATTGTTGAACTGATAGAATTATAGAAATGGACAACATATTAGTGGTTGCTAGGGACAGAGTAGGGTCAGGAAGTATGTAAGTGGGTGTGACTGAAAAAGAGAACTAAGAGATCCAATGGTGATGGAAATGCTCTGTTTTTTAACCACATCGATGCCAATATCCTGGTTATGGTACTGTACTATGGTTTTGCAAGATGGTATCATGGAGGAAAACTGGGTCAAGTGTGTATGAGATCTCTCTGTATTAAGGCTTACGACTGCATGTGGACCTACAATTATCTCAAAATAAGAAGTGTAGTTAAAAAAAACAAAAACAAACGAACACCAAAAATAAAACACCTTTCTGTCATGTAAGAAAACCTTCCGTGTGATGTTTATAGCGCCATCTCTTCTCCTGATCACTCTCAAAACTCCAAGTTTCACTCTGGGACCACAAAAATTCCTTAAATTGAACTTGTGGATAGCTTCCTCATATCTACATTTATGTAAAGGAATGGTCTTTACAAACTGAAAATACATTGTCTTTGCTCCTAAGTATTCCTTTAGGTGAATTCTGAAATGATACACTTTGAATGGAGTTGCAGCTTTCCATGACTGAAATACCTTTTCTGAATTATAGGGGGGGAAATCAGTTATCCTCAAAACAAGTTTAGTTTTAATAGAAAATGCACAGTTATTAAGTACAGTGCTCTTGGCATGATGTTTTATATTAATTCTTCATTGTATGTATGTGGGGATATACATGCCACAGTTTTATACTGGACTCTGCCAAAGTTTCCTTTTTGTCTGAGGTCCAATGTTTCTGGTTGGAATTTCATAACAAAATATGCATTGTTTCCACTGGGGTTTACACCAGAAATAATGAGGTAAAATGGTGGTATAATGGAAACAATACAGCTTTTATAATTCATTATTGCATTGTTGCTACGCTTCATAACTTTCAGGGTTTAAAGAACTGTCCTAAGGTAGCTGCTTCCCGGAGGAACCACAAGTGATACGAATACATAAGCCTTCTCATTTGGTTTGATTCATACAGTTTTAGAAACCTGTGATCCAAGACACTATTGGTTTTTGCAAACTCTTAATATGAAAGGGGAACTTCATGGCTATGATTAACGAACGTACACAGTTCACTGCTTCATTCAAAAACTGCCCAGAGCCTCACTCACTTCCTCTGATGTCTGCTTATATGGGCAGACTTCTGTTTAACAAGCCCCTCCTTTTGCTTCCTGCTCCTCCATTATTCATACAAAGCACTGATTTCTCTGTATCTCAGATTTGCAACTTGCTCTATGTAATTTTTTATTTGCTGTTCTCCCTGGAGGGTTAACAAAATGCTTGCAAAACCCTTTCAGGTTATCAAAGAAAAGTAAACAAGGGAAACTCCCTTTAGCCAGAATAACAACAAATAAGATAAAATAAGGTATATATTTATATTTTAATAAATGATGTTTAAAATTCTCTAAGGTTTTCAAATATGAACGGTCTTCAGAACTGATGAATTACTTTTTGAAAGATTTAGTTTGCATCATTTTACTGTATTTTAGTTCTTTGAAAATTGGTTACCCAAATATATTGACTAATTCACTGCTCAAAGTATCGTGCATGGACCAGTGGCCGCATCATCGAGGAGCTTGTTAGAAATGCAAGTTCTTGGGCAGACCTATTGAATCAGATTTAGATTCACTAAAGGAGAATCCATGGGAGCCCAAGAATCTGGGTTTCAACAAGCCCTCCACGTGATTCCCATCTGCTAAATTTTGAGAATTACTAATATTAGATCGGTGCTGCTCAAAGGCAACGTACATGCCGTGGACTGAATTGTGCCCCCTCTCAAAGTCATCTGTTGAAGCCCTAACCCCCAATGTGACTGTATCTGGAGATAGGATCTTTAAGGAGGTAATTAAGGTTAAATGAGGTTGTAAAGATGGGGCC
Organism: Rhinolophus ferrumequinum; assembly: GCF_004115265.2. Taxonomy (NCBI): domain Eukaryota; kingdom Metazoa; phylum Chordata; class Mammalia; order Chiroptera; family Rhinolophidae; genus Rhinolophus; species Rhinolophus ferrumequinum. Next base: position 1,312,320 of record NC_046288.1, on the reverse strand, counting down.
CCGTTCCCATAGGACTGTGGCCTTATAAGAAGAGGAAGAAAGAAAAATCTCCCTCTCTGTCTCCCTCTTCACCCCCGCCACCCCCCCCCCCCACACACACACATATACCGTTTAAGGACAGTGAAGTTGGCTGTCTGCTAGGGGTTGAGGTGTAGGACTCTCACCAGAACCCGGTCATGCTGACACCATGATCTCAGACTTCCAGCTTCCAGAGGTATGAGAAAATACATTTCTGTTGTTTATGCCACTCAGTCTGTGGTGTATTGTTATGGCCGCCGATGCAGACTAAGACGGTATATGTAAACTATGTGGGGATCTTGTTAAAATACAGATTCTGATTCAGTAAGGAGGTGGGAGCTGGTCCACTGAGTGAGGCTGTTTTCCTAGTCCATGAACGCCACTTTGAGTAACAAAGAGTAATAAGGACTTTCCATTTCACCTAGAACAAAATCCAACCACCCATTTTGACCTGTAAGGCCCTACAAGATCATGGGCCCTCCTACCTCTCTGCTTCGGTCTTGTACCTCCCTCCCCACCATCACACTTCTGTACTCTGCCCTCCTACTTTCTCCCCAAACATGCTATGCTTCTCCCTTCTTTCTGCCTCAGGACCTTGGCAGTTTCTTTACCTTCTTCCTTTGCCCCCAACTCTTTGAACAACTGTTCCCTTCTCAGCTTTCGGGCCTCAGCTGAAGCACTGTCTTCTCAGAAAGAACATAATGCCTGTCTAAAGCAGCCCATCTCCTGTCCCCATTCTGTCACAACTTAGCCTTTCATAGCCTTTCAACATCTGAAATGATTTTGTCCTGTTACAAATTGTTTATCATCTGTCTCCTCTACAAGAATTCAGGCTCCACGAGAGCAAAATCATGTCCCTCTTGTTCACCTAAAAATATTTGTTGGTGGAATAAATAATGTAATGTAACTCCTCACAAGGTCCGAATACTGATATTGTAGGACCACTCTCTTCCTCCATACAGGGCAAATGAAAACATCAGATTCACTCACTGCGTGTTCACTGAAGTCCTTGACCTGTCTGGCCCTGTTTTGAAGTCCCTGGAGTCTCTGTCAACCGTTCCCCCTTGTCTGTGTCTGAGCTAGATTTGACCAGGAGAGGAGGACCTAAGGCTTTCAGGTTGTCAATCACTAGCTCATGATGGCAGGTTTGAGTTTGGCCAGAGGCTACCTCGGACTCTCCTGCAGCCTCTCTGAGTGTAATCTTCTTGCTCTTAACTGAACTTTTGCCTCAGCTTTACAGCTTGGTACCAGGTCCAGCTGCCCCTGAGCCAGGCCCTGATTCCAGCGTGTGTAGCTGGTGTCCTGATGCACTGTCTGCTTTGTGCTAGGATCTCTCTTGGGGTGCTGGATTCTGTCCCTCTGTCTCCTACCCCTAGAAGTGGTTGTAGTGCTTCCTTGAGTGAATGGATGGATGGATTGCACAGAAGCAAAATGCTGTCAGCTCACTCCAGCTCTCTAGAGCCCATGGCACACATCTCTTTCTAGCTCCATATTCAGTGATTTCACAGTGGTAGCTTGTAATCCACCACAGTGGGAATATTTACACCAGAGAAATGGGGAAATGCTTCACATCAGGACTTGGTTGCCCCCAGAGAACTGGTTGTTAAACACTTACCAGCACCTCACTGGCTGATAGTCCACCTGCATTGGAAAAGTTCCTACTCTCTGGACATCTTCTGCTGCTTTGCCATACCATCTAGAGAAGCGTCTCCACAGGGTCCCTCAGCCATCCCCACCCACCGTCCTGAGGGAGCCTGGGCAGCTGCCTCCTTGGAGTTTCTATCCTGGTTTCTGCAACAAGCGTCTGGAATCCTAGTCTCCTCGCCCTGCACCCTCCCAATTTTGCACATGTACCATGCGAGTGCACGCGCACATCCACACACACACACACACACACACACACACACTCACACCTTTAATAAGGTCTCATTGGCTTGGAGTCTTTAAAACACATTGTAAATTCTGACAAATGTGCTCCATACTCTGAGAGGTGCTTAAGAGAGACATAAAAACAAGCAAGACTTCATCTCTTACAACAACACAATGTAATTTGAAAGTTATGAAAAGAAAATAATAAAAGCTCATGTTCATTCTTCCTAAAAATTTTTTCCCGGTCACTTTTCTAACTTTTCAAAGACCAGAGATAAACACAATTTATATCACTGATATCATCAAAGGTGCTAGCACAAGTATGTAGTCAGTTGCCCAGACGAGAGAGTGCTGGCAGGAGGGTTAGCCGTGCATCATCACATTCACGTGTGATTAATCACACACTTCCTGAAGACGCTCTTTATTTTTGTCCAGCCTGATACTGGACTGCGTGGTATCCACCAGGTAGGGGAACAGTGATGATCAGCAGCCTCTAAGGAGTTTTTTCAAACTCTGAGCAAGGCATAGCCCATTTCCTAGTGGCTATACCCCTTCTTCATTAAAAGCTACTGCTTTAAATATTGTATTGTTTCTTTTTACACACATTTATATCTTATTTCCACAATTGAATGGTAGGTTCCTTAAAGACAGAGACAGTGGATTACATATATATATTTTTTAATGTCTTCCATGATTCTGGAGCAGTCCTGACAACATTAAAGTTAAAATTTTCTACATGTCAAATAAAAATTTAAAAAGCACACTTTATATAATTTAAGGGAAAATGAAAAAATACTAAATTTATTTGCAACATGTCACAACTATAATAGAATTTTAAAGCCACTTATAATTAACTGGGAAAAATTTACTCTCCTTCCCTAAATAGGCAAAGAATAAAAAGGGAAATTCACAAAAATGTACAAATGACCAATAAACATTTGAAAATATGGTTATCCCTACAAATTATCAAAACGATGCAAATTTAAGCAACTATGAGACACCTTCTCTTTTTTTAAGACACCTTCTTTACCTATTAAATTCATTTTTAAATTTTATAAATGATTATGCCTTCTATAAATGGTTTTTGGGGAAATGGGTGTTATCCTATGTTTCTGGCAGAAGTATACAACATTGTGGTATTGCTAAAAAAAAAAAGAGAGAGAGAAATTGGAAGCAGCATGAGTGTGTGACAATAGGAACTTAAATAAATTATAGTGCATATATAGAACAAAATATAATGAAACCATTAAAATATTGTCATAGAAAAATATTTAATGACATTGAAAATGTTCATGAAATGTGCTGATAATGGTGTAATTGTTGAAAATATAGAAATACACGGAAATATTATAGACATATATTGTGCTGTGACAAGAAAAAAGGGCAAATATTTAAGGTTTTGGTGTTTAAAATGAAAACAGTTTATTATACTTGTGGCTCTTCAGTGAGGTTTTTTTCTGAAAACAGACAGTATTGGAGCCTCCTCTCTCAATGTCCCTATGTTAATTAGGGATAACTCTTCATAAATGAACAAAGAGTTCTTTAGGCAATTTGTGTCAATAGGCAAATAAAACATATCACCTATTCAAAGATCAGAATAGGCATTCAACCCAGGAGTCAAATTGTCAGTCACAGAAATGTAGCAGTAATAAAAAGTACCCATTAGGACTGGTACCAAATGTTGTAGCCTTGGACTTAGTTATGAAAACATCCTATAGGGTGTTGAGTAAGGGGTCCTAGGATGGGGAAAGGAAAATGTGCACAGCAGGGAGGCTGGGGAAGTGGTGCAGATAGATCCCAGCTAGCCTTCTCTTCATTACTCTACAAGAGAGAACAAGCACTGCAGACCTCAAGAAGATCAGTGACCTTTGGCCCTGGAGCAGTTTTCTAGAAGATTCTCTGTCTCATTCTACACAAGCCTCATTGAAAAGATGTGTCCTCAGGCAGCCAAACTATAACTCATAAGTTGTGTTTCTGTGTTGCCAAATCAAAAGCTCAGACAGCATTAGTGTTTCAACAGCAGGGTCCAGGATGTGTTGAGTCCACGCGCTCCAGACTTCCTTAGTAAAGCTATTCTAGGATTTCAGAAGGACTGAGAGAGTGCTTTCTATGTTAGTTTAGATTCTTACTTGCTCAGAGCCCAGAAGTGTGAGTTTAACTGCATTTCTGAAAACACTGACATTTTTTTCCACTCTCTTTTAATATGAGAACTCTCCTACTTTTCTCCCCACCCAAAGCCTCCTTTCTCCACCACACCATAAATTTAATCGGACTCTAACATTTCTCCACAGAGCCAACAAACAGTCTCCACATGAGAATCTGCTCAAACATTTCACCTGATTGACCATCTACTTCGCCTAAATGATGGCCATTAATTCAAATAGCTAAATTGGAATATATGTGTGGAAACCAGACAAGCACATATCAGCCCGCAAAATCCAGCAAAGTGTTGTCTTAGTCCTTGCAGGCTGCTCTAACAGAATATCACAGAATGGGTGCCTTGTAAACAATAGACTGATTTCTTACAGTTTGGAGGCCAGAAGTCCAAGATCAAGAAGCCTGCTGATCAGTGTCTGGTGAAAACCCACGTTCTGGTTCATACTCAGCATCCTCTATCTGTTAGTTCACACGGTGGAAGGGGTGACGGAGCTCTCTGGGGTCTCTTTTATAAGGGCACTAATCCCATCCATGAGGGCTCCACCCTCATGACCTAGTCATCTCCCAAAGGCCCCACCTTCTAATATCATCACCTTGGTGGTCAGGATTTCAACATGAATTTTGAGGGGATACAAATATTCAGACCATAACAGGTAATGTCACCTACAGCCCAGGACCTGAAACTAAGCAGAAAAAAACCACTAGGAGCAAATGCCAAACATGGAAAACAGCTTCATCCTCTTGCATTAGGTGCTATGCTTCTCCTGGAGATGAAAAAATGGCCAGAAATTTGAAATAAAAAATGCCTTGTTTGTACTACTCAGATGCCTGGAAATGTAAAAATAAATAAAGAAAGCCTCATTTAAAATGGAATTGGGAAGCACTGAAGGAGGAACATCTTACGCACGTACCACTTATTGCAGGCTGCATAACCAGCAGGAAAAAGGAAAATAAGAATTATTTTGATAAGGGAGGATGTTAATCACATGGGCATTTCATCTCCTACTCTTAAGGAAAAGGAGTAAGTTTCACCCCTGCACCAGTATGACTTGCAGCCAGTGAGAAACTTCCCCAGCCTCAAACTCTTGTATTTCTCCTAAGAACTTTAGTTCAAAACAACCCTCACCAGTTTCCTCCTAAAATCTAAAAAAGCAAGCCCCTCTCCTTTTGTTCTGTGGACTTGCCTCTGGTTTTTCCATGCTTGTCCCGAATTGCAATTCTCTGTTATTCCCAAACGAACCCATTTTGCTGGTAAAATAACTTAATGCTTTATTTTTTAAGGTGGACAGAACTATAAAACTCAGGGTCGACAGGGACCCGAGAGATCATTTTTACCACTTCCCCCCTACCGTCAGCACCCTCTTTCTGATCTTCTGAGTAGCACAATGCAGCCTCTTACAGCACAGCCCCCCCAATAGCATGCTCATTACCTTTCTTTCAAGGTGGCTGAGTCCACAGGGAAGCTTTGATGGTGAGAAAGGGCATTAAGTACTCTGTTGAATTAAATTCTGCCTTTTCAAATCTCATCCTCTTCTTCATGGAAGACCAAAGGCAGAAAATCTAATATCCCTTCTACTATTAATTTTAATGGTGTGGTTTTAGGGATAGGAAAAAGTAAGGAAACGCTTAAAAGAAGTGCTGAAGTGATTGTAGGATGATCCGTTGAAAATCCTCACCAAGCTCTTCTACTGCTTTGGGACAAATGCTTACCAATGAGAGAAAACTGGGAAGAGGCCAGAAGAACTAGGCATTGACCATAAGAATTTAAAATCACAACGGTACTCTAAGCGTATTGCATTCCTTTCCTCAGCAGCCATTCCTCAAGATGTGAAGGCCCATAAAAAATTAATTTGTGTAAATACTGTTTTCAGATATTTCCTCTCAAACAGTGGAAACATTATGGCTTATGAATGTTAAAATGATTAATGAACTATTAAAGATAGATCTATATGTCACTGCTTCACATTTACTGTCTCACATTTATTTCTAAAAATAAATAAGAACACACAGATTACCTATCTACATTGTACTTTTTGTTGGCACTATGAAAATTAATAAATGAAACTTCAACTAAAATTAGAGTTGGGAAGGCCTGTAGAAGGAGATTTCACACCTTTCCAATCATCCTAAAATATGTCAAACCGGAAAAGACATACCTTGCATCTCCAACAGTAGGATGTTTCTACTTTTCTACCCTGGCATGAGAAGAGAAGATTTTCTTTTTGCCCAGCAACAAGCCCAGACAATAGAAAACCCCAAAGCTCCACCAAAGAGAAGCCCTTATCAACATCAACTCTTACTTTCCTCCAACAAACCATTACTTTTCTTTTTCCAATGACTTCCTTCAATAAATTTTCATTTTTATTTTGCTAATGACTTCTTTGCCCCACCCTCCTTTCTATAAAAGCCCTCTATTTTGTATAATTCCTCAGAGTATCTCTCTGCATGCTAGATGAGATGCTGCCCATTTCATGAATCGTTTAATAAAGCCAATTAGACACTTAGTAAAATGGGTATAGAAGGAAAGTATCTCATGTATGACAAAGACTGTATATGACAAACACTTAGCTAATATCATGTTATGAAAGCTTTTCCTCTAAGATCAGAAAAAAGACAAGTATGCCCACTGTCACCACTGTTATTCAACATAACAATTGCCAGAGCAATCAGACAAGAATAATAAATAAAAGGCATCCAAACTGGAAATTAAGAAAAAAAATTGCAGCTTTTTATAGATGACATGATTCTTTATATATAAAACCCTAAAGACTCCACCAAAAAAACTATTAGAAACATAAACAAATACAATAAAGTTGCAGGATATAAAATCAATGTACAAAAATCCATTGCTTTCCTATATACTAAGAATGAAATTTCAGAAAAAGAAATGAAACAAAACAATTCCATTTGAAATTGCAACAAAAGAATAAAATACCTAGGAATAGACTTAACAAAGGACGCGAAGGATTTATACACTGAAAACAATAAGACATTATTGAAAGAAATTGAAGAAGACACAAAGAAATGGAAAGATACTCTGTGTTTATGGATTGGAAGAATAAACATAGTTAAAATGCTCATATTACCCAAAGCAATATACAGATTTAATGCAATCCCCACCAAAATCCCAATGGCATTTTTCAAAGAAATAGAACAAAAAATCATCAGATTTATATGGACTCACAAAAGACCCCCAATAGCCAAAGCAATCATGAGAAAAAAGGACAAGGCTGAAGGTATCACACTCCCTGACTTCAAACTGTACCACAAAGTGACAATAATCAAAACACCTGGTATTGGCAGAAAAACAGAGACACAGACCAATGGAATAGAATTGAGAGCTCAGAAATAAACCCACACATATACAGGCAACTAATTTTCAACAGAGGAGACAAAAACATACAATGAGAAAAGACAGCCTCTTCAATAAGTGGTCCTGAAAAAATTGGAAAGCCACATGCAAGAGAATGAAACTATACTGGTATTTGACACCATGTACAAAAAATTAACTCAAAATGGATCAAAGACCTAAATGTAAGACCTGAAACAATAAAATACATAGAAGAAAATATAAGTACTAAACTTATAGACCTTGTGTTCAGACAGGCATTTATGAATTTGATCTCAAAGGCAAGGGAAGTAAAAGCAAAAATAAATGAATGGGACTGTATCAAACTAAAAAACATCTGCACAGCAAAATAAACCATCGACCAAACAAAGAAGCAACCAACCTAATGGGAGAAGATATTTGCAAACAATACCTCCAATAAGGGGCTAATATCCAAAACATATAAAGAACTCATACAACTAAACAACAACAACCCAATTAAAAAATAGGCAAAGGACCTGAGCAGACACATTTCCCAAGAACACATATACATGATGAACAGATACATGAAAAGATGCTCAACTTCACTAGCTATGAGGGAAATGCAAATCAAAACCACAGTGAGATATCACCTCACACCTGTTAAAATGGCTATCATCAATAAGACAAGAAATAACAAATGTTGGAGAAGATGTGGAGAAAAAGGAACCCTCATACACTGCTGGTGGGAATGTAAATTGGTGCAGCCACAATGGAAAACAGTATGGTTTCCTCAAAAAATTAAGAATAGGGCTACCATATGACCCAGCAATCCCTCTTCTGGGTATCTACCCCAAAAAATTGAAAACATATATTCATAAAGATATATGTACCCCTATGTTCATTGCAGCATTATTCACAGTGGCCAAGACATGGAAACAACCCAAGTGTCCTTTGATGGATGATTGGATACAGAAGATATGGTACATACCGTATACATATGTACATATATACATATACATATATACATGTACATATATACATATATATGTACATATATACATATACATATAAACATATATACGTATACATATATACATACTTACTCAGCCATAAGAAAAGATGAAATACTGACATTTGCAACAACTGGATGGATCTTAAGAGTATCATGTTCAGCAAAATAAGTCAGATAGAAAAGGACAAGAACTATGTGACTTCACTCAGATGTGGGATATAAAACAGAAAGCAACGAATGAATATATTAAAGAAAAACACTCATAGACACAGACAACAGTGTTGTGGGGATCCAAGGGCAAAGGGGGGTGCGAGGAATTTGAAGAGAGTAAAGGGTAACGGAAGAAGACTTGACTCTGGGTGATGAGTATCCGATGTAATGTACAGATGATGTATTTTAGAATTGTACACTTAGAACCTATATGATTTTGTCCAGAGTTTGGCTTTATTTTGCAGTACAGAAATCATTCTGTTACAGACAGCGTTGAAGAAGAGGCTCTGTCAAATCAATACCTCATTGCAGCGTGGTCCGTTGAAGAAGCCACACCGGGAATTCAAAAGAACTTTCTACACTTACTTGCTTTATGATAGGTTTTGTTCCCCTTTGCGCTCCTAAATTTTATTAGGTTAAGACACTGCACACAGGCTTCCTCCAAAATGACTCTCAAAGTCTGGAGTTTGGTTAGAATTTTAGGCCCACAGAAACCAAATTTGTGGCTATGCTACATGGCACTGTCATAATACTTGACAGGACACAGAATGTAAAGCTATAGGGAAAACCTAGGGATGCTGTCCCAAATTAGGGAATATTCTATTTCAAATCTTAATGTCAAGAGGACAGAAAGCAGGAAAATTATACTGATCCAACTCTTGAGCAGCAGAAGCACGTAACTGCAAAAGACCACACTGATTAAAAGATACAAATACTATACCAAGTTTTCTGTATCAGTATCACAACTTTTTAAAAAAACTTATCCTTCACTAGAAAAAAAAAAAGGCAGCATTGGTGAAATTGTACAGAATGTGGTCGCCTGCCAATTCGGAATAACCAGCCATGACACAAGTTAATACATGACACTAGGAAAGGGAGGCCTATTTACTGGTGCCGTGTTCTGCAACCTCTCAGTTTTGGTTACAAAAGCAGGCTTTACAATATTATTTGGCACAATATGAATCATTTCCCAAATTTTAAGTCTGTTCTAATTAGGTGATAACATGTACTGCCATGAGTATTCCCCATAGATGTCATTTTTCTTGAGCTTCATTTCCTCAGAGTCAAACTCTGATCCTGCCATCCTCTTATAGATATCTTTAATGTCATCGCAGTTTGTCTCAAAGTGAGTTGTAGCATCATATGCACAGGAAATAAAGATCTGGCTTTCTGTTCCCAAATCCTTTGGTACAAGCAGGTTAAAATTGATATAACGTTATTAACCAATATCACCCGAATACATTTAATAAAAAAATAAAAAGTCAACTTGATCTTCAAATTCACTCAGTTGAATTTTGTGTTTTAACAACACAGAGGAAAACCAATACAGAAAAACCCATAAACAGTAGAGAAAGCTGCGTTTCTGCCCAGAGAGGAGCCAACTATCATCTGGTGAGAACAAGAGGATTTGGTTCCTTCTTTCTCTGTGAACTTCTTCTTGGTGACTTTTGATCTAAAGGTCGATGAGAGTGTTTCAGTATTTCTGACTAGTTTTCAAAACAAAACTATGCAAAGGCCGAGTAATCTCTAGTCGTGACTTGTATCTCTTTATTTCTAGGGCTTATTGATCAGCTTTCTGCAAAGGTTCAAAACAGGAATGGAGGCAGACAAGGGTAAACCCTGTCTTCTCTCGGTCTGTCTTCAAAGGTACAAAATGTAGTTCAGAGAAAATTCACTTCTTTACTGAAAGGAAAAGGCTCAGAGGTTTTTTTGAGTTTAGACTAGTAAAAGACATTCTAGCAGCACTCACATTTTTGTCATAACCCAAGTAAACCCTAAATGAATGTCTTCTAATCTAATATTTTGTGGTAAAATCATTTATCCAGCCTCAGCAGGAGCACAAAGCCTTCAGGGCTGGAAAGTTGTTTACTATTAACTTAGGGACACCATTATTAAATTTGCCAATATTGGCACTTAGTATTTGTATGCAAATAGCCCCTCAATTACATTTTTCTTTTCTTTTTCCCCTTTGGCAACTTTGCAAGCTCTTTAAGGACAGGGGCCTGACTGTGGGCTTCTGTGTGCCCAGGGCAAGCACAGTGCTTCCCACGGGGTGGACCATCAATAAACATTTATTGAGTGAACAAATTCTTGAGGAAGGAACCATTTACACAATGCACATTATTTGGGGGTAAAAATTGCAAATACTTTCAAATTGAAATATGTACCTGCAAATTCTTCTGGGATAAAGAAACACATACAGGGCTGCAGTGCTGCCAAGATACACAACTCCTGAGGACTCCATTCTCATCGATTATAAACCGTTTGGCCTTTGCTTCAACAAAAATCTTACTGGGATTAAATAAGAAAATGTAGAATGTTTTTCCATCCTTCTGTAGAAAGGCCACTCTAACATCAATATACTCAAGTTGCTCAACCCCTGTTCTCATGTAATGAAATATCAAAGCACATATGTTTAAAAAATCTCCATGGCTTAATAGGCTGGCATGATGACCCCTGAAGATCCAGAAACTATTGAGCCGGTAAGAGCAGTACCTTCGTCAGGTGGCCATTGTCAATGCTTGAAATTGCACGCAAGCAGGAAATGTTTAAATGACTAAGACCTTCATGCTATTTATCCTGGAGACATGATATGAGTAAGTCCTTAAGAGTCTGCACATAAGAGGCAATGAAAACACGGAAAGAATCAATGAAGTGCAGTGTCTCTAAGTAGGTATAAACAGAGGACAGATGTGTGGGATGAAAGAATCACAAACTACTGGAGGACTACCTCAGCAGATTGCACAGATGGGTGGAAACAAAGCACAACAGACCCACTGCATGGGAGGTAAGTTAACACAGGTAGAGGCTCTCCAAAAGAGGATTTGACTTAGCAAGTGACACAGCAACATCGACAAGCCTAAATGAATAAATATTCACCTTAAGCAAACAAAATGAGCATTCCAGGTCTCTAGCATGCACCTTTAAAATGTCATGATTTGGAAATTCCATCCAAATAAAGAAAGGAAAACAAAAACAAAGTAACAGGCTAAAAAAAAAATGAAGACACTCATCAAGAAGCAAGAATCTTCGAGATTAAATAAGAAGAGAATGCAAAGAACGTAGTAGTTGCATGAGCTGATAGAGTTTTACCAAACAGACAGAATAGTGTCTTTTAAGAGTTTTAGAAAAACTTCCAAGATGTTTTACTCTTTCTATTCAAAGACTTGAAAATAGCATCTGGTAAGAACTATACATGGAGTTTCAACTGAAGAAGTCACTCATGTTGCTCTCTCAAGACTCTCTTCTGAGACATTCTTTACCAAACACGCCACATGAAAAATGTACAACTTACAAATTCAAAGGGAAGTGAAGTAAATATACTTTTAAGGAATGAAAACATATTTATCAGCAAATTTATATTTGAACAAATCTCTTATGCTTAGACTAGGAGTAAGAAATGTCGATAGGAATGGTGCCACTTTTATATCTGATCACATGACAAAGCCAGCATTACATTTAAAATCTTAGGCTTTTAAAGCCATAAGAAACCTTAGAAAGCAACTTGGACATTGTTGAAAGGGTATGTTCAAATTCGGCGGAGTACGGTATGCTGACTTTATCACCTTTTACCTATTCAACGTCAGATTTCTCCATCCTGTGAAGCAGCGTTTGAAAGCAATCTACACTTTCAAACTCACCCAATTAAGAAGCAAATCAACATATGGTAAGGTAGAGAAGTCGGCCTCAATCTGTGTGGAACTTTTGTTTTCTAAGGTGCATGAATATGATAAAAACCAAGAAACACAGAAGTGGAAACCGCCAACCATTATAGTCTTAACTCTAAAAATGAAACCGAAGAGAAGTAGTTTTCTACAACTGCATTTGTTTTGAGGTTTTCTTTCTCCTTAGTTCTCACTATATTTTTCAAATTCTTTTGTAAAGATTTTCCACAACTGATTGACATTGAGGAATTCTGTATCCAAAAATCACGAACTTTCTTTCACGGCATTTGAATGTTTATTTCAAACTGAGTCTTCCAGTGTGCTCGTACACTAGGGCGAAGGAGGCAATAGTGTTGGAAAGATTGAAGAAGTAAGGGGAATAACTGATAAATCAAGATTCCAGAGAGACAGAATAACAAAGCATCAAAAACACAAGTGACAGTAATTCCTTCTCTAGGTATGTACCCCCAAGAACGGAACATCGGTACTCACGCAAATACACGTATATGAATGTTCATAGCAGCGCTATTCACAGTAATAGCTAAGGGTGAAAATAGCCCAAATGTCCATCACTGGATGAACAGATAAACAAAGTGTGGTGCCTGGTTTCTCTTCCAGAGCTTATTAAAAATCAGATGTCTGGTTGCTTGTTTAATCAAACGTCCCACAGAACTCATGAACTCCATGAGGGCAAGGTCTTTGTTTTTTTCATTAAAAGCTAATTTCTCAGGACCTATGACATAATGGTGGCTACGGTCTGAATATTTGTGTCTCCAAAAATTCATATGTTGAAATCCTAAACCCCCAAAAGTGATGGTATTAGTAGAAGGAAGCTTTAGGAGGTGCTTAAGTCATGAGGGTGGAGCCCTCATAATGAGATTAGTGTCTTATAAAAGAGGCGCCAGGGAGGTCCCCAACCCCACCCACCATGTGAGGACACAACGGGAAAGCACACCACCTATGAGCTAGGAAGAGGGCCCTCACTGGACCGTGCTGGCTCCAGAACTGTGAGAAATAAATTTCCATTGTTTATGAGCTATTCAATCTGTGCTATTTTGTTATAGCAGCCTCAACCGACTAAGACAGTGGGTGCTCATCGATATGGTTTTGCTTCATTTGATGATTGTAGCCATTCCTGTTTCACAAATAAAATAAGGAGCGATAAATAAGAAGTTGCTTGCATAGGACAGAGAGGAGGGCAGACAAGGGAAATGGTTTTCTAAATAATCGAAAGTGTGAGAAAGAAAGAAGATCGAAGGGGACATGTACATAGAGATGAGGAAGATTGAAAACGGTAGAACTAACCAAGAGCTGCAAGTGACAAAGTCAGAGGAAAGTTAGAAAAGTCCCAAATCTGCATCTGTGTGTTCCCTCCCTAAATTCTCCATTGCTTGACCTCTCAGTACAGCAGAGCAGCTTTTCATGATCTGGCCCCTGGGCACTCACAATGCCCCACTTTGCTGTGAGGAAATGCTCTCACATGCCTCTCACCTTTGTCCCTCTGCCTGGAAAGTCCCCTCATCGCTTTCTACTCTGTGAGCTCATAGATTTCCTCCATCTCTCTGCTCACAAGTTGATGCTCTATGAACCCTCACTGGTCCCCCCTAGGCAAACTTAGGATCTCTTTCTGGTGCCTGCTCTCACATGCCAAGTTTTGTAGGGTCTGAAGTTGATAAAGTATGCAGGGCCTTCTTTACAGAAAAGAATACAAAATTACAAAGAGAAAATTAGGTGTGAAAGACAACATGAATTTAGAATGAGAAAAATAATCATGATAGATTATATATCTACAAAATCTGACAAATACCACAAATATTTTTATAATAGTGATTGCCTCACACACCTCTGTAATACTTTTCTTCTCTCTACTTTTTAGCTGCATACTCTTTGATCACTTCTTCATAGAACAATTTTATATTTTCTGTGTACTATACAGAGAATAGAAAGATCCATTCTCTTCCCTCTAACATGGTTGATGGTGATTTGTTTTACATTATAGATTGATTGCGAGCATTTCTTTCAGTTTCACAGCTCAGTATTGGTAATGTTCTATAAAAATTTTAAGATTGCTGTCAAATCTGGGGAAATCTCTCTCAAGTTTTTCCATAAGCAAATCTGCTTACAATATGACAGACTTGTCTGATAGCTTGAAGAACATTCCACAGACCAGCTTCTGGCTCCATACATTTAAATCACATTTCTCTTCCATTACTCACATAGCTCTGGTGCCAGGAGCTAGAAGACATATTTAAATTGTGATATAATCTCTGATTGTGAAGGTTTACGTCACATCGCTGGTGAGTCAGAGCTGTGGGTGCTAGGAGTATTTCTGGAAGCTATTCCTGCACAAGTCGGGGTACCAATAAGTTAACTACAAGCCACATAAAAATACCTCCCTAAATCCAAACAAAATGTATCCCAAACTCAACCTTTCCTTAGCCAGTTCCAAAAATGCCCTTGGCTGCTTCCATGCCACTAATACAAGGAGAAATATGACAGAGAGAAGGTCAGTGTAGAAGAAAAGTAATTTTAACTGGTTCCTTTAAAATAGCTTGCTTTTGTAAATTTTGTAAAATATCTGACCGTATGAACACATTTTAGGGCCTCAAGAGGGGCCTATGTAAATCAGCAGGCCCTGAAGTTTTAGCTTCCTTAGCTTAAGAGACGTATGTTTCTGGTTCCTTTCCTGGCACCCTGTTATGGCCCAAATATTTTGTAATTATATTTTCTTGTTTGTCTCTTTCTTCACAAAGTTCTGACAGAGTTGTGACTCCTTGAAGGCAAGAACATATCTGTTCATATTGGTATCTACAGTGTCTACAATGCCTGGTACATCATAGTTAACCAATAAAAAGTTGTTGGAGGAATTAACTAATTAATTAATTAATTAATTAATGCATCCCTACTGAAGGATAGGGAGATGGTAAACGTGTGGGGTCAGAGAAGCCCCGGATGGCCACCAGGGGGTGCTGTTGGGTGGTGTTGGATGATAGGTCAGCTGGATGGGGTGGGATGGTTTGTAATTGATAGTTCTTTTTAAAGGTACTTGAAACCAGGTTTTTGTAGCTCTGGAGACACCAGAAGGCAAGATGGGCCTTGTACGATCAAGCAAAGTGAGTCAAAGAAATGAAAGTTGCAAAAGAAAAGCCATTTCTGCTTTGGAGAATCATTGAATTGGCAAACCACCTCCATTTCCAACTTTCCTGTGACCTGAGCCTTTGATGATGGCTAACATTGGGAGTATTCTGGAAACACCACACCCGGGTCTGCTCCTTATATTTATAGAGCTTTTAGCACAAAGACATTTTCATCAAAGCACTTTAAGAGCTGGGCACACCCTGTCACAAGAAGCTCCATGAAAGGAACTGTAACTTCACAGCAGGCCCAAGGCCTGAGCTGGCAACTAGGAATGCTTTTGGAATACACTGCCTGGCCAACAATGAGCAGCCCAGTTTGAAACTGGTGGGAAGAATGACATCAGTTCTTCGGCCAAATCCCTGCTGAGGGACACTAACCTTTAATTTCTGGAAGAAAATCTAGACTTGATGCATACTGACCATACACCAAGCACGATAGTAGGCTCTTCCCATACTTCATCTCATGTAATCCCAACATTATCCCCATTGTGCAAATGAAGAAACTGAGGCTGAGAGAAGCAAAATCACTTGCCTCAGGGAAATAACCAGAAAAAGCCAAAGCCAAGGTTAAAATTTAAATCCATCTACATCAACAGCCATGTACCTTTTTTCTGCTGTCCTAATACATGATATAAATTTATCAGAAGAGATGCAAACCTTAAGATCAAATAAGCCTAACATGGTTTTAAGTCAACTTGAATTACACAATTTTGAGACCACTACGAGGGCTTCAGCATAATTTAAACAGACCCCAAAGAAGAGCGCCACCTAAGCCCAAGTTTTAATCAACACTTCTGAAGTCCCCATAAATCCTCATTCAAACTCTGGAGGGGATGCTACATGATATATTTTGTCATAGCCACCCATGTCAAGAAGGGCTACGATTACTTTGGTATCATTTCCCCTTAACTCAAGACCTCCACTGAGAAGCCAAGGCAAATCGCTTCCAATAGGCCACCCCAATGGCATAGCTTGTATGTAGTTACAAATGTCAGGAACACAGAAAGCCTTATTGTGGACATTGTGACTGTGGGAAAGTTATTACATCTCCTTCACAGTCTCTTTATCTAGAAAACAGGGTGTTTGATTGCAGGGCATCTGTGGTACCACACTGAGCATTCTCCAATATCATTCAGAATTCCCAGACCTTGGGTGTTTTCCTCCAATAAAGTCTATTGAAAATTCCTCCTCTTAGAAAGAGTACAGATTTAAGTCCCAGCTCTGTCTCTTACTAGCTGTCTGACCCTGGACATGTTTCTTAACTTCCTCATTTATAAAGTGGAGATGATATTGCTTACCTCACAGATTGTTATGTGAATAAGTGAAACAAAGGACAAAGTAAAAATGTTAGCTCCAGCAGATGATATTAATGACAAGTCTGATAATGTTATTTAACATCTGTTTTCACTCGTATTGGCCACCTTATCATCTCCTGGGCCAGGTTGCTAGTCCTGAATCAAGTGGTTAAGTCCTTATTTAGCACCTAATGTGTACTGACTCTGTCCCAACAACTTCAAGTCCAGTCAAAGACGTGTAGGAACAAGATAAATAAAATAGAAGGAAAATTCCGCTATGGAGGTAAGACTTTAGCTGGGCATCTAAGAGCAGTGTTTAGCTAGGATAAACTGACCCAGATTAGAGAAGGAGGGAGATATTGGGAATTTGGGATGACTTCCGGTCTGATGAGTTCCTACTTCAGAAGGTGGGGACTTTTATTCGTTCAAGTAAAATATCCTCGGTAAGTGTTCAAAAGTATTAATCACTACTGACTTGTAGTGTTTGCTGATTGCCATGGTATTGACAGTCCCATGATAGCTTATTTCAAGTTACCAATCAGACTGAAAGCAGAGTTGGGAAGACATTCTCATTGGCCACCGATGTATAGAAATTCCAGCACACAAACAGCTGACGTCAATAACCTCAGGAGCATAGATGGTAGCAAAACGGAGTAAAATTAGAACATGAAGGCTTTTGAATATGTGCTACCTGGGGGTTTTAGTATAATTTAATGACAACTTTAGATTATTTAAGTTTTTTCAGCTTTATTGACATATAACATTGTGTAAGTTTAAGATCTACAATGTGATGATTTGATACACATATATATTGCCAAATGTTTACCAAAATAAGGTTAGCTAACAGTTCCATTCCTTCACATAATTACCGCCTTGTTGTTACGGTTGTTATGGTGAGGACATTTAAGATTTACTCTTTTAGCGACTTTCTCAAGTATACAATATTGTTAACTATAGTTACCATGCTGTGCATTAGATCCCCAGAACTTATTTCTGTTAGAACTGGAAATTTGTACCCTTTGACCAAGATCCATTTCCCCCACTCCTCAGCCTCCAGCAGCCATCAATCCATTCTCTGTTTTTATGAGTTCAATATTTTTAGATTTCACATATAAGTGAGGTCATATAGTATTGGTTTTTCTCTGTCTGAATTACTTCACTTAGAATAATGCCCTCAAAGTTCACGCAAGTCGTTGCAATGGCAGGATTTCTTTCTTTTTTATGGCTGAATAATATTTTATATTTCATTTTCTTCATTCATCCATTGGTGGACATTAATTTGTAATTATAGCTGAACTTAACCAACTAGCAAACTTCCTGGAAATTTAACAATCAGCTCTCATGATTTAAC
Organism: Rhinolophus ferrumequinum; assembly: GCF_004115265.2. Lineage (NCBI taxonomy): Eukaryota > Metazoa > Chordata > Mammalia > Chiroptera > Rhinolophidae > Rhinolophus > Rhinolophus ferrumequinum. The sequence continues at coordinate 1,294,296 of NC_046288.1, read as the reverse complement.
GAGCCAGCTCTGGATACCACTGAAGCCATCGTAATAACCCAGGGGAAAGGTACTCTTCCCCTGGGTTGGACCAGCATGCTAGTTGGGAGGTGGTCAAAAGGGGCTGAATTTTGGCTATATTATGAAGAGAGACCTGGGAAGATTTGCTGGTAGGCTACATATGGGATAGGAGGAAAAGAGAAACCAAAGGTGACACTTGGGGCTTTACTTGTCTTGCTTCCTGTGTCCTGACAAAGCCTAGGAGGGCGACCCTCAAGCTTCCCTTGTCCTTTATGTACGTTATATCTTCCTTCTTAGCCCCAGCTCTGCCTGATGGGAGAATTCTGAGATCTAAGGCCCCCAATCCTTTTCCTTTATATAAAAGAAAGAATTTGACACAATTCTTGCTTTCCACCAAACAGGCTTCTAAAACGATTATTTTCTTTGTGCAAAATAGTATTCCTGTTTTATTTAAATATATGGGGGGGAGGAAGAGAGAGAGAGTGGGAGGCGAAAGAGGTGGCAGTGGAGGTAAAGGGAGAAAAAAAGGAGAAGCAGGAAGAGGAGGGGAAGGGGGGAAAAGGGAGAGGAAGGGGGCAGGGAGGGGAGTCCTCCCTGGTGGCCCAGGAGGGCAGTGGGAGTGAAAGTATTCTAAGCCCTGAATGGGCCCTTTCATGCTTTATATTCTCCTACATAATTTAAATCATTTACAATAAAAATATATTAATATTTGTATAATAAAAATCTAAAGAAAAAGAGGGCAAGTCACAAATAAAATATATATTAAGCATATTCAGCTTAAAACGAGAGAGAGAGAGAGAGAGAGAGAGAGAGAGAGAGAGAGCATGAGCGCCCTGGACAGCAGGAGGCCCTGGCAGAGACACACAGGTCAGCAGTGGTCACTGAGTGGGTGGCATGGTGCAAGACACGGAACGGGAAGACCTGCATTCCACTCCAGAAATCTGTCAAGCTGGATGAACCTGGAGAAATTCTTTAACCCTCTGTGCTTCCGAGAAAGAAATGCTCATATGTAAAGTGGGAAGAAAAATAGCACTTCCATGCCTCACATCACCCTAGCGTGACAAACATCAGCTGAGGGGACAAAAACCAAGGGTGGAAGTCTTTTGAAAGCACTAGACACATGACACCTTTGAGCCTTTGCTGGTAAATTGCTTGGGGTATTGCCGTGAATGTATGCAAAGCACCACCAACATCTTTGTTTTTAAAGAAACTGGAAAATATCAATAACAATTTCCATGTAGAGGGGTAAGATGGATCTTAGGACAGGGCTGGACTACCTACGGGTGTGAGCTGCCTTCACAGACATCTGTGACCACAATGACCCTTAGTCATTCTGACTCAGCTCCCTTTTCTGTTTGTTTTTACCTGACAGACCTTATGGAAAATAATGAGGCCCTGCTCCTGGTAGAACGGGGGAAGGGAAGCGGAAATGACAACCTGCGTCTGGACAACGTCCTCTCTCTTTCAAAGCCTCCTCTTCAGAGCTCTCTGCTCAGAGAGATGGCAGGCATGGTGGAGACTACGGACAGGGTCCTGGCCCTCTGGGAAGAGTACTTAAATGATCAGGGGACACTGGACCCTTTGCTGGAGTCAGTGGAGAGTCCTTCAGGCTCCGCGCTCAGCTGCTGCCTTGCCCTGAGCAGCCACCTGGCCCTCAGACGAGACATCTCATATTGACAACCTCGCAGGGCTCCTGAGTTGATCAATAACACATTCCTTCTCTAAAAGCTACAGAGACGGGCTGGTGCATATGTGATCACTAGAATTTAATTATATATCACATTGATTTTTAATTAGAACTCTGGCGAGGCCCTCATCTATTAAAAAAAAATATTCCAATTGGTAAATGGGTTTTACCCAGTCCATCAAGTAATTTAAAATGCACTGCTCCTCCTGAACTTTCACCCTCTCGAGGAGGAGGAAACCTGCTAAGCAACCCTCGCTGTGAAAGCAAAAACCTTGAAGCTGGCTAACATTTCTCCAAAATTTTTGTTCAAGTTCTATAAGCTGTTATGTGAGACAGACACCGGGAGAGACAGTGGCTGGGCTTCTGTGTTTTTATTTATAATTAATTCCAATTAACGGTGGAAGGTCCCATTGGCTCTGATTCTTGCTCTAATCTCCTTGAGCGGTATGTCCAAAGCCATAGCCTGGCTTTAAAATCAGATCTGGCACCAGGGCTTGCCTCATCTGACCCACTTCCAAGCAGACGTGGGTGCTTCAAAGTGCCCCTTTGCTCAGCTTCTCAAGGTCATAAGACAAGCATGTTGCAAGCTGGAGGCAACCTATGGACCCAGCGTCAACACTTAGTTATTAGAAAAGGCCCGATTGCTGTTTATGCTTGCACACAGGGCCTCAGAGACATTAACCTTTGCCCTCTAGAGCCCCTAAGTTTCTCATCAAGGTTGCTCTGGGACCTAACAGAGTCACACAAGCCACTAGTTGCTCACAGCACCAGTGAGGAAGAGAAGGTTCAGATGTCAGCACTACAAAACTGGTGACCAAGGCACATCCAGAGACAAGATGTGGCCAGGATCGTCCCAGCGAGGAGCCTAACAGACATGATTTATGATCACCGTACTAACAATAGCACTACCTACGTCCCAGGCACTGTGCTGCATCCTTTACATGACTTGTCTCATTTATCCAGAGGTCAGAGCTGTTGAATGCATCTTCATTTTACAGTCAAGAAAACCACAGCTTAGGGAGTCTAAGTGACGTGCCCAAGCTCACACAGGTGGCAGAGTGAGGACTTGAGCTGCAAGGCCCACGCTCTCATCCCCTCTGCCATATGCCCTCTCGCTCTGCCAGGAATGACCTGCCACCTCCTTCATATCTGCCAAGAATGGCCACAGGAATACTGCCAGCCACAAGTGAGTACAGAGCATCCATTTCTTCCCTTCCTTTCTACGAAGCCATCCCCCAAGCCAAGTTAGTCATAGCGCCCACTTTCCTCCTGTTATATTCACCATATTGATTTGCACAAAATTGCCCTGCCTTCAAGCATTATTTTTTGTGCCAACCTTCTGCCCAGAATTTCCTACTTTCTCTTCTCCACTCATTCATTCCATCCAACACATATTTATTGAGCTTCTACTATATGTCAGGCACCATGCCACATGCTAAATGTCTCCAAGTGTACAAACAAGACGAACCTCTGTGTGGGGACAGAGCCCCAAAAAGCAGTTTCCAGGCTCTCGGCCTCACATGGAAAGGTGCTGGCTCAGGTAGTAAAGGGCCATCGACTGTGATCAAATGGCCATCAGCTGTGGCTAGTTGGCCGTCAGCTGTAACTAGTGAGCCATTGGCCACTAATATAACTGCTGTGACTAGGCTAGCAAAAAAAATGGGGGCTAGCAAGAAGATGGTGGCTGAGTCTGCAAGCGGCACAGTGAGGGTTGAGAATTGTGTGGCTCCTGCTTCCTGTGTCTCCAACCCAGCTGCCAGTGACAGTATAGTGGTATAACTCCCCTACCTACGGCTCCGTGGGTGTTCCTTTTTGGCCTAGCCATATCCTGCGTTCTTATGTGGGGAGCGGGAGCAGAGACCCCGCAGACCCCGCATGACACCCTGCATGACACTCTGTCCTCAGCCTGATTAGGGAAACAGCCAGGCAAATAGACTATTAGGAATGATGTGAGAAGGATTAAGATGGAGAAAAGCAAAGGTAGATACTGAAGAATATGGGATAGATCCTCTAATTCAGTCTGAGGTAAAAGAAATGGTCATGAATGGTTTCCGAAAAGATGCGCATCGTTCAGAGCCCAGTCCAAATGCCATTTTTTGTTACCGTCCCCCATTTTCCACTTCTCATTTACCTCTCGTCTACCTCCCCATGCCAACCAAGTTGGGTATCCTCTCACACATGTGTTTTAATGCCAGGGGCAGACAAAGCTTCAGATAATAAGAAACGTCCTATAATTCTGAATCCTTCAACGTACACAGTGTACCGCTGAACATTAAATGGAGATGAAATGGAGACGTTAAGTGGAATGAACACACCTTCTCCAGATCAGATCCTAGTTTAAGAAATCCTAATACAGATCGTCACGTAGTGTAATCCTTCAGTCTGGCCTGAGAGCTACAATTACTAAACTGGGTTCATCATCATGTGGAATTAAACTAATCTTCAGAGAGATGACGAACGAGTCTACGTCCCTGAAATCTGAGTGCCAAGGAAGCAATGGGCGTTACAGTCGGCTGAATAATTCCCGACTTGGCTGATGTGATAAAGTTAAGGATCTTAACATGGAGAGCTTATTCTGGATGATCTGGCCCATCCCTAATTGTGAGCACAAGTGTTCTAAGAGAGACGAAGAGGGAGACTTCAGACAAAAAATGAGAAGGCAGTGTGACTGCGGAGGCAGAGATTGGAGCGATGAGACCACAAGGAAGGCTGGCAGCCACCAGAAGCTGGAGGTGTCAAGGTACAGATTCTTGCCTAGACCTTCTGGAGGGAGCACAGCCCTGCCAACACCTTAATTTAGGTCTATTTAAACTGAGTTTAGCCTTCTGGCCTCCAGAACTACGAGAGAACACATTGTGTTGTTTTAAGCCATCATGTGAAGTAGCCTGTTACAGCAGCCCTAGGAAACTAACACAGATGTCTTGGAATATTGAGGCAGCAATGGCAGTGACATGAGCTCATGCTGGGGTCCCCCAGCAGCTTCCCCTCATACATTCTGGGGAGAAATGAGTTCCTTTCTAGACTGGAGAGCCGGCCTCCAGCTGCTACAAGGCACAGTTGGCAGCTTTTCTATAGGAAATAGTAAGGCTTTTGGTTGTGGGTTACTCTTTCCTTTCTTACTTTCTTCCCTATGTTTCCTAAGGTCTTTTAAATAGCAGAGCTTCTGAATTATTTCACTGTCTTGAGAGATAGTTAAGCCAGTCAGAAAAGTAAGCATAAATCCCTTTCCCAGGACTAAAGGAAACCAAAGTTCACCTACTGGAACCAGGTAGCAGAATGCATAAAAACATAACCTCTAATTTTCAATGTCCCCTTCCTGCATCGTCTCTCCATTTCCCCTTCTCTTGGCTTGCATGTGATGTGCAAGGAGCTCTACATTTTAGTGTTAGGCTTCTTTGTTTGTTGTGATTAGTGTCCTTTTGCTACAAGCTAATGAAGTACAAGGAGATGGAAAAGGAGGCAATATTGATTAAAAAAAAATTGGGGGGGGGGCTATTCAATTTGGTGAAATGATCACAATACGGTTGGATATAAGGATTTTTACACACTTTAAAACAAAGGTGGTCTTAGCTCAATTCTCCTAAAGCCAATTCCTTCATTCTTTGGGGGAGGTGATTTGATGTTCTCTCTCGTGTTGCTGAAGAAACATTTAAAACAAATGAGCCAAACATTGAAATGGAACATGTTACTCCTATCTGGAACATGCACTACTGTAATACAATGCTCAGCCAGGTTCTTAATGAGACACAAAACCCTTAAGTGTTATAAAAATAAGGAATAAGAGAGCAGTGAATTGAGTTAATCCCATTGATTTCCTAATTCTTCACCCTTATTCCAGAAGTACACGTTTAAAAATAAGATGTAAGACTGGGAATGTTTTTCAAAGTCCTCATTACGGTGGGTCACTTGTGTGCTCTCTCTCCATCTCTACAACATCCCACTATAAAATGTGGACCTAAGTGAATGTGGCTCTTGGGAAACTTTCCAGGCATATACTTAGTAAATGAAGGTATTATGCTGTGGGAGGTGGGGACCCAGAGGCACTGAAGGGTGTTGGGTGAAACTCTAAGGCTGCCGTTCTTTAACACTTGCCTCCTCTCTGGCACCTGGGCAAGCGGTTAGCCAATAGGAAGTGGTATTCTTGGTTATTCAGCTGCACCAGGGACTGGCAGCACAAAGCTATCAGTTTGCACCAACCCCATGTTTTCAAAAATATTAAAAATATACATCTAGGAAGTTCAAATCTGGTGTTATAGTCAAGTGAGGGAGATTCCATTCAGATGAAAAATACCATAAAATTCACGTCAGGAACTTTTGGTATGCACATTATTGTCAAGGATGCAACTCCGGTAATCTTCTGTAACTCTCTTCTCCTACAAGAAATTTTAATTTTCTGTGTGCTTACTTTTCACACTGAACAGCTTTAAATGTATTCTGCTTTCAGACACTGAAAATAATATTGTCACTGACTTTTTTTTGCGTAAGGAGCTCTTCTCCCAACTTTTCCTCTGGTTGTGCAGTGAAATCAAGGAAGCTTGATTTCAGTATCAAGTTTCTTCTCTGATTTCTGGTATCTCTCTTAGATGTCATTTTTTTCCTGAATATTTCACCTTACTTATATAAGTGCAAAGGAATTGAAAATTCATGCTCTCAAGGTCAAAAACATATACAATGATATATAGAGTTATGTACAGAAAACACAAAATAGTCTTAAAAGATTGTTAATATATTTCAAGGTATTTTTTTTCTCCCAAAGTTCATAAATGTTTAGCTTATATTCACTTTATTTCTAACTTACACCTACAATTAAGAGGAAAATAAAAAATGGTATATTTGTCCCATACGAAATGGTGTATTCCTAGATGTTCATCCTAAATATTCCTGGGTAGAAATCTGGAAAGAAAAGAGCAACTGTGTATATAGATCTTCACAGAAGTAGAAACTCAAGGAACATGGTGAGACAACAGTAGATACCAAACCTGTTAAATCTTAGTGACTAATGTGACTCTGTGTTAAATCCCAGTGACTAAGATTTGGGTAATTGTCAATATCAACAGAGATTGCTTCTTCCTAGTCTATGACTACTTTTAATTCTTTTCAAAGGACTATTCCACTGCCCATTTACTCTCTACCTTGAAATATAATAAAGATAAAGATTAAGATAGTCCCCATATCGATGTCATCCCCTGCTTGTGGGCTTTCTTCTTTTTTCAAATGTCTATCTAAGCAGATCTCTACCCCACGCAGATCATTTTGCAAGGATGAATCTAGAGAGATTTACCTGCAACCAGCTCATTGCTTTGGGCTGTGGGGGTGAGGAAGGTGTTATGAGCCCTCCTATGACCTCTCCTAGAACATACCTGATTGGCAGTGTTGCCAGTTATAACTCCAATACATGACTTGAAGCAGGATTAATAGACAGGTGCCTCATTTGTAACATTAAACAATAAATAATCTTAATTTCCAAAGAGCTTGTTCTCCCAAGAACTTTCAAAGCATTACATGTACTGGTTTGTTTGTATGTAAGTTTTGTAATTTGTCTTTGGAAAAGGTACACTTAGATTTTATTGTGATTTCCTTCAGTATAACTGACATGAGTCACAAATTACTAATTTCATTAGTTTTCCAAAAATGAGAACAAATCATTCATTGTATGGTAAGTACTAAAGTCTTTAGGTCTATAAAGGGAATCTGGCCAAGGTTTTTTTTTTTTCCAGAACAGCTACTTTAAACCACAAGTTCCAGCTAAGAAACTTCTTGGCATTATTAGCACATTAATTAATAACCAAGAAGACCTAGGAAGATTTATATATGCTATTTGCTCTTAAGTGTAATATAATTCCCTGACTTCATAACCAAAACTTTTCAAACACGAGTACTGAAAATAACAAAGAAAATCTGATCCCTTTCCCCATTTACGAAAAAAAAAAAGATTACCTTTCCCTTTGTTTAACTATTTATGCTACTGACTTCTAGCCTTGGCGTATAAAAATGATTTTGAGGCAATGATGAAGAAATGTTTTATACATGTTCTTTTAATGAAGAGACATGAATTTCTCAATGGATACAGTTTGTATATGTATAAATGTGATCAGTTCTCAAATACAAACAAATTCCCACATTATAATCGCCATCAGTCCACAGAGAAATTTCAAATAACTGAAATGTTTTGCTAGGCTCTACTTTGATTAAAAAGAAGCAAATCATAAGAAAATAGTTTTCTTTGAGATTATTAAAGAAACTCTATAAAATATGTCCACTAAGTACATAGTCATTTCATCTCTATTTCCTACATCTAGAGACTTAACAGAACAAGAAAGAATCTTCTAGGCATTGTAGTTGCTTCAGTCAGAAATATAGATTCAGAAATGTTTACCCATAGTGACTTTTCCAATCTGGATTTGCTGGGATTATTATGGTGCATATAAATTTATTATTTTTAACAAATTGTTAAATGTGATTTGTTTGTATAATTTTATAAGACTTTCCATTTAAGCAAATTGACAATTTATAAAACAATTCTTTTGTCCAACCATGAAACTTGGTATTTAGCTTGGAAAATATGGTCATTGCAACAATACTAGATATAGTAATTCAGGAAAGGATGCAATTTACTATAATCCAAAAAGTAATCAAGATTGTGAATTCAGTACACACTAAATGTCCTCCCTTCTGTTCCTAATATATAGAAATGCCTCCTATGCTAAATGCATAGACATTTTGTATTTTTTAAAAAAACAAACACTTAATTATTCTGAAGAGGAAAAAGGTAGCTATACTCAAAAGCAAGAAATAAGTATTGCTATGTAGGAAAAATACAGATGGGTTAATTCATGAACTAAACACAGCTAAAGGAAAAAATAGTGAATTAGAATTCAGAGCTGAGAAAATGTCCTGGAACACAGCATGGAGAGATAAAAACATGGAAGTCATTTTTAAAAAATATTTAAAACACATGGAAAATTGAATAAGAATTTGATTAACAGATTTCCAGAAAGAAAAGATTGTATAGAAAGACTAAAGAAGAGGATATATGCAAATTTTGAAACTGGGGAAATTTCTGGGAGAAAAGAAAGATAAGAGTCAGAATAAAAATACTCACTAGAGATTAATAAACTTAAATATATATATCTCATATTAAGACTGCAGAAATATAAGAAGGAAGAGAAAGCACCAAAAGCTATCAGAGGAAAAATTAGACTGCCCACAAAAGAACTATTAATAGCAGATTTCTCATAAACAATTAAGTAAAATGTCAGAAGAAAACACTAATGTCTTTAAAGGGCTGAGGCAAAAATTACTCTTAACTTGGAATTCTATGCCCTCAGTAACAATGAAGACAAAATAAAAGCATTTTCAGAGACATAAGGACATAGAAAATACATGCTGTCACATGTTTACTGGAAGACCCACTAAGAATATGCTTCCACAAGAAGAAAATGAAACCCATTATGAAGGAACACATTGCAAGGAGCGATCACTAGGGAAAAAATGTTAAAAATATGGTAGAAAACCTAACTAAATACCTTTTAATAAATAAATACAAGAAAAGTGACAGAAAGGGGAAAAAGAAGAAACAAAAATAAAGAAAGAAATTGTGATTAAAATAAGCTTGAACTAAGATGTGGGTAATAACATGGCGTTGAGTGAGAGAAGGAGAAAGTTCGAAGGTAGCACAGAGTGTGCTAGTTACATTGCCTTGTTAAGGAGGATATAGATATTGATATATTTTGAAATAAAAATGTAAATCTTAAGTATGCATATTCAAATTGCATTGTTGCGAAAAGAATAAAAATGCAATAAATAAATTGCCTACCAGAAGAAGAACGTAAAAAAAAAAAAAAAAAAGAATGGGCTGCATGGATACACATCACCTCGGGATGATGGTGGCCTCTGGGGAAGGAATGTGAATGGGCATGGGGCTAGGGATGGAGGCCAAAGAAGATTTTAATTTTTTCCCTCATTTTATTTCCTTACAAAAGCACTACAAGCAAAGTTTGAAAAGTTAATATTTCTAGATCGTAAGAATATAGGTTTTTGTTATATTATCCTTCATATTCTCCCATATTTTAAATTTTGCTTAAAACAAAAAATTAAAACTTTTGTGCTTATTTTGAGTTATTATCCAAGTGTATGTAGAACGTGAGTGAATTCCAAAGCAATCCTGGTTCCAGCCCCTGAAGTCCAACAGATCAATTCAGCCCACATCCAGAGCAGATGTGGGACTGTAACATACTCCATCTGTTATATACAGGTGAGAAAAATTCTTAATGGAAGAGAACTCCAGTGAACTTAAGGGGTCATTGCCTTTTAAATACTGGTGGTTTATAAAGCCCCATTATCTCATGCTTTGTGTTGGTTTGAATTACTCGTCTCTGGCTTCGGTGTGCAACTAGTGGAACAAAGATGTCAATATAGAAATTACCATAGCCAGGGGTCAGCAGGGGGTTACCCAATTAGAGAACCGTTAAGAAACCACAGAAAAGAAAATAACTTTTCTGTCATAATAAGGACTCTTCCTGCGGGAGACCGAACAATCACTTCAGTGTGTTAGTTTTCTCTTGCAGTGGGTGAATCGTGAAGCACAATGAGAAACACAGTAAGATTGTCTTCTGTGAATGACGGGCACTGGCAGTGGGTTGCCCATGGGATTCCACACTCACTACAACAACTGCTGGACCACACTACACCTGGGCATAAGGAAAAAGTCATTCTAACAGAAGAGAAGACACAAAAGGCAAATCAGTGAATGGGCTGTATTTGCATTTCCCTCAATGAACATTTACATGAGAAATTGTCTTAAAGGAGCCTTAGAATATACTCTGAGGATACAGCAAGATCATGATTAGTGGTCAAAGGAGGTCCTGTATATATCCTACTGATTCTTCAATGGGGGAGCCAAATCTCACCTCTGTGAAGATTTCCTCTTTGTTGCAGTCAGGAATGGCTCTGGTTAGGCACCAAGTCAGGATTTCAATGCTATGATTCTACCCAAGAGGACAAAAGCCCAACCCAGCCAGTGGCAGTGGGGAGAGAGAAGAGGATACAGATCCAAGAAAGATTTCAGAGGTAGAATCATAGGAAATGGTGGCTGGTTAGTTAGGCAGGAGTTGAGCTTACAGAAGTACATACTCCAGGATGATTCCAAACTTCCTTGAAATCCCATCAATTTCTATAGGAAGTAAACATAAAATAAGAAATAGAGGAGATAAACAGGGGAGGGCATGGCAGGGGAGATAATCAGATGATGTTCCAGATGTTGAGGAACATATAGACCTTCAAGGGGCAGATTCTAGTAAGGAACCAGAAATGCACAATGGGAAGTCAGGGTAAAGATCAGGAGGTGGCCAGTGCGAGCTGACAGCTGTAGGTGGTGTGGGTGGGACGAGGTAAGGAAAGTGTGTGATGTGCTAGAAAGGCTGCGAGTCCTTCGGTGAAAGGGTTTCACAGCCATGCTTCTCACAGCCATAGCAGGAAGGAGGGACAGAGGGAGGGATAAGCAGAGAAGACTCCAGCTCCGCGTTTCAAGTATAGCAGATCAGCACTTCATAGTTTACAAAGGAAGACTTCTGCATTAAATGTCATTTAAAAAGTTTACAAGACTTCTGCATTAAATTTCATTTGAAGACAGGATCCCATGGCTCAAAAAATTTCTGAAAACCACTGCTCTAGTCCTCAACTTGACTGGGGTCCGGGAAACTGCTCTGGTGAAACAGGCTGGGGCGTACCTGTACCTCTGCTGTTTGAGCATTGTCCCTGGCATCAAGGTAGCTGCAGGAGCCATGGCACGGGGTGGAGTACAGGTGATAAGAAGCCCCTGAGGTTCAGGTAGGTAGATAGGGAGGGGACAGGGTCACAGGCTAGCTAGAAGCCCCAAGTGGCATGGGAGGAAGAAGAGGCTTAGAAGAAGTCAAAGTCCTGGCCAGAAACATCTAAGGGCGACATTGGAGATGTGGGACAAGGACAGAGCCAAATACACGTAGCCAAGTCCATGTTGGGAAAGTCAGGGAGCGTCCAGGTGAGGACACAGCAAAGTACAAGGGTAGGTGGGTGGGTGGTTGGGACTTTGTCCTCAAACAGAGAATGTATGTCGGGCAGCTGGCACTGTTGGAGGAGGCAGTACAGCAGCTTTAAGCAACTACACTACGCAACAAGTTCTTCTTACTCCACGTGGAATGGGTCATCCTCTGGATTGCATCCTTCACGGGACTCTGAGACGGTCACAAGAGACAAAGCTTTTACCTGCTTCCTCTAACCATGAAATAAAAGTGCAAATACCCCTGGGTGAGGGAGCACATTCTCTTACACTTACCTGACATTTAAAAGCAAAATGGCTGATAGTGAATGCTCTCCTGGAAACAGATGGGAAAACTAGAAGAGTCCAAACCAAGTCTTGTAACGAACTCATGAGATCGTCAAGTCTTATGGAACTCATGAGATCATCTTTGATCTGAGAAAGTTCATGGGCACTAGAAGGGTGAAAGGAGAAGGGCCAGGAGCTGCTGAAAAGTCAGTAGAGGGTGCAGTTGAAAAGAAAAATGGCTACTGGCACAATTTTGTCCTGAACGCATGATCAGTAGCATCAACGCCATTGTTGGCGCAACAAATCTCTTCTAATGCAGGATCTTGGAGTCCAGAGTGCAATCTCCTCCTTCTCCAAACTTTCCTCACTTCTTCCCTTCCTTTTTTGGAAAGCGCTGAGGTTAGCAAACATGCCTTTGTCTGTTTGGTGTAATTACCCCTTGCATGCCTCTATCTGCCTCCACCTCTGCACTTTGCCATCCAACCTGGGCTCAGAAAGCACTTTGCCACCACCAAGACTGCCCGAGGCAATGAGAACCCAGTTCTCTCTGGATTTGAGCATCTCTTTTTTAATCCCCCTACCCAGGATGATCTATAAACTCCACTCTGTTTTTTATGGATCCCTTTTATTAATATCCCTAGAAGCTAGGTCTTGCCATTTTTAAATCCTTTCCCCAGAAGGGGGAATAAGCCTCAGATATAGTGACTCCTGCGTCATAAAACCCACCAGACCATTCAACATTTCAAAGCTTCTAGAAAGAAGTACCTGGGCAACCTTACTCATTATCCCATTCCAATGCATAAACACATTTATTCTAATCTGTCTCTCTTTTCATTATTTCTACAACTTCAACTCTTCTGATATTGTCTAGATCCAATTCCTGTACCCCAAAAACCATTACCTCTTTGGTTTGATATTTAAAGACTTTTTCTCAATACGTCTTCATATTAAAGATGCAGTATAAAAATTAATTACCTTGTATCATAGGGAGCCAACTATTTAAAGTGTTGTCAACTAGTATTATTACAATGAATGTGATAATAAAGTTTGAGATGAGTCATGTAAAGCAAAATTGCAAATGTACTCAGATGAAAGAGTCAGCAGGAGTTACAACCAAGCCTTGTAATGAAGGGATAGAGCAGATGACGACATTCTAAAAACCCCATTTCTTTTTGGCCAGATGCAATTTGAAATAATGATAGGTCTCCCTAAATCCAACTGAGTTCTCCTTTTATTTTAACTTGTGTGATGAAGACCCTAAGATACATCTAGCTTTTGTCTCTGTAAATATTGAAAAAAGTGAGAAAGAAAATGCAAAAGTGGCCTTTGCACCCTAATGATATATGTCTCCCCAACACTGTCAACAACTGTGATACTTGCCAACTCCTTTCCCTAGTCATCGTAAAAGAGCATTTTGCTAATAAGAATGTAATGAAATCTGACCCCCCCGACCCTAAAGGAAACGCACTTTTCATGACTGTTAGAAGGAATCCTAGAATCAGAATCAGAAAATCTGAGCCTTAGTCCTGGCTCTGTTATAAGGAGACCTTGGTGAAATAATGTAAATCTGTCTGTGCTTCAATTTCCTCATCTAACAAATGGTAATAGGGAAAAAAAAAAAAAAAAAAAAAAAAAAGCAGTCCTTTATCCCACCTAGCTTATGGATTTACTGTGAACATGCCTTGAAAAGTAGGAGGTATCCTAGTTGGTTCTTACTCTCATTTATTGTATATAGCTTTCTGGCCTTGTTCACCTGGACAGGTTACCTGAAGTTTCTTCACCTCCTCCTGTAAAAGGGGGCAGTGCCGTAAATTTCATGTATATAAAAATAAGCTGGCCTGACGTGACTGAACAGGAATTAGACGTTGAACAGCTCTACGAGTCAGTGTTCTCTGCTACTCTGAACCCTATAATTATAGGGAGCTATAAACCACAATGTAGCATATTTGCTCTGAGCAGTCCAGTAAATAACACAGAATTATAAGGCTGGAAGAGCATTCGGAGATCACCCAGTCCAACACTTTCATTTTACAGATGAAGAAACTGAGGCCCAGGAGAGTTACAAGGCTTGCCTGTGGTCTACTCAAACAGCTAATGATGACACTGGGTTAGGATCCAGATTCTTGACTTCCTTGTCTTGTGGTCTCTCTTGCTGTAAAGCTACTCATTGACCTTCCGTAATTCAGGTGAACTGATGTGTTGAGACAAATAATTCATTTAAAGATTCCTGTCATTGTCACTGCCCGCTCCTATTGTCTAAAAGACGTCTGTCACTTAATAGCAGCAGGAATTCCTATTTTATTATTGGCTTTTATTGTAAAATTGGAGAAATAATTTCCTGAAAAAGTCTCCATATAAGGGCTTTTACTCCTTTCTCACATTTTGAGAATCTTTCCTTTACTTCCAGCAGCTTGCCTCTTTTCCATCTCTGGTGGAAAAACATTTTCCCTGTGCCCTGTAATTACCTGGCTCCATATTTTCAGTAATCAAGTCTTGCCAGTTACAGGCTAACTGGGGGCGGTTGGTGCCTCCTCCTGCATCTCTAGAGCAATAAACTAAGGGGTTGGTGCCATACTGGACTGGGCATTATGCTTTGGCTTGCAAGTGACAGAAACCTTATTTAAGCATTCTTAAGTCCTGGAATGGTAGTAGGATGGCTCACAGAACTGAAGGTAAGACTGAATGCAACCAGGTGTCTGCAGGGACCTCAGGGAAAGGAGCTAGGGTGTCTCCCTGCCCAGGCTCACCCTGCTTCTCTCACTGGGTTGGCCTACTCCTCTCCCACTGCACAAAGGCCCCTGTACACCACAGGAGATGGCTAGGGTACGTCATTTTATGACTAGAGGGAAACCAGCTCTAGTCTGAGAAATCCTAGAAGAGAATTCTAAAAGGCCTGACTGAGGTCTGGTGTTGAAGGAATGAGTTCAGGTCCTACAACACGAGGCGGGGCATATAACTCATGTGGAACTTTTAAACCCCCAATCAAAATAGCTAGTTCAAAACAGGGAGTGTTTGTCCAGAAGAAATGCACAAGATCTGTCGCGCTGTTCGAAACAATAGGTGTATACCACAGTTTTTATGACTTCCTTTTTCTCCTCTAATAACAGACTTCTTCACTAAAACCAATATGTAAGCGCTGAAGATTATTACCATCCAATCTAATAATTGGAAGGTAACTCATAAAGGAATAAAAGCATCTACTTCCAATCAGGTAATTTCTGTATTACAGTAGTACCCCTTATCCATGGTTTTGCTTTCCGGAATCTCAGTTACCCACTTCAACCATGGTCTAAAAATATTACAGTTGACCCTTGAACAACATGGGTTTGAGCTGTGCAGGCCCACTTATGTTCAATTTTTCTTTTCTAGTAAATATAGTGACCCTTCGTATCCACATTTCACACCCGCAGATTGAACCGAAACAGCCAGTTCCCAACCACAGACTGCAAATACTGTCTCCCATCTGTGGTTGGTTGAATCTGCAGAAGTGAGAGGCTGACTGTAGAGTCAAAAGTTATACATGAATTTTCAACTGTACAGTAGTCAGCACCCCTAACCCTCACATTGTTCAAGTGAGCTATAAATGGAAAATTCCAGAAATAAACTATTAATAAATTTTAAATTGCATGCCATTGTGAGTGGTGTGATGAAATCTCACACCACTCACTGTCCTGCCTGGAATGTGAATCATCCCTTTGTTCACTTAGTAGCCTTCTTGGTTATCAGATTAGTTATGAGCGAGAGAGAAAGAGTGAAAGAGAGAGAGAGGGAGGGAGGAGAGGGCACATTCACATCAGTTTTAATTACAGTATAGTAATTTTTCTATATTATTAGTAGTTGTTAAAAATCTCTTACTGTGCCAAATTTATCAATTAAACTTTACCATAGGTGTGTATGTATAGGAATAAACATAATATAAATAGGGTTAAATACTTTCCATGGTTTAAGGCATCTACTGGGGGTCTTGGAAATTACATCCCTTGGATAAGGGAGGACTACTGTAATCTTCTATCATATCAACAACTCCTAGAAATCCAACAGCTATGCGATACAAGCATATTGTAGCACATCCCTTGGAAGGGTTAGACACGTGTATTATTTTTCCTTCTACCTTGTCTTCCTGTTGTTTACCTGCATCCTCTGACATCCAGTGAATCAAACACACGCTTGTAGATTTAGTCGTAGCTCTAAGACTGCTCACAGAGTTATACCTGAAGTCTTTGCAGGCAGTTTTCCCGAACGCTAACAGAAGAATTGATTTTGACTTTCCTTCCAGAGCAGAGGCTCTCACGCTTTATCCTGCTCAAGAACTTCCTGGACAGTGTACTCAAGTAGGGATACTCTAACCCAGTGGTTCCCAAGCTTGTCTGCACATTGGAGTCACCTGGGAAACTTTTCAAGCATGTAGGTCACACCCAAGACCCACGAAATCTCAGTCTTTGAGGGTGACACACAGGCACCAAGTTTTTTTGTTTTGTTTTTTTTTTTAAGTTTTCCAGGTGCTTCCAATGTTTAGAACAGTTTGGGAACCGCTGCTGTAACCCAGGGTTCTCAGCTCTGACTGCACCCTAGAATCATCTGGACAGTTTAATGTATAATACTAAATATACCTGGGCCCCAGCCTAAACCAATTAAGTTACGATTTGGACAGAGGAAAGATAGGATGATTTGACATGAACATGAGCATGAGCACTAAAAAAAAAACAAACAAAAAAAAAAACAAAAACTCCCTAGCTGACTAGTCTTAGCGCACTTCCAGCGATTCTAATTGAGGACGGTTAGAGTGGGGCCCAGGAATCTGCTAATTAGCAAGGACTCCCCCACCCCCAACCCAGTGATTCTGACTCAGGGGTTTGTACCTCACTCTGAGAAACACTTCGCTTAGACGCTGGCCATGCAAAGTGTGCTCCATGAACCACCAGCACTAGGACCTCCTTGGAGTTTGTTAGAAACGCAGTATCTCGGGCCTCACCCCGCACCTGCTGCATTAGAAACTGTGCTTTAACAACATCCAGGGGATTCATGTGAGGAATAGAACTTAAATATCACCTGTCTAGAGGTATTCCTTAATGTTGATTGCATTTTGGGATCACCTGGAGCTTTAAAATATACTGCAGGCCAACCCCACCATAACAGATTTTGATCTAATTGGCTAGAGCTATACCTAGGGACACCCAGATTTTTTTACAGTGGCCAAAGTGGAAAACCACTTCTAGAACCTCTGTTCTCATACAATCAACGTTTATTCGGTTCTCCTTTTAGTTGAGTTTAAAAATTTTAGTATCAGAGTCACATCACTGACCCCTTTAGATTGCAATGGAAAATTCTGTATCAGTCATAAAAAGTCAGTGTCATGGTTTGGACTTGTCTAAACCTGCAGCAGCAAAGCAACCAAAAAAAAAGAAAAAGAAAAAATTCCCTGCCAAAGGGATTTTTTTGTTGTTGTTGTTCACCTATTGTTATTTCTTTATTTCCAACAATTTTTTTAAAGATTATTTCTGCATCTCATTAAATACACATGTGAAAGTCATCAGCAATAAACCATAAATGGCCATAAGTACAAAATGGGGATTTTTTTAATAATATATTTCAAAGTTCAAATCCAGTCCCCTGAAAAAATGATGTAAGAGCCTAGTCATAAGACAGAATTAATAAGGAATAACAGCTTGTCTTGTCCCCTCTGTTTGCTTTGTAATGGTGATAAGATTCCTGAAGTATACCGTCAGAGCTGAACAAGGGTCGAGGTCCAAAACTACACATATCAGTAGAGTGACTAGCACATAGTTGGAGCTCAATGAATGCCCATTTCTTTCTCCTCAAAACTCTTGCCCTCCATTTGTGTCTCTTGAGATATTAATCCCCCTCAATCTAAATCACTCTCATTGGTTTGTGTGTGTCTTATACTGCCCTTCCAGATCGAGACAGTAGGTTTCTTGTGAAGAGAGAACATATCTTGTTTATGAATACCACCCCTTGTGCCAAGACCAGTGTCTAACATATAAATCAACCAGTTAAGAGTGTGGGTGGGTCAGGGGTGGGTAAGCTACTTCTTGGTATAATTGTCCCTAACAGGGGAGCTGACATTTTCCCTATAGAGATATTCAGACTGAGTTTTCTCAATTTGTGACCACTGCTGAGTCATTCCCATTAAGCATTTCTCTCCATCATTGATTCTGATCTAAGCCAGGGGAACCAGCAGTGTGGGCAGTGACAGTCAGACTCTAGACATCCAAATGGCACTCTTCTGCCTTACAGTTTTCACATTGCAAATAGACTCAGGCTCCTGCAGACCAATTGACAAATCAACTCCCATCAGGCTAGGTACTGAGGTCAAGGCTCCAAGACCACACGCTGGACACAAGCTTTCTCATCTTTTCTTCTATTTCAAATTGAAAATAACACTGGCTCTCTTACAAGACACCAGGAGGCGCTTCAGAGATCTTAACCCTGGTCTCAGAGCAGCCTAAAGAATAAGCGCCTGAGAGCACAGATGGAAAGAGTAGGGCTACTTTTCCTTCTAAGAAAAGAAAGGATGATACAGAAAAAGAGAAGCGGTGAAGTAAATTTCTAGGTCGCAGATGGAGCCACTCCTGCCCAGAGTGCCACATCAGCAAACCAAAACTTAGATAATGTTCATGATCCTGTAAATGCTCCAATTGACCAGAAACACAGTCAGCCAATCCCCGAACACCAGGACAACTCTGGGCCTTCTCACCCCAAACAAGACTATGTAACCTCAGCCAATTATATATTTTCTATGTTTCTCTTCCATTTTCTTTATTCATTATCCTATAAAAGCTTCCTGTCCCCACTTTGCAGTTCTCCAAATGGAGGCTGCCCACTTCATGAAGTGTTCAATAAAGTTTGGTTCTGTCACCTAAATTGTTTAATCTTTTTGTTTTTAATAGAAGTAACCTCAATATGTGAGGTATGGTCGGATTTGTGTTGAAACAACTTTCCTACATATATTGAGATCCTGTACAATAATCTACTTTTGTGGTCTCCCCATCTATTGTGTAGGTGACAATCACGCCATGTCCCTTAACAGAAAATTTTCCCTCTGCTCCAAAGGCTGCAGTTAAACAGATGATCCAATACAACCATTGCCACACTCTTGGTCCATTCTGCAGTGCAATTTATCCACTGGATTAAAACCCTTGGTATGATCAAGAGAAACTGAAGATAAGTGGAAAAAGGTCATGAATTTGTTAGACCAAAAGGAAACTAAATTAGCTACTTATAATTTCTCTGTAATAAATTGGCCTTTCTCACTCCCTGGAAAACAACTGGTCTCTCCTGGATAATGCAATTATTTATAGGCATCTACTGAATCTTGCATATCGTCCCTTTCTTAGGCTTTCAGGGTAGGCGCAAGAGGGCAAGAAGTAAGAAAGTTGTTTTGCTTGTGTGTTTTATTTTGGTTAAGGAAAAGTACAGGCACACACACACACACACACACACACACGTACACGAGGTCTGACAATTAAGTACGTGAACTCATCCTAGAAAATGTGCTACACACCTCATTGCTGAATATCACTATGGTCGCCTTCAAAGTACACCCCTTGGGAAGCTATGCACTGAGGCCAGTGCCTAGTCCACCATTCAAAGCAATTTTGGAACTCTTTTTCTGGAATGGCCATCAGAGCTGTCACCATATTACCCTTGATTTCCTGAACATCATCAAAATGTCTTCCTTTCAATATTTCCTTTATCTTTGGGTAAAGAAAGAATTCATTGGGGGCCAGATCAGGTGAGTGGGGAGGGTGTTCCAATATAGTTATTTGTTTACTGGCTAAAACCTCCCTCACAGACAGTGCCATGTGCGCTGGTGCATTGTCATCATACAAAAGCCATGAATTGTTGGCGAAAATTTCAGGTCATCTTTTAGATTTAGAACTTTTAAGTCTAAAAGTTCAGGAAGCCTTTTCAGCGCTTCCAAATAATAAACATGGTTAACTGTTTGTTCAGTTGGTACAAACTCATAATGAATAATCCCTCTGATATCAAAAAAGGTTAGCAACATCGTTGCAACAAGTTCACCAACTTAATTGTCCGACCTCATATTTCAAACATAGAAGAATAAGTTAAGAGAATGATAAGCACAAAGCCCAGAATGCTGGCTGCTCTTGGAGGGAGAGGCAGGGGCGGAGGGACCCACTGGAAGATGTAAGTCACAGAAAATACTCAAGGGCTTGAGTTTCAGCAGTGGCTTCACAGGTATTCACCATATTATTAAAAACAAATAACAAAAACATGCAATAACCAAACCCCAGTTTCTCCAGTTTTGCTTCTGCCTTGCATGCAGTTGGGTTGGTAAATCTACTCCGTAAGTTATTTGGCTTCATACTTTCCCCATTCATCCTCTTCCATGAGTCTGGGTTAACAAGTGGACTCAAAGCCCATTGGAGGTCCAGCAGCCCTCCTTCTTCATCCAGGCCTGAATGTGTGCTGGTCCCTGGGCTGGGCTCCTGTGTTATGGAGCTCACCAGGCAGTGAAAAGATACCAAACTGTGGCTCTTACACCAACTCTTCTTTACCAGTGAATCATGCTGCTAGTAAGAAGTGATATATATATATATATATATATATACACACATATATATATATACACAGATATATATATATATGATGCATATATATCTATATATATGTATATATGAATATATGTATATATATGTGTATATATATGTATATATATTTATATATATATATATATATATATATATATATATATATATATATATATATATGAAACCCTAGGACATGTGGATTTAGGCATTCCTGGGATGGCGGTAATGTCAGCAAATGCTGTAGAAGCTTTCCCAACCAAACTTTTTGATCGACTCCAGAGAGGAACCTGGTGCTTCCCATTCATTCTGTAAGACAAACAGAAGAATGGGCTCTGCTCCCAGATTGGGGCCCGGCCTCTTCTCTTCTCAACTGTTGAGTTCTTTTTTTATTCGCTTAGCTATTAATACCTTTTATAATGGATTTATTAGTATAATTAGGTGATTAAATATTGTGTTAAGTAAATTGAAGAAAATAAATATTAAAAGAGGGTTGTTTCTATAAAATTAAGTTGAGTATTTTGGAAGGCTAAATAAAGGTGAATTGATAAAACAAATATGGTTGTCAAATTGGGTGAGGGATAAGCAACTAAAAAGGTTTCGGTAAAAAATTGCAGAAATCTGCAGTTTCCTCTCTAGTTGTTTTGCAAGTGTCCTCAGTTTTGTTACAGTTTAAAGAAAGTAAAACTGCAGGTAAAGCATGGTATTTTACAGAAGTAGGTTTTGCAAGAAAGAGTATAGAGAACCCCCAGTAGAGAACCCATAATTGGAGTAAAGGTCTCAGTCCTGCATCAGAAGTGTGGTGAATGAATATATGTATTTATACATTTTAAGTTAAAATGTTTTTAAAGTATATATGTAACGTTTTTAAGCTTTCCTTATTATTTTTAACAACTGACCCCCTAATACTTCCAATTACATTGGCTTAAGAGCGTTTCTACTGTGGCACCAACACCCACCCTCAGTACCTAATAATGTCAAATACCTGGGATGGGGAAATCACAACAAAATGCCAAATTTTCATCATTGTCTCCTTTCCCCTTCATTTATGTGTTTTAAGCTAAAACTCAGAAGGCAAAATAGTACTTATTAAGTACTGACCTCACCAAGGGCAAACAGTTTGCCTGGATTAAGGCACACATGACACCCATCAAACTTCCAATAACGTTTTTATATTAACCCTTAACTCTACAAAATATAAACGCATGATTACATGACTGTATTTCACAGAAAGGCAAAGAATACAGATAAAATTAAGTTCCTGTAATCACTCAAACCCAAGCCCATTTGACTTTCTAGATGTAACCACTATAATCAATTTGAAAGTGTCCTTTCTGTCCTTTTCCATACATTTCCATATTGACGTACATCTATAGAAATGTATAATGATGTTTTATGTTTTTCTGTTTTATTTAACATAATGGTTTCTTTTTAAACTTCTTTTTCCCCCAACTTTACTGAGGAAAAACTGACAACTATAATTATATATAAAGTGTGCCACATGATGATTTGGTATACATATACATTGTGGAATGATTTTTAAGATCAAGATAATTACAAAGATCACTTCACATAGTTAACTCTTTTGTGTGTGTGTGTGCGCGTGTGTGTGTGTGTGTGTGTGTGTGTGTGTGGTGTGAGAATGCTTAAGATCCACTCTCAGCAAATATTTCAAGTATACAATATTGTATTTTAACTCTAGTCACCATGCTGTACATTCAATCCTCAGAACTTACCATGTATCTGAAAGTTTGTGCCCTTTGGCCCACAAACCCCTTTTCCTCTACTCCTCAACCCCTAGCAACCTCCTTTCTATCTTCTGTTTCTATGAAATTGGCTTTTTTTTTCTGTCTTAAATCCCACATAATGGTGATATCATGCACTATCTGTCTTTCTCTGTTGGGCATATTTTACTTAACATAATATCCTCAAGTTTTATCGAGATTGTCAGAGATGGCAGGATTTTCTTCCTTTTTATGGCTGAATAATATTCCTGTGTGTGTGTGTGTGTGTGTGTGTGTGTGTGTGTGTGTGTGTGTTTGTGTGTACACATTCATCCATCAAAGGACATTTAGGTTGTTTCCATATGTTGGCTGTTATAAACAATGCTGGAATGAACGTGGAGTGCAAATAAATCTTCAAGATACTGATTTCATTTCCTTCGACTATCTACCCAGGAATGGGATTGCTGGGTCTATGATAGTTCTATTTTTAACTTTTTGAGGAACAACCATACTGCTTTCCAGAGTGGCCTCACCAATTTACATTCCCACAATGATACATAAGGGTTCCCTTTTCTCCACAACCTCACAGACATTTGTAATCTCTTGTCTTTTTAAAAATAGTCATTCTAACAGGTACGAAGTATTATCTCAAAGGAGTTTTGATTTGTATTTTCCTTATGATTGGTGATTTTGAGCACCTATCTTTCTGATAGTTCTTTGAAATGCAGCTGATTCAGCTCCAAAATGTTCCATTCATTTTTTTATGCATTCCATCTTGCTGTTGAACTTCTCATTTTTTTCATGCATTGTTTTCCTGAGTTCATTGAATTTTGCTGAGTTTTCTTAAAACAATTCCTTTGAATTCTTTTTTCAGATAATTCACAACTCTCCATTTCTTTAGAGTCAGTCACTAGAAAATTATTGTGCTCCTTTGGTGGTGTCATGTTTCCTTGCTTTCTCACGTTTCTACTGTCTTGCATTGATGCCTGCGCATTTGAGGGAGAATTCACCTCTTCCTGCCTTTTGAACTGGCTCTGGTGCAGAAAGACTTTCACCTGAAATAAGGTGCCATATTGATGGGATGCGGCATCTCTGGTTCTGGAAAGGGGACAGTAGCATAATCTTTAGTCTCTGTGCAGCTCTGTCAGCTGAGGTCAGTGTCGGCGAATACTGCAGGAGTCTTCGGTGGTCAAGACTGCCAAGGTTCTGCAGGTGGCAGTGGCAGCTAGAGCTACTGTTGTCCTCAGTGGTAAAAGCTACTGAAGTCCTTCTGTTCTCTTTTGTTTGTTGGAAAGCTCTAGCCAGGGAGATCCCTCATGGTGCCAAGTGTGGCGTACTGGCACTCAGAGTGGCAACAGAACTGGTGTCCTGGGGCATGTGTGCACTTGCTGTGGAGGTAGCACTAGTGCCCAAGGTGTGTCCATGTGCAGGTCTTCCATGGAACCAGGGACCGGGTCTCTGGAGCTTGCTACAGCTACTCAGGTTGGGGGCTTTTAGGGGAATGACAAGGTGCAGCAGTGGCCTGGGGACAGGGGACAGGTGTAGCAGCAGCACACATTGAGGATGAAGGATCAAAGTCTCAACTTTGGCCCCAGGGGGCATGGTACAGAGCAGGTACAGCTTGGCCCTGGTAATGGCAATTCATGTCTGTAACTCAAGACCAGGAGGTAGGGCACAGAGCAGCCACAGCAGTTTGGCCTCTGTGATGATGGGTCAAAGCTATGACTCAGGACCCAGGGGGCAATTGCAGAACAGTTGTAGTGTGGCCCTGGTTTTGTCCATTAAAGGCACATGTTAGGACCGATGGGGAAGGGCACAGACCTGCTTGGCCCCAGTGGCAGGTAGAAGTAGAGACTTAGGTTCCAGAGGGCGGAGTATGCAGCAGCAGCAGCTTGGCCAAGAGATCGTGGGTCAAAGCTGCAACTTGCGACCCAGAGGGTTAGGTAGAGAGAAGTAGTGTGGCCCCAGTGATGGCAGGCCAAAGCTGTGACTTTGAACCCAGGGAGCACGGCACAGAGCACATAAATTGTTTCTTATTACTTATACTTTTTCAAATTACATTTCATACTCCTCAACATCTTTTGGTGATCTTCTCATAGCATTAGTTTATTCCAACAGCTCCTAATCCGTGGCCATTTTTATTGTTGACTTTTTATTAATATAAACCATGCTGCAGTGAACATCCTCGTTCATGATTCCTTGAGTAAATCTGCAAGAATTTCTTACAGTAGATACTCAGGAGTGGAATTGCTAGGTCTTAGAAATGCGCATATTAATTAATAATGCCAAATTATTCTTGTAAGAGGCTATTCCAGTTTTTTCTCATTTCCAACATCCTCTTCAGGTTAATATTTGAGCCACTTTGAAACTTTTACCAAATTATATCAAAAATGGCATACACCAATTAATCTAATCATTTTCTCGTGTTTATACTGCCTTTCAGATTTCAGGATCTTCCTGGAATGGCCTCGTTATTTCCTTTCCTTATATTTACACTTTGTTCTTTTCTTTCTGATATGTGGAAGTTGTTGGAAGTAATATTTTATCTTTTTCTGTGTTGCAAATATTTTTGGCTATACTCTTGCTTATCTCATTTACTTTGTTAATAGTGACTTTTATCATACCAAAGATATTTTTAGTTGTTATTGTTTTATTTGTTTGAGATAGACAAGTTTATCATGTTTTTTATAGCTTTATTAATTCCATTTAAGAATGCTTTCCCTACTCTAAATATTAGAGATATACTTATCTACATTTTTCTATACATTTATATTTCTATTTTCTTTACATTTAGATATTTAAACAATATTAAATTTATTTTTATCATTAGATTGAGTACCGGGAACATTTTATTTTGTTTTTACCAAAGGGATAGATAACTTTTCTAACATAAATTTACTTTTGGGATTTTCATTGATATTGCATTGAATTTATAGATTCATTTGATGATGAATGAACTCTTTATAATAATGAACTTTCTCATTCATAAACACCTCTTGGATGAGGTGACCTCTGAGAAGAAAATGAAAATTTCCTAAAATTCTGCACAATTATCTTTAAAAAGGTTTTCAGGACAGGGGAACCTCAGCTAGCACCAAGTGTCCTAGCCTGACAGATCTCTTTTGTCATAAATTTTACTAGAGTTGAATTTTGGATATCATGTAAATGAGTTTCTTGTTCTAATTCTAAATTGTTCCAGCTTCTAGTCGGGAGGTTGAGAAGGTCAGGTCGAGACTGGTCTGCCTCGGGCACTACAAAGAGCACAAGATAGCAGTAGGGTGAAATTCTGTCAGGCTAGGAGTTAACGTGGGATTTTCTCCTGAGACAACAGAAGATGCTGCCATCAGAGGAAATAACAAAACAATCCCAGAGACACCAAATCTAAAATGATAAGTAGGGAGTTGGAATGAGAAGCAGACACTTTAACATTTGCAAAGTTGTGGGGCACTGGTGAAGAGGGCAACCCCAAATACTATGATAGTAATTCAGAAATCCTGTTCAAATGCTTATAATATCCCTTAGCAGTTGTGGGTTTCTTCTGTGAGCTGGTTCACATGTGGTGAGTTGGGAATGAGTGAAGTATTGGTTAGAAGCCTGGTTTAATGGCCCAAGTGTACAGCAGACACCATTTAATCTATAACTCAATATAAAGAGAATATATAACATTAGTGCTGCTCTAGATGACTGTTAAAAGAGAAGATGACAAGGATTTGCTAAAGGAGAGTTAAGCATCAGATGGATGGCTGGACTAAGTACTTTTAGCTCCCAATAAAAAGCCAAGATTCAGTGATATTCAAGTTGAAGCACAAAGTATTAGCACGTGTGAAAAGGAGAATGCATTATCCAGAATAGTATTGGCTCTCCCATGTTATCAATAAATACACAAACACACACACACAAACAGACACACACAAAAAAATTCTGATTCTCACTCACATAAAGTTTGATGGAAAAGATGACTGCAGGGCATCTCT
Organism: Rhinolophus ferrumequinum; assembly: GCF_004115265.2. Classification (NCBI taxonomy): domain Eukaryota; kingdom Metazoa; phylum Chordata; class Mammalia; order Chiroptera; family Rhinolophidae; genus Rhinolophus; species Rhinolophus ferrumequinum. The sequence continues at coordinate 1,268,038 of NC_046288.1, read as the reverse complement.
CCTCCATGTGGTAATTCAGGGATTCAAGCTGCCTCCATCTTTTTTAAGGTGAACTCAACATATGGCTTCAGTAGTTGCTGAATCGGGAGAAGAGCAAGTTATATGCTCAGTTGTAATATTTCTAAGATCAGATTTGGGAATGGATTACAACTCTTAAGCCTACACTTCATTGGTGAGAACTGCTTATATGGTTTATTCTAACTGGAAGGGAGGCTAGGAAATGTGGTCATCCTACATGCTCAGGAAGAGAAAGCTTAAATGGATTTTAGTGAACATGTAGTATCTTTACCACAGAGAAATTAAATTATATCATAACATAGTGAAAGCCTGTAAGAACAGAATTTCAATTACTCTATGCATTAAAAAAAATTAATAATGAGATTTCTATGTCCCAAGTGAAAGTTTTGTTACACAAACTTCTCAAAAATAAAAGCTTTACTACCTGGAAAGTTTCAGTCCATTAGCACCTGGACTAGATACCTTGAGAGTAATTAAAGCAGAGAAAGCTCTCTCTTAAATGGATTTTTGTCAGTTCGTGTGGAAAATCCTTTGGGTCCCTTGGGAGACAGCAAAGATAAAAATCTATTCATGACATTCTTCCTCGTAGGCACATTCTATGGCCTTTCTAGGGTCAGGAGAATTTGTGGCCTGTCTAAAATGATCAGCCAGGTTACTGTGTCAGAAACAGGATGAGAATCAATATGTGCCTGCTGTGCTTTTCCTATGCACACATGAGGTCAAGAGATCTTTCCAACAGACAATGGGCCCTTTGCAGGTATGCTTTGGATAGGGGTGGCTAAAGAGGGTCAAGCAATTTGACTAAATCTCCTAAACCAGAATTCCTCTCTAAGCCAAGTCAACAAAACAGATGTGGTTCTCCCATTAGCCTTTATTTGTTGTAATTACCCACTAATGTGCCTTTGAGGGGTTTAGAGACACATTAGCCTTGAGTCTTGCAACGAACTCAACAAGCCCCAGGTTGTTGTGCTCTCATGTCACTGAAGACTCAAATTTCCAACCTGCATGTGTTTTAAAGATAAACTGATTAGAATACAACTGAGGAAAACCCTATGGTGGATTTATGCCTTATGAATTTAGATAGATATCCTTGATTTCCAGAATCCAATGTCTTTTAATCCTGAGACCTTCAGGAAGCAGTTTATATTGTAGAAAGAAAGATACAAGGTCTAGATATCCACAGACTTTGATTTTATTCCTTTCCTGATGACTTATTAGCTAAGGAACTTTCAGAAATCAAGCTTCACAAAACCTCAGTTTTCTCATTCGTACAATGGACAGAAGAAGAAATTGATGAACTAAAGTATTGTTTTGAGAATTGAGTGAGATAAAAATTTAAAGTACCCAGCACATACTAGGTGCTTTGAAAGTATTAATTTCTCCTCCCCCAGTCCTTCTCCTATCTTGTGACAAATGTTCTTTTAATTATTTGCTGTGCCCCATTGGACTGACACTTCTCACATTCTTCCACCATCCAGTAGATGAAACTCTGTGGAACACTAAACAACTGAACGAGAAGTGAAAATTTCATCAATAATAACTTCAGCTCTCAGAGGTGAGTTTTGGCCAAACTATTTGATTCTTATTAACACATGCTCATATGTAGAAAATTTTTATTTTTTTAAATTTTCAGATATCTGAAAAATAAATTTCAGATAATTTTTTTAAATTTCAGAATATATACCTTAAACACAAATTTAAAATATTGAACTATCAGTAATCACATTCCATTTGTTAAGCTTCTATGCCTATAGCAATGTACCAAAGATTCCCCAAAATACATAATTTAAGGAAATTATCATCATGAGCTCCCTGAGAGCTCCTGGATATATATGACCAGAGGAGTTAATGATATAGCAAATGAAGAATTCTAGAGCCTAGGGACTCAAGCAGCTGTAACTAATATTTGTATACCGGAGACACCAAATAAATATTATAATTTGTAGAAATTCTTCAATTTACTAAAATATTTAGGAATAAAATATTCTAATTAATTTCATTCCTGTTTAACCGAGAGTCAACTAGAAAAACGCTAGTTTTATTTTACCTTTGTTGTTGAAAGTCTTCCTAAAATGTGTAAACATGAAGGATTTCTAGACAATGTTATAGCCTGCCCCTTCTTTTTAAAAATATTTTTTATTAAAATACAGCTTAGTACAATTATATTAGTTTCAAGTGTACACCATAATTATTCAACATTTATATACCTAAAGAAGTGATCACCATGTTAAGTCCAGCAACTATCTGACATTGTACCATACTATGACAATATTATTGAATATATTTCCGTATATTACGTCCTCAAGGTTCATTTGTTTTATACATGAAAATTTGAACCTTATTCCTGTATAAATCCCCCCACCTTTTAAAAAATTTCTCCATTACAGTTGACATTCAATATTATTTTATATTAACTTCAGGGGTACACCATAGTAGTTAAACATTTATATAATTTAAGAAATGATCCCCATAACTAGTCTAGTACCCACCTGGCACTATTCATACTTATTATCGTATAATGACTATATTCCATGTGCTTTATTTTATATCCCCATGACTATTTTGTACTTCCAATTTGTATTTCTTGACCCCTGTACCTTTTTCACCCTGCTCCCAAACCCCCCTCCCATCTATCACCCCAATTAATCTAGTGCCCATTTGACACCATACAAAGATATTATAATATTATTGACTATATTTCTTATGCTATACCATACATCCTCATGATTAATTTGTAACAATCTCTTTGTACTTCTTAATCCCTTCCCCTTTTTTCACCTACCCCCAACCCTACCTCCCATCTGGCAGCCATCAAAATATTCTCTGTATCTAAGCGATAACTTGTTTCATCTGTTTGTTTATTTTGTTCTTTAGATTTCACTTATAAGTGAAATCATGTGGCATTTGTCTTTCTCTGTCTGACTTACTGCACTCAACACAATACCCTCTAGGTCCATCCATGTTGCAGATGGCAAAATTTCATTATTTCTTATGGCTGAGCAATATTCCACTGTATATAAATACCACCTCTTCTTTATCCATTCATCCATTCAAGGATACTCAGGCTGCCTTTATATCTTGGCTATTGTAAATAAAGCTGCAATGAGTGACAATTTAACTTCTTCATTCCCAATTTGAATGCCTTTTATTTCTTTCTCTTGCCTGATTGCTCTGGCGAGGACTTCCAATACTATGTTGAAAAGCAGAGGTGACAGGGGACAGCCCGGTCGTGTTCCTGAACGTAGAGCAAAGGGCTTCAGTTTTTCACCATTAATTATGAGATTAGCTGAGGGTTTGTCATATAAGGCCTTTATTATGCTAAGGTATTTTCCTTCTATACCTATTTTATTAAGTGTTTTAATCATAAATGGATCTTGTATCTTGTCAAATGCTTTTTCTGCATCAATTGATATAATCATATGATTTTTGTCCTTTATTTTGTTTATGTGATGTATCACATTGATGGATTTGTGGATGTTGAACCATCCTTGTGCCCCTGGGATGAACCCCACTTGGTCGTGGTGAATAATCTTTTTAATGCATTGTTGCATTTGATTTGGTAGAATTTTGTTTAGGATTTTTGCATCTGTATTCATCAGAGATATTGGTCTGTAGTTCTCTTTTTTTGTGTTGTCCTTACCAGGTTTTGGTATCAGGGTAATGTTGGCCTCATAAAATGAGTTAGGGAGTACTGTCTTCTGTTCAATTTTTTGGAAGAGTTTGAGCAGGAGTGGTATTAAATTCCCTTTGAAGGTTTGGTAGAATTCACTAGTGAAGCCATCTGGTCCCGGACTTTTGCTTTTGGGAAGGTTTTGGATGACTAATTCAATTTTGTTACTGGTGATCGCTCTGTTCAGATTTTCAGTTCTTCATGGTTCAGCCTACGAAGGCTATATGTTTCTAAGAACTTGTCCATTTCTTATAGGTTATTGAATTTGGTGGCATATAATCCTTCATAGTATTCTTGAATGATCCTTTGTATTTCTGTGGCATCCGTGATAACTTCCCTTCTATCATTTCTGATTTTGTTTATTAGTGTCTTCTCTCTTTTTATCTTAGTGAGTCTACCCAAAGTTTTGTCAATTTTGTTAATCTTTTCAAAGAACAAGCTCTTCATCACATTAATTTTTTCTATTGTCTTTTTGTTCTCTATTCATTCAGTTCTGCTCTGATTTTTATTATTTCCTTTCTTCTGCTGACATTGGGTTTCATTTGTTTTTCTTTTTCTAGGTCTTTAAGGTGTAACGTGAGGTTATTTATTTGGGATTTTTCTTGTTTCTTGAGATAGGCCTGTAATGATACAAATTTCCCTCTTAAAACTGCTTTTGCTGTATACCAAAAATTTTGGTAGGATGTATTTTCATTCTCATTTGTTTCTATGTATCTTTTGATCTCTCCTCTAATTTCTTCTTTGACCTGGTCGTTCTTTAAAAGTATGCTGTTTAATCTCCACGTATTTGTGGTTTTTCCTGCTTTCTTTTTGCAGTTGATAATCCAATTTCAAAGCCTTGTGATCAGAGAATATGCTTGGTATGATTTCAATCTTCTTAAATTTGCTGAGGTTACTTTTTTGTCCCAATATGTGGTCTATCCTTGAGAATGTTCCATGTATACTAGAAAAAATGTATAGTCTGATGTTTCAGGATGAAGTGCTCTATAAATGTCAATTATGTCCATTTTATCTAATGTGTCATTTAAGGCTGTTATTTCTTTATTTATTTTCTGTTTGGATGATCTATCCGTAGCTGTCAATGATGTATTTAGGTCCCCTAGTATAATTGTGTTTTGGTCAATATCTCCCTTTAGTTCTGTTCGTAGTTGCTTGGTATATTTTGGTGCTCCCTGATTGGGGGCATAAATATTGGTGACTGTTATGTCTTCTTGTTGTATAGTCCCCTTTACCATTATGAAATGTCCATCTTTGTCTCTTGTTACCTTTTTCACCCTGAAGTCTGTTCCATCTGATATCAGTATAGCTACACCTGATTTTCTCTGGATACCATTTGCTTGGAGTGTCAATTTCTACCCTTTCACTTTGAGTCTATTCTTGTCCTTGTAGCTGAGATGTGTCTCTTGGAGACAGCGTATGGTTGGGTGTAGTTTTTTGATCCAATCTGCTACTCTGTGCCTTTTTATTAGTGAGTTCAGTCTATTTATGTTTAGAGTGATTATTGATATGTGAGGATTTCCTATCATTCTATCTTTAGTTTTCTGGTAAGATTGTGTCTTCATTGTTTCTTTGCCTTTTTATTGTTGTCTATTATTTCTGTGTGGTTGTATTCTGTGATGTTTCCCTTTGTTTCTTCATTTATTGCAGTACATATTTCAGTTCTGGATTTTTTTTGAGTGGTTACTCTTAAGTTTATGTAAAAGAAAGTTTGATATTTAGAGTATTCCATTTTCGTCAGCATGCCTACTTTCTCCATTCCCATATTCCAGTTGAGGCCATTACTCTCCCCCTTTTTATGTTTTGGTTGCCACAAATTGTCTCTGTTGATGGTGGTCGAATAGCCTCCTTTAGTATTTCTTGTAGTGCAGGTCAATTAGATAATTCCCTCAGCTTCTGTATGTCTGGAAAGGTCTTTATTCCTCCTTCATATCTAAAGGATACTTTTGCTGGGTATATTATTCTTGGCTCATAATTTCTCTTTTTCAATAGTTTGAATATTTGGTTCCATTCCCTCCTGGCTTTTAGAATTTCTGCTGAGAAATCTGATGATAATCTAATGGGCTTTCCTTTGTAGGTTACCATCTTCTTTTCCCTGGCTGCCTTGAGGATTCTTTCTTTGTCGTTCATTTTTGACAGCTTCAATACAATGTGCCTTGGAGAAGTCCTGTTGGGGTTGAGGTAATTAGGTGTTCTATTTGCTTCTTGGATTCGACGATCCAGTTCTTTCCATAAGTTTGGGATGTTCTCATCAACTATTTGCTTGAATATACTCTCTGTTCCCTTCTCTCTTTCTTCTCCTTCTGGTATGCCCGTTATTCTTATATTGCTCTTTCTGATGGAGTCAGAAAGTTCTTGCAGAGTTCTTCCATTTCTGTTAAATCTCAAGTCTCTCTTCTTCCACTGATTCTTTCCTCCATTTGGTCAACTCTACTACCTAAGCTGGCTCTTTCATTCTTAATTTCTTCTATTGAGTTCTTAATCCCCAGAAATTCTGTTTGGTTCTTTTTTAAAATTTCAATCTCTTTGGTAAAATGTTCATGTTGTTCTTTGATTGTATTTCTGAGTTCATTAAACTGACTTTCTGTGTTTTCTTGCATCTCGTTGAGTTTTTTTCAGAACTGCAATCTTGAATTCTCTGTCATTTAAGTCACATATTTTCATATCTTTAAGTTCATTTTCTGGAGACTTTTCACTTTCTTTCTGAGCTGTCTTGTTGCCTTGGTTATTCATGGCAATTAATGATTTATTATTTCTCTTCCTAGACATCTACAGGAGTGGGTTCTGCAACAGGTTTGATATGAAGAGATCTTTCTTTTGTTTTCCAGTACGTGTTTGTAGAATGTTTTATTTTCTCTCCAACTGCAGCCTTTTTCTCTCTCACACACTATAATGTTATGTTTTCTCTGGACTATTCCAGCTTCTCACACAATGGGGGGATTCCCTGGAAGGCAGGCTTCTCCTCTGTTAACAGTTAGCCTCGGTCATAGGGTACCACGTCCCTGTGGGGATGCAGAGAGCTTTTGAAGTTTCAAAGCTCTTCCTGCACCAGATTCAGAGCATGTGTGTTTCAGCAGTTCTGTTTACTCCTGCAGGGATCCGCCCAGATAGGTGGAGACAGGGGCGGGGTGCGTTGTGAAAATTGGCCCAGAGCAGTGGCAGTGACCACCACCACAACCGGTCCTGCTTCCACTGCTCCCTCCACTTTGCCAGAACTAGTTGGGCTGTGAATCTGTGTCTGCGGTCCACAGTTCTCAGAACTGCAAATATTCTGTTCTTTTGATCTAACACTGCTACTGTTCCGCTTCTAGCACTGGGCAGGTGGGGGCGGGGCGAGCTCTGAAAGGGTCAGGAGGGGGCAGCTAGTCTCAGTGCCTAAGGTTTCCATTCTCTGCAGCAATGAGGGCTTAAACCACCGTTTTCAGCCTTCTTCACTCAGTCTTTTCTCCAAGGTCTCTGCTGTGAGTGTTGGGTTCAGCTGTGTTATATGCTGTCCCCTCAGCCCTGTGGGCCATAAATGGAGCCCTTGGTCTGAGTTCTTCCCTCTCCTGCAGCTGCAGTAATTCCGGGATGCAGCGAGCTCAGAGCACTGAGCTAGGTCTGCGTTCTGCGCCCGCGTGGGTCCATCTCCACACTTCTCCCTTCCCTCTTCCCCTTTGCCCATCTTTAGGTGAATTCAGTAGAGAGACTCTTCGTCTTGCCTGTCTGCTGTGCACGGAGTCCTTTGTGGAGTTATAGTTTTTCAATTCGTTGTAAATTCCAGGGGAGATTTCCAGAGGCTCACCTCACGCTGCCATTTTGATGATGTCCCCAAGTCCTCCATATCTTAATCTTAGCTTTTATCACTTAAGTAACTTAGCTGTCTCCTTTATAAACTAAAAGTACTTAATATAAATAAAAGGTAACATATTGAGCTGTAAATATATTTAGAATATATCAGTGTAAAAGTAAGTACAAAACTTGATAACTCTTTCAAAAACTGCATATGCACAGAAAGAGACAAAAGAAGGGCATACATCCAAGTATTAACAATGTACATATCTATGAGATTATTGGCATTTACTTTTATTTTTCTCTCTGTTTATCTTTATTTTCTTATTTTTTTCAACAAACAATATTGATTGCTCTTATTAGAGTGAAGAAGGTTTTTTCTTTAAAAAAATAGTAAGTTCTGTCCAGTCCAGGGACAAGATGCACTAGACGCACTTTTCCTTGCTCCTCCCCTAAATATAACTAAATATCCTGGAACAAATTCACCAGAAAATTATAAAACAATTCCGAAAAGTGGAAGGAAGAAGCCTGGAATTCAAGCTTGGAAAAACAACATCGGGGTGAGTCTGTTGTAGTTTCTTTCTATGGCCCATATATCACAGACAGGGCATCAAAGAGACCTGCAGCTTAGAACCACCCAAAGGCATACACAAATTAAAAGGCTTGCTCTCTCTGGCCAAAAATCCAGGAAAGAGGCATCCCAGCAGAGACCTCGTGGAGAGATCCACCAAATGCATACCCAATGCAGTGGCAGGTTCAACAAGCTGCAGCAGCAAGCAAAGCCCAGTGCTTCCAGAACCACCCAGCATTTGCATTGGGCAGCCCTACAGGAATTGAGTAAGAGCTCAGCAGAGCCAGAAGAATGAAGTCAACAAGAATAACATTGTAAGGTCTCTGAAAACTAAACTTTCAATGAAACTAAAACTCACAAAAATAGTCCAGTACCTAAATCTAAATGAGTCACTGTGTATTAGAAGCTGAAATAAGATTAAAAGTCTCCAAACATAGCATTCAAGATGTCCAGGATGATATCACTAATCATACGAAGAACCATGAAAAACACAACTTGAGTGAGAAAAGACAATCAACTGACACCAACAGTGAGATGAATCAGATGATGAGATTATCTGAGAAGGATTTAAAAGTAACCATTGTAAAAATGATTCTACAAGCAACTATAAATTTTCTTTAATTTTTTTTTTAAAAAATAGAAAAACTTAATAAAGAAATACATTTCAAAAGGAACCAAGTAGAAATTATAAAATTGAAAAATACAATAACAGAAAAAAATTCACTGGATGGGTTCAATGGTAAAATGGAGAAAACAGAAAATAAAACCAGTGAAGCTGAAGACAGACAGATCAATAGTTTATTCATAAAAACAATAAACTTAAAAAAAAATAATAATGAATAGATCCTTAGAACTCATGGGGGGTAAAAAAGCTAAAAAATGTGTATCATTGAAGTTCCAGAACAAGAGGAAAGTATGAGACTAAAAATGTATTTGAAAAAATAATGATTGAAAACTTTCCAAATTTGGTGAAAATTTTAAACAAACAGACCCAAGAGTTTGAGCAAACCCAAATAGCTAACCTTAAAAAAAATTGCCATCAAAGCATATCACAATTAAACTCCTGTAAACAAAAGACAAAGAAAATAATCTTAGTAACATGAAGAGAGAAATGACACATAACCTAAAGAGGAACACCAGTTTAAATTACAGCAGAGTTTTCACTTGAAACCATAGAAACCAAAAGGAAGTGACACAATATTTTCAAACGCTATAAGATAAGAACTGTCCACTGTGAATCCTTTACCTGGCAAAACTATCTTTCAGGAATAAAGGAGAAATTAAGACATACTCAAATGAAGAGAAATTAGTAGAATTTATCATTATCAGACCTACCCTTAAAGAATGGCCAAGAAGAGCCCTCCAAATAAAAAGAAATAACATAAGAAGGCTGGGACCTTCATAATGGAAAAAAACAACATCGGAATGGGTAAAATATAGGAGTCAATATAATAAAATATTCTTTACCTTGTATATTCTTAAATCGCATTTTATGATTGAAGCAAAAGTTGCAATACATCACTATTTTATATGATGCATAATGTATGTAGAGAGAATGATGAAAATAATTATATTTTAAAATATATTTTAAAAAGTGGTGTGAGTAAAGGGCCCTAAATGGAAACAAGTCTTGAACACTCTACTCTAAGTGATAAATCATCAATAACAGTAGACTGTGATAAGTTACATACATATTGTAATATCACTAAGAAAGCTATACAAATGGGATACTCAAAAACATTACAAATAAATCAAAACAGAAATCTAAAGAATATTTAAGTAGTCCACAATAAGAAAAGAAAAAGGAAATAGAGGAATGAAAAACAGAGAGAATAGAAATAAAAAATAAAATAGAAGACTTAAGCCCTGAAAGATCAATAATTACCTTATTTATAAATCATCATAATATACCAATTAAAAGACAATGATTGGCAGAGAGTATTTTAAGAAAATATGAACAGCTACTTGCTGTCTACAAGAAATGCCCTACAAATGCAACAACATAGGTAGGCTGAAAGTAAAAAGATGGAAAAAGATGCAACATACAAGCATTAATCAAAAAATTAGGAGTGGCTAAATGAATATCAGATAAAGTGGACTTCAGAGTAAAGAAGATTAATAGGGAAAAGAGGGGCATTGTGTGTGTGTGTGTGTGTGTGTGTGTATATATATATATGTATATATATATATATATATACATATATATATATGTATATATATATATGTATATATATATATATATTTATATTATATTGATATGTATATATATGTATATAATCAATCCACCAAGAACACACAGCAATCCTAAGTTTATATGCACCAAAGAACAGAACTTCAAAATACATGAAACAAAAAAAAGCTAGTAGATCTGAAATGAGAAATAAAATTCTGAATTATAGTTGGAGACTTCAACATCTCACTCTTACCAATTGATAGGCCTACTAGACAGGACACCAGCAAGGATATAGAACTCAATAATACCATCAACCAAATTGACATTATAGAACATGCTTGAATTTACAACAACAGAATACAAATTATTTTCAAGAGCCCATGGAACATTCACCAAGATAGACCATAATTTTATATAAAATAATTTAATAAATATGAAAGAATTGAAGTCATATGGAATATATTCCTGACCATAACAGGATAAACTAGAAATCAGTACTAGGAGGGTAACAGGAAAATATCTTCAAACACATGTAAATTAAACAACACACTTTTAAATAACACATAACTCAAAGAAAAAATTTTCTAAGAAAATTTTTAAAAATACATGGAACTTAATGAAAATACAAAATATCAAAATTTTGGAGATGCATCTAAAGTGGTGCTGAGAGAGAAATTTATAACCTTAACTGCTTATATTAGAAAAGAAGAAATGTGTCAAATCAAGAGTCTAAGGTGCTATCTCAAGAAACTAGAAAAAGAAGAGCAAACTAAACTCAAAGTAAGCACAAGGAAGGAAATAATAAAGATAAAAGAAAAAAATCAATGAAATTAAAAACACAAAAACAGTAGAGAAAATTAAGGAAATAAAAAGCTGGTCCCTTGGTTAAAACTCAACATCTGGCAAGACTGACAAAGATAAAAAGAGAGAAGACACAAATCACCAATATCAGTAACAAAACAGGGGAAACCACAACAGATCTTACAACCATTAAAAGGATAATAAAAGAATAACATGAACAACTTCATACTCACAAATTCAACAATTTAGAATAAATAGACCAATTCTTAGAAAAACACAAAATATTAAATCTCTGCACAAATAAAGTAGATAACTCAGATAATCTTACAACAATAAAAAGAATTCATTTTGTAATTTCAGTGCTCCAAAAAAATAGTTTTACTGGAGACTTTTACCAAACATTAAAAGAATTCACATCAATTTTAAACAATCTCTTTCAGAAAACTGAAGAGAAAGAAACACTTCCTAATTCATTTTATGAGGTCAGTAGTACCCTGATGCCAACACCAGATGAATGCAGGAAGAACAAAAAAGGAAAACTACAGATCAATATATCTCATAACTTTAAACACAAAATCCTCCACAAATTATCAAATCCATCAATGTACAGAAAGAATAGTATCAACAACCAAATGGGATTTCTTTCAGGTATGCAAGACTGGTTCAGTGTTTAAAACTGATCATTACAATTCAATATATTAACAAGTTAGAAGAAAAATCACATGATCATATCAATTGATACAAAAAGTGCATTTGACAAAGTTTAATACACAGTTATAATAAAAACTCTCAACTAATTAGGAATAGAGGGAAACTTTGTCAGCCCCATAAAAAGTACCTACAGAGATCCAGAATGGCAGAGTAGATAAACACTGTTCCTGTGACATTCCATGAACACATTAAAATTACAACTAAATAATAGAACAATCTGGTTAACCATCTGAAGTCTAGTCAAACAGAAGTCCTATAACTAAAAATATAAAGAAGAAGCAACATTGATACTGATAGGAGGGTCAGAGAGCTGGAACAGGCCCTAAATCTCCCTGTGGCAGTTGAGAATCAGGAGGAATATCTCGGCTACGGAGGTTTTCTCTGGAGGAACAATGGACCCCAGCCCCACACCAGTCTCCCCAGCCTGCAGTTCTGGTGCCAGGAAGAGGAATTCCCAAAACATTTGTGTGAAACACAGTGGGGATTCCGGATGAACAGAAGGCTGCAGGAAACCCAGACATCCTCTTAAATGGCCCGCGCACAGATTCACTCACTCTCAGGCATTCACCCTGGGATCTGATAGAGGGACGGTGAATTGGGGGGTGAGGGGGAGATGTAAGAAGCATACCAGGGGCAAACTGAATTGTGTGGCTGAGGGCAAGGGTTGGAGGACAGTCAATATTTTCCCTGTGATGGGTCCTTTTCCCGTGCAGCTGGCAGGCGAGAGCCATCTTCTTTATGTTGAGCCCGCCCCACACACAGCCAAATCTGAATCTGATTGGTCTGGTGAGCTCCATTGCTCCACCCTGCCTACTCACTGGGACCCCAACCCACCCAACTTCCCCAATGTCCAAGCCACTTTCTTGGCCAGCAACCAGCCCCACCTGTATTGCATTCTTTCTTGGAAAACTACATAGAGTTCAGCAGGCCCCAGGCAGGCAGTGACTAGCCTCAGTGTGCTCTGAGACTTTTGCTGAGTTGCTCCAGGCTCATCACTGGCACCAAACCAGAATTTACATTTACCTGGTGACTACAACTCTTCCCACCCTAGTAACTCCCTGATATCCTGCCTCACACAACTTGCACACTGCAGAAGGCTCTATCAACTCCTGAATCTTAAGGGAGCTGGCAGGGGGCAGCAGGCTTTTGGGTGTCCTTGCTTTTTGCAGAGATACCCCAAGCCTGGTACTGGTGGCAGATATCCTCAGTTCTCAATGTGGCCTCTCCCAAGCACCTCCAGGTTTAGCACAGGCAGCAAACAACTGTGGATCAATTTGCAGCTCCTACTAGATAGCCCCTGGTCTGTCACAGGCAGTGGGTGACCAGAGCCTGCACTGGAGCCCCTCACAAGATGCCCCACAAACAAGATACACGGAAGTTGGCTTCAGACCACAGCAGAGCACCACCGAATTAGCCCCATAAGCAGCACACACAAAGGGTGGTCTCAACAGGCACCAGAGGGGGGTTAGCCCCCACACAGCAGCCTATAAGCTCTGGAGGTGGCCAAACCCCACAACTAATCAGGCTGAGGGGCAATCCCACCCACTGATGTGCCAATAGCAATCAAAGTTCAACTATAATAGGAGGGCACGCACAACCCACACAAGGGACACTCCTGGAGCACCTGGAACATGTGACCAGGGAGACTGTGCAAGGGCACCTACTACACAGGATCATCCAGCTAAGACTGGGAGACATAGCAGATCTACCTAATACATAGAAACAAACGCAGAGAAGCCAAAATAAGGAAACAAAGAAATGCACCCCAAATGAAAGAACAGAAAACTCAAAAGAAAGAACTAAATGAAATGGAGGCAAGCAACTTACAAGAGACAGAGTTCAAAACAATGGTTATAAGGATGCTCAAGGAACTTAGTGAGAACTTCAACAAAAAGATAGCAAGCATAAAAAAAGTACTAGAAACCATAAAAAAGAACAAGTCAGAAGTAAAGAATAAAATAACTGAAATGAACAATGCACAAGGAATCACCAGCAGACTAGATGAAGCAGAGGATCAAATCAGTGATTTGGAAGACAAAGTAGTAGAAAACACCCAACTGGAATGGCAAAAAGAAAGAAGAATCCAAAAAAAATGAGGATAGATTGACAGACCTCATCAAGCATAATAACACTTGCTTGCAACAACATCAAGCATAATAACACTTGCATCATAGGGGAAGGAAGGAAGGAAAGCAAGGATTGAGAACCTACCTAAAGAAATAATGACTAACCTGTCCTAACCTGGTGAAGGAAATAGACATACAAACCCAGGAAGTGCAGAGAGTCCCAAACAGGCCCACAGCAAAACACAGTATAATTAAAATGGCAAAGGTTAAAGACAAAGAGAGAATCTTAAAAGCAGCAAAAGAAAAGCAAGAAAGGCAATTAGTAACTTATAAGGGATATTCCATAAGACTGTCAGCTGATTTCTCAATAGAAATTTTGCAGGTCAGAAGGGATTGACCCAAAATATTCAACGTGATGAAAAGCAAGGACCTACAACCAAAATTACTCTACCCAGAAAGGCTATCATTTAATATTTAATTATAGATAAGGAGCTTTCCAGACAAGGAAAAGCTAAAGGAATTTATCACCACCAAATCAGTATTACAAGGAATGTTAGAGGGACTTCGTTGAGACGTAAAAAAAAAAAAAAAAAATCAAAATTATGAAGAATAAAATAGCAATATCTACACATCTACAAACAATTACTTTCAACATAAATGGACTAAGTGCTCCACTCAAAAGACATAGGATGGCTGAATGGATAAGAAAGCAAAACTCTTACATATGCTGCCTACAAGAGATTCACTTCAAATTGAAAGATACACAGAGAAAGAAAGCAAAGGGATGGAAAAAGATATTTCATGAAAATGGAAACAAAACCAAAAAAAAAATCTGAAGTAGCAATAGTTATACTGACAAAATAGACTTTAAAACAAAGGCTATAACAAGAGACAATGAAGGACCCAGTAATCCCACTTCAAGGTATTTATCCAAAGAAACCCAAAACTCTACTTCGAGGGGACATGTGCATCCATATGTTCATTGCAGCATTGTTTACAAAGGCCAAGATGTGGAGGCAACCTTGGTGTCTGTCATTGGAAGAATGGATAAAGAGGAGGTGATACATATATACAATGGAATATTGTTCAGCCATGGAAGGGAATGTGTTCTTGCCACATATGTGTTCTTGCAGCAGCATGGATGGACCTGGAGCACATTGTGCTGAGTGGAATGTCAAATAGAAAAAGACAGATACAAGGTGATTTCACTTATATATGGAATCTAAAGAACAAAATTAACAAATAAAACAGAAACAAACTCATAGATACAGAAATCATTTTCATGATTGCCAAGTGGGAGGGGGGTTGAGGGCGCAGTTGGAAAAAAGGAAGGGATTAAGAGCAAATTGGCCGTTACAAAGTAGTTATGGGGATGTAGGGTATAGCATAAGAAATATAGTCAATAATATTGCAATAACTATGTATGGTGTCAGAATGGTATTAAGTTTCATCTGGTGACAGATGGGAGGGAGTTGGGGGCAGGATGAAAAAGGTGAAAGGATTAAGAAGTACAAATTAGTAGTCAGAAAATATTCACAGGGATGTAAAGTGTAGGGAATAGAGTCAATGATATGGTAATAACTATGTATAGTGCTAGGTGGGTACTGGAGTAGTCAGGGGGATCACTTCTAAACTGTATAAATGTCTAACCACTATGCTGTACCCCCAAAATTAATATCAACTAATATGGAATGTCAAGTGTAATTGAAAATTTTTAAAGGGGGGGAAGGTGAAGGGGAATAAGTGGTCCAAATTTCCAGGTATAAAACACGCAAGTCATGGGGATATGCATGGGTATACAGCATAGGGAATATAGTCAATAATATTGTGATAGCATGGTATGGTGTCCGATGGTTGCTGGACTTACGATTGTGACCACTTTTTTAACTATATAAATGTTGAATAACTATGGTGTACCCCTGAAAGTAATATAATATTTTATGTTAACTATATTTTTAATAAAAATCTTTTTTAAAAGAGTATCTACAAAAATCTTCCACCTTATAGCATGTTTAATCATGAAAGACTAAATGCTTTCCCTCTAAGATCAGTAACAAGGATATTTGCTCTAACCACTTTTATTCAATGTAGTAATGAAAGATCTAGCCTGTGCAATAAGTTAAGAAAAAGAAAACATAGGTTGAAATGGAAAAAATAAAACCATCTCTATTTGCAAATGAGATGATTGTCTACATGGAAAACCCCATGGAATCTACAAAAGAGTTCTAGAACAAATAAGGTCATTAAGGTCACAGGACACAAGATCAACACACAAAAATCTATTTTATTTTTATATACTAACAATGAACAAGTTCAAACCAAAATGAAAAGTGCAGTACCATTTGCAATTGCTCTAAAGAAAATGAAATACTTAGGTATAATCCTAATAAAACATGTAAAAAATCTATATGCTAAAAATTACAAAATTTTCATTTAAAAAAATCATAAAAGATCTAAATAATTGGAGAAATATACTATGTTAATAAATTGGAAGAGTCAACATAATAAAGTTTCCAATTCTCAAATTGATCTATAGATATAATGCAATGCCCATCAAAATCTTAGGGGGGGAAATATATATATATATATATATATATATATATATATATATACATACACACACACACACATATATATATATATATATATATATATATATATATATTCTTGGAAATATATATATATTCTTGAACTTATATGGAAAGGGAAAGCCCTAAAATAGCCTAAACAATTTTGAAAACAAAAAATAAAGGAGGAGGATTCACTCTTCCTGATATTAGAGTTTACTATACAACTACAATAATCAAGACAGTGTGGTACTGGTAGAGTGATAGTTACACAGATCAGGACAGAATAGAGAATTCAGAAAGAGACCCACACAAATATGCCCATTTAATTTTTGACAAAGGAACAAAAACAATTGACAAAGGAACAAAAACAATTAAATAAAAGAAAGGCAGCCTTTCTTTAAAAAATGGTACTGGAAAATTGGATATCCGTAGAGGGAGAAAAAAAAAGCCTCAACCTAAATTTCATTCCTTCTACAAAAACTAATTCAAAATGCATCATGGACTTAAATATAAGTCATAAAAATATAAAATTTCTAGAAAAAAATAGGAGAAAGCTTTTAGGTCCTAGGACTATGCAAAGATTTCTTAGACTTGACATCAAAAGCATGATCCAAAAAAGGAAACGTGTATCAACTGGACCTCATCAAAAATTTAAAACTGCTCTGTGAATGACCGAATTAAAAAGATGGAAAGACAAATTACAGACCTGAAGAAAATATTTGCTAATCACATATCCAACAGTGGGCTCATATCTAAAATGTATAACTCAACGTTTAAAAAAATATCCAATTAGAAAATGGGCAAAAGACATATACAAATTATTCACTGGAGAGTTATATAGATTTCAAGTAGGACTATAAAAATATTCAATACATTAGCCATTAGAGGAAACTCAAATTAAAATCACAGTGACACTGAAGAGAGAAATTAAAGATGATACAAATAAATGGAAACACATACCATGCTCAAGGATAGGAAGAATTAATATAGTTAAAATGTCTATATTGCCTAAGGCAATATATAGATTCAACACAATTCCTATAAAACTACAAGGACATTTTTCACAGAAATAGAACATATAATTCTAAAATTTATATGGAACCATAATAAACCCCGAATAGCCACAGCAGTCTTGAGAAATAAGAACAAAGTGGGAGGTATCACGATACCTAACATCAAATTGTACTACAAGGCTATAGTAATCAAAACAGCATGGTACTGGCATAAAAACAGACACATAGATCAATGGAATAGAATAGAGAGCCCAGAAATAAATCCATGCCTATATGGTCATTTAATCTACAACAATGGAAGCAGGAATTTACATTGGGGTAAAGACAGTCTATTCAATAAATGGTGCTGGGAAATCTGGACAGACACATGTAAAAAAAGGAAGCTGGACCACCTCCTTACACCACATACAAGAATAAATTCAAAATGCATTAAAGACTTAAATGTAAGATCTGAAACCATAAAACTCCTAGAAGAAAATATAGGAAAGTAAATTTGCAGATATTACCCCTAGTAATATTTTTACTGATATATCCCCCCGGGCAAGGGAAGTAAGAGAAAAAATAAACATATGGGATTATATCAAACTAAAAATTTTTTTCACAGCAGAGGAAACCATCAATAAAACAAAAAGTCATCCAACTGAATGGGAGAAGACATTTCTCAATGATATATCTGA